>NW_009258666.1:1583347-1584488 GCF_000687185.1 Egretta garzetta
GGCCCCTCCGGGCCGGGCCGGTCCTGCCCCGGGCGGGGACGGGCGGGGGGGATCGCTCCGGTGTGCGAGCGTGGGCTGGTGCGGGCGTTAGGGCTGAGCCGGCAAGGCAACCCAAGTCGATTAATACCGGGATTAAAGCTGCGTAACGAGCTGCTCGCCTTCAAGTAAATGCCTCGTTAAAGCCAGCGCACTTGCCTTCTGCCCGCTGGGGAGGGGGGCAGCTCTGATCTTCCTTAGCCTGCTTGCTCGCAAGTCTCTGCACCCCGAGATGGGGCAGGTCCCGTCCCCCCCCAAAGCAAAGGCACCCGTCAGCTGCCCGGAGGCTGCTGCAGCCCCAGCGAGCCCAGGGCTCCCAGGGAACCTGGAAAAAACGAGGAGGTTTTGCATGAGAAATGCTTCTGCTCTGCTGATGCGTTTGTAAGGCACCAGCTGGGGCTTTGATCTTTATTAAAGAAGGAGCCCGGGCAGCCTGGCCAGCCGAGGGTGCCCCGCTGTAAGCGTGCGCTTTCAGTATTGCAGTTCCGCAGGCTCCTTCCCATCACTGCTGAGCCACAGTTTCGGCTCTGGGGCTTTGCTGCTTGGTGAAATAGTGAGGAAATGGTGAGGACAGGACCTCTGCGTGGTTCCCCGGGCAATGTCCTCAGGCTTCGCCTGGGCCACCGCTCTGCTGGCAAAGGGCATCCCCAGCCGCCGCTGGCAGCCCGGGTTCCCATGCTGTGTCAGCCGTTCGCGGGCATGCCCGGGCTCCGAGAGTGCAGACGGCGCTGGGGATGAAGGAAGGGCTCTGTTGTTTGTTCTTGTCCAAAAATCAGCTGCTTTTGGACTCTTGTTTCAGTAGCCAAGCGTCCCCCTCCCTCCGCGTCCAGTGAGGCCCCAGATGAATTCATCCCCTTTTGCCACTTGGTATCCTGAGCGGAGAAGTCGCCCTGCCCGGTGCCAAGCTCAGGTTCTCATGGGACTAAATTAATGAGTCTGCTTCTCGTTGATATGGTCGTGGGCAGAGTTGGGCATGTCCGACACATAATGTCCTGCACAAAATCACTGACCCCTTCTGCAGTTCCCAAGCGCATTGATATTTAACCTCCCTCCCTGCTGCAGGTGAAATACATCCCCCCCCCCCCCCCCCTCCCTCACCACCCTG
>NW_009258666.1:1585349-1586149 GCF_000687185.1 Egretta garzetta
TTACATCTAGTGCAGCACGCTGAGTCTGTAGTACCCCCATGGATGAAATAGAGGGATTGCCGTAATATTTTTATTTCTGTGAATGGCAACGATTGTTTTTTTGATCTCTCTCTGGTGCTGCTAATATTTTGTCTTCTCAAGCCAGTTGTAGAACTGGGCAGTGCTGTGGTCGGGTGGTATTTGCATACATTTCTCTTGTTGCTCGTGTCACACAAACACATGGCTGAAAGAGCTGGTCCTGCCCTGACGAGTTTACGCCCCGAGTAACGCGGTCCTGCGTGGGATGCTGGCGGACCGGGCGAAATGAAACACTTCCAGGTGGGGAGCGAGGTGGAGCACGTAGGGCCGAGGCAGGCAGTCGGGCTGTCTGGCCGGGGTTCCCAGCCCATTACCCATCGGTCGGTCGCGTGGTTTGGGCAAACCAGTTCCCCCACGGAGGGGGGGATGAGTCACTCTGGGCGTGAGGCTTGGTTCAGTGCGCGTAGCGAGTTCACGCTCCGGGGTCACTGCAGAAGCACAAGATGCTGCTTGGTTTGGTTTCTTGGTTTTGCTTTTTGTTTTGAATAAGGAGACAAAGTTTTGCTGAAAAACAGAAAATCGAGCCAAGAGCAACGTAGAAATTTTAATCGTCGGAGAACATAGTTATGGTATCTTTTATGTGGTTCAAATCTGTCAAACGTATTTTTAAAATATATTTTGCAGTAAACTGCGTCTTTATATCCACATCTGGCACTGTAGCTCACAAAGAGCAATGCGTTCGGACAGCTCTGCAAAGGGAGTTTCAGAATTCACTGTCACGG
>NW_009258666.1:1586553-1597081 GCF_000687185.1 Egretta garzetta
CAGGGAGCCTGTTTTTGCATCATACGTGCTCACCGTACGTGCCTTTACGGATACTGGCATCGCATGTTCATACTTGCGAAGCCAGCCAGCACCTATGCCCAGAGAAAGCCCACCCAGCAGACATTCAAATAGGGCACCGGTATGGAGATGAGCAGAGCAGCCAGCAGAAGAACGTGTTATTTCGTCTGACGGTGTAAAACCACTTCTGAAAGCGCCTCGTTTGGGCCCTAACAAAATGTATTTTTAATGGGCTGAGTTTGGTCTAGTTCTTGGCTTGCTGTGCAGACAGCACTGTCTCTGCAGAAACATCTTTAATAGACTGCTATTAAAATGCTTTGTCAAACTGAAAAATATTTTGATTTGACGGGGTGAACCCAAATGCCCCTTTCCAGATTTGTATGTCTTACGTGGTCTCCGAGTCCCTCCGGAGCGCTGTGCTGGCCGGCGTTGCAGACTGCTGTCTCGCCTGCCTGTTAACATCCCTGTGCCGAGTTTCGTAAGGCACCGAAAGAGCCCTGAGCCAGTCCCGCTCTCCAGAGGGAGAAACCCCGCTTGGGGTGGCCTGGCTGGTGTCGTCCCCCCCCTGCCCCGAGCAGAGGGGGTTTGCTTCAAGGAGTTTCCCATGTCCGGTTATCCATCCTTACGGACACTTCACCTGCGTGGGGACCTAAGGATTGAACTTTGCCTCCCTGTGCGTGTCCAGTGCTGACCTTTGGTGTCTTGAGCCTCACCAGTGCCCACCAGGCACAGGCTGGTTCATGGGACCCTTCTCTTTAGCCTGTCCCCCTGCCCCCCTCTGTGTCCCTTGCGCCAGAGCTGGTCCCTGGGGCTGCCGGCCAGCAAGCAGGGTCCCTGCTCTGTCACCTCCTGCCTGGCTTGGGGTCCTGGCCCCTCTCTGTCTGGTTCAGGGGCGTCCGTGCATTCAGAATATCACAGCCCACCCCAAAAATTGTGGTTTGTGAAGCGATTCTCCAGGAAGCCCTCAGAAACCACATCAACGCTTGCCGTTAGCCTCACCCCGAGGATCGACCAGCCCTTTGCAGCCGCCCTGGGTGGGAGCTCAGATACGCGCTCGTGCTATCACAGCTCCGAGATGCAAAGCTCTGCAGACAGGGCAGGCTCAGACATGAGAGCCAGGAGGTTTGCAGATGGAGGAAAATAAAGGCCATGACTCTGGAGCTCGGATTGCTGCTTTTCCAGCCCTGTGGAGATGCCAGCATGGGCTGAGATTGAAGGAGATGTGTGGATGGGCAGTTTGGTGCAGAAATCTGTCCCAGGCTGGTGGGAGACTCTCGGAGGGGAGAGAGTGGGATTTGAGTCTCTGCTTGGTTCCCCGTCCCCAATTCCTGAGCTCTGTGTTGTGGGTAAAAATGAGATGGGAACCACAGAAGACATTATTTGGGGCAGGAGGGGGGAACTGCAGCTGGCAAACGTGTGTAAAGCATATGTGCAACAGAGGTTTCTCTCCAGCTAGCGCAAGAAACGATTCCCTCTTCTTTCCTTGCCAGCCATGTTTCCAGGTCTGTGTCTCCCACTACGACATCTCAGATACAAGCCAGGAAGAAGCGGAGAGGGGTGAGTCTCATTCGCATTGACCAGGGTGGTTGGGTTGTGGGGTCAGGCTGGTCCCTGCTGTGTGCCGGGGCTCCCTGTGACATCCCCTGGGAGCACTGGGGTGCTGTTGGCACGTCCTTCCTGTGGGACACAGTGCAAAATTGACTGTACGCCATTCCCTGCTCCATCTCCTGCGGAACTCTTCCCCACAGCCAATTGGAGATACTTGAAATGTGGCAGAACGGGGTGGGGGATAGGAGTGGAAGAGAGCAATTTCACCTGGGGTTATCACACCAGTCAGTTAATGTTTCTCTGCTCAGCTTTGGCACCCAAAACATTTACCTATATGGCCCCGTTCAAAGCACCTCTCTCCACCTGACGTAGCTGTTAATGAGGGCTTTAGTCCCGTGAGCTGTGGCCGTAAATGACCGTGGTTTCTTCTCTCCACTTGGAAACATCCCACAGATCATTGAGAAGCGGCGCCGTGACCGTATCAACAGCAGCCTCTCCGAACTGCGGCGCCTGGTGCCCACCGCCTTCGAGAAGCAGGTGTGTGTGTCCCCGATTTCCACGCATCCTCCTGTGTGGGCTGTGTTTCAGCAGTGTTAAGGGTAGAGCCCTCAGAATGCGAAAGTCTGGAGCAATGCTGTGTCTTTCTTATCATCGTCACTTCGGGGAATAAGTAGGTGGTGAAACTGTGTGGCAAAACAATATTAACAAAGATTCAGGAGCCCTAAGGGGGATAAATTCAGTCTGGAAAGCGTTTTGCAGATAGGAAGATGCACAGAAATGGGGATTTTCAATCTGCAGCAGGGGATCTTGAGAAGGAGCTCAATTTTCTACGTGTTTGATGTAAAAACCAGAGCCAATGCCCTGGATGGATGCCCTGCTCCAATCTGAGCGCTCCTGGGCTTCAGAAAGGTTTTGTGGAGGAGGTCATGGGGAAACACCCAGCTCCTGAGAGGCACAAAACCCTAGACCATAAAATGATGAATTGCTCTTTCCTGCTCCCAACACACAGGGGTCTTCCAAGCTGGAGAAGGCAGAAATTCTACAAATGACAGTAGATCACTTAAAAATGCTTCACGCCACTGGAGGAACAGGTAAGAACTGCTCTGACAGGCACACGGGTGAGGTGAAGGTGAAAACCTGGGAGGAAAAATTCTCAGCAGCCTCCGCAGCAGGCAATACCTTGGTGCTGGTGAGCCAGCACCAAAACGAACGCTGCCCCTGCCTGCTTCCCGAGGGAAATATTTTTCGAGGGAGAGCAGATGGACGTTTCCTGCCCTGTTGTTTTTCTTATGTCTAACATATGGGTCAGCATCCCATGCATACATTTGGAAGACTGGGGTATGTGGGATAGCAAGTCCCAAAGACCCACGTGGACAGCACCACTGCTCTTGTCACGCACCCTGCTGAAAGCTGCCCAGCCAGAAATGCGCTTAGTCCCGCTCAGAAATGGAGCCTGCTTCCAGAAAATGATATTAAACTCTTTACCTCCTCCCTGGGAGACATTTCCTGCAGAGCCTGAATTCTGCATGGGGACTCTGCAAATAAACAAGGCTTTTCCCTTTCTGTTCTTTTTTTTTTTGTTTGTTTGTTTCTTGGTTGTTATAAGAAGAGAGAGGGAGCCCTGTGCAAAATTCAACAAAGGTCTTATTTGTACCAAGACCTCAGTACAGACCCTCTGTCCTGTTCCAGTTAACAGGATGGAGATCACAGCTCCAGTAAAGAAGCCTCTGGCTTGCTTACCACCCATTTTTGGCTTGCTGGGGACATTGCTGGCATCCAGGCTTTGGTTCAGAGCTGTAACTTGGTCTGGAACATTTGTTTAGATATTCAGTTTGACTGCACTGCAACAAAGGGCTGCATTGTCACGAGAGACCCCGTCAAGCAAAGTGGTCCAGCACTTCACTGTGCTGTGACATTCTCTGCTTTATTGCTTATCGTCTCATGAAGCTGCAAGTAGGGAGCAGAAGCCTACAAATCAGCCGTTGGTTGCGTTTTATCTTGTTGATTTTTGTGGCTTTGAGCTTCCTCGGCCCAGCGGTCTTGGTTCTGCCACTCTCCTGTGTCCGTCAGCCGGACGTCTGTTTATGTGAAGTGTATAGATTGGGACCCAGACAGAGGAAAACGGTGCTAAGCTGTGCATCGAGGAGACACAGCGTCCCCCTGTTCTGCAAGAGCGGGGATGGTCCATTTGCAAAGAGGGACCCTGTGCCCATCCGGCCCACAGACATGACTCCAGCAGTGATAACTGATAGAGTCCAATAGGAAAAAATTCTTCCCTCCTGAGCACGGTTAATGAAACCTCTTACTTGTCTCACATGCTGAAGTAAGAGGCTTCATGACCCTGGCAGTTTTATCCTCATGAGATAACCGCAGATGCTATTCTCATGCACGCAAATGTCCAGTCCTTTCGGACACCCACTTGGCTATCTGCTTCAGTAATATCACACGGCAGCAAAGTGCCTCAAGTGAAATACACAGTGCATTAGAGAGGGTAGTGAAATCAAAGCACATTCCGAAGCTCTGCACGGACTTACTGTCACCCATGTCCTCTCCCTACAGGCTTCTTAGATGCTCGAGCTCTGGCTGTGGATTACAGGAGTATCGGCTTCCGTGAATGTCTCACTGAAGTTGTCAGGTACCTGGGCATCCTTGAGGGCCAAAATGCCGCCGACCCCATCCGGCTGCGACTCCTCTCCCACCTGAATAATTACGTGGCAGAAATGGAGCCTTCGCCTGTGGCCACTTCCCTCCTGCCCATCCAGACGTGGCCATGGTCCTTCCTCCACAGCGCTGCTGGCCCCATGCAAATCCCCAGGAGGGAGGCTGCTCCCACTCCGGTTGTTTTGACTGCATCTTCCCTGGCTTACCCAAGCCCCGCTGTGAGGCCAGCCCCGCTTCGCCGTGTCCCCACCGACATGCTGCCATCCCGCCGAAGCTTCCTGGCCAGCAGGATGGCCTCTTCCAGCCGGAGAGCCCGAGGCACCAGCTCGTCTGCAGCCGTAGCAGCCGTGCCCAGGATGCCGTCGCCAGCGGGCGTGTTGAGAGAGGGTTCGTCCAAGAGCAGCCAAATCGCGACGTTCCTCTTCTCACCAGCTTCTGCTGGTGTCCCTGTTCCACCGGCTTACACGGTGCCTCCTGCCTTGGGCACTGCTGCGCAGGGACCCGGGATCAGGGTTGGGACATCCAGGATCTGCCGCTCCTGGGCAACTGAAATCGGGGCTTTCTGACCCTCCCCACCCCTTCGGAGACAGGAATTCTTCAGCATTCATTGCCCACAGGCTTAAGAACAAACTCAGCTGAAAAGGCATCTTTCCTGCTTTGCAGAAGCCAAGGATCCATAAAGAAAATTCTCTTTACTCTTCCCTCCCTCCTCGCACTGCCTTCCTTGCCTCACCATCACACGTCCTCTCCCTCGTGATGCCTGCAAATGTAAATCACATCCAATTCGATGCACTTGTCTGCACGCGGCTGTACTCCAGACCCTTCCGGCTACAAGGGAGGGAGCACACGCAGATCCCAAGCCTGTCCCTCCTCCAGCAAACCCCTCTGCGGAGCCCAGCGTTGCTCTTTGGAAAAACAGCCTTGAAATACTGTCTTGTTTCCTTGGGGACTCAGAGCTGCCAGACAGAGACTTGCTCATGCTGATTCCCTGCAACATGTCCCTCTAGCTGCAGCACCTAATTTTGGTGTGGTGGGATGGAAGCAGCATGCTAATCCCCATGCTTTCCTCGCTGCATTACAAGCTTTTCCCACTTATGTGCCCTTAAGGTGGAGTGAGGCAACAGCTTAACAGAGCTCGTTTCCCACAGCCGAGCTGAAATGCCGCCGGGTCCCCGCACGAACCGTGCAGGAGCAGCCGGCCAGGTTGCCTGGGCAGAGGGAGGCTTCCGCAGCCCTTACTGCGCACCGACGTGTGAAGAGGTGAGATGAGGCGAGACAGAGGATTTCAAAGGGACGTCTGTCATGGAGGGGAAGGCTCTGATGGCCAAAGTGAGAAGAAAAGGCCTTTCCCTCTGCCAGTCTCCCCAGTGGAGCCGGCTCTCCTCTGTCCCCTGGCGAACAGCCGTGACTGCAAAGGCAGGGGAATGGGTCGGAGCAGCTTGCATTTGAAGTGCCTCCCTCGTTCTCTCTTAGCCCTGCATCTCTTGCCCTCTGCCTCCCGCTATGTCTCTGTTTTCTTTCTTCAGCACCATGTTTTGGTCTCACATTGCTCATCCCTCTCCCTGGGCCAGGGTGGAAACCCACTGAGGTTTCACCGCAGACCTCGGCACGCTCTGGGTCTGCACTTGTCCTGATTCCTGAGAGCTTTTTCTGCCTTGGGCTGCGTGCCCCTGGATGACTGATGCAGCAGATATACCTCTGCTCAACCAGCTGTCCTCCCCACCTCTCTTCTTTGGGCAGAAAGGAACAGAAACTTGAAGCTCTTGAGCCACCGTGCTCCCATGCCACGTCCCGAACTCCCATGGTGGCCAGGGTAGGGTCTCCCAGTGCTCCCCTTTGTCCAAACAGACCCCGCTCCCTGCATCTGTGCCTTGACTTGCTGGGATACCCGTGCAGAATAGCCTGGACCCAGTTGCATGGCCGCCCCAAGGAGTCTCGCCCACCTCTACAGCACTGTGACGTGAAAAGAGAGAAAAGTGTGGAAAGGTCAGTGCAAAGAAAGGTAAAAAAGAAGGAGAAGGCCTCTCTTGAATGGGAGAGGCTCTCCCCATGCCTCAGGTCAAACGCGCAGCCGGTTAGACTGTGTGGATGAGCTGGTGTTTGCCTTCCTGCAGATTCTATCTGCCATGTGCATGTCAATGTATGTACCTGCTATTGTTTTGAAAGTGAGTCCCTCCCAGTCGTTTCGATGAAAGTCATCGCACTTAACACAGAGAAATGCCTCTGCTACTTCTCCTCACCCTTGTCCTGAAGTGCCAGAATCCGCCAGGAACAACATTTTCCCTTTTAATAAAGTTGGAGGAGGTCCCAGCGGACCCCAGTTGTGCCTGCGGCTGGTCGGCACGCTAGAGCTCACAGCAAGTAGCCCGGCCTCACTTTACACTGTGCGGAGCTGTTAGATTCACGAGCTGTGACATCCAGCAAAGGTGTCAAATAAAGTCTTTCAAACCCCTGTCCTGGTTGTAAAATGTAGTGTTGATGTGAATCTGTTATGCTAATCCAGCCTGCTGGGATGACTGCTAGTCTTGCGGCAGGTGAGCTTTTCTTCCTGAAAAGCTTCAAAAAAAGGTACGATGTAGCTTGTAAGGTAACATCCCTGCTGGTTGTTTTGTCGCTGCTGCTCTTGGTAACTCTGGTCCCAGGACTTTTTACTTTGCGAACCACTACGCGAGTCAAAATCAGCGGGATAGTAGCAACGCTTGCCCTGAGATTGGCAATAGTCCGTGGCTTGAGAACAAATCACTTCATTTAGCTACCAGCGTCTACAAAAATGTCAGGGAACAAACTGGGTCCAGCAGAGCCTTGCAGCCAGACACCGAGGCCTCGGCTCGGTCTCCTGACCCTTTGCAAGCAGGACCAGAATAACCCCTGCTGCTTCTTGCTGTCGGGAAATGCTTTGGACTAAACAAAGAACCACAGCTGAGAGCTTGTCTCTGTTCTGAGGAAAGGACCAGTAAATGATCCTTCTCGTGAAAGATGCTGGGAGAATTTTCTGGGGAATGGTGGGAATTTGACTTCCTTTCTCGTAACTCCTTCTCGCTCCAAAATGCCTTTCAAAACCGCCCATAAATCCCTGCCTTAAGTGCTGTGTTGGGAATTGCTGGAAGGGAGCAACTGCAGCTGTGATGGAGTAACGCAGCATCCGTCTGGAAGCGGAGAGAAACTTCAAGAGCAATAATAGGGCTATTGATGACGGGTTGTCCCACTGGTGCCTGGGCTGCCCCGACCCGGCTGGCGGCAGCGGTGGGAGCTCAGAGCTCTGGTGTGGCCTCAGCCAGAGAGAGGAACCAAATTACCCTCCGTGGGAGGCAGGCATACAAACCAGCCCCGTGGGCTACAGTGGTAAAACAAAACAGAGACAGTGAAAAAAAAAAAAAAGCCACTTCCTGATCTCTGCTGATCAAACGGGAGCCGGAGCGGGTGGGAGGGCATCGGTTCAGGCCTGTGGGGTTTTCTCCCCACAGCAACGTGGTGATTAGAGCAGTAGCCCGGGACTGGAGCTTCATTTTTATTCCCAGGGTTTTCCTTAGCCTAAATGTCTCCTCTAACGCATCCTGGCAACTTTTGATCTACCCTGTAGGGGAAATCCCCGAACTCTCTGCACACTCTCTTCATCCTCGTTCTTCAGGCAAAAAAACATAATTGAAGATGCCTATGGGAACGCGTGGGCTGCGTTCAGCACAGTCCGGCTGGGGTTGCTCGGTGGCACACAGTGGCATTAAACACCCTTCCAGCTTTGACAGCAGCCAGGCTGGAACAAAACAGGGTCCTGATGAACGAGCTTTCGCCTGCTACTCAGAGGGGACGAGGCCACTTCCAGGCTGCGGGAGCTTTGCTGTGCAGCAGGTGCTCTAGTGGCGAGCGAGTCCTGCTCTCCCAAATTCCTCTTGCATGAAAAACGTTGCTTATCTCAGTTCTGCTGTTGCTTGCCCTGGGTGAAATGCTCTCCCTCTTGCACTTCTGCATTTTTCTGCTTGCAGTGCAATCCCGGCCTGCCCTCTGCTGGTAAAATCCCAAAACTAAGAGAGGAGAAATCCTAAGCCAGGGTCAGCATTTGGTTGAAAACATGCCATCCGTGTTGAAAAATGGATGACCTCTTATGATGGCCATCAGCAGCTGAGGCACCGCTCAGCCACACGACAGCTTTGGGAGGCCTCCAGGTGGTGGGTCACACACCAGCCTCGTCGATGGGGATGGACTGGTGAGATGAAGACATTAAAAGATGTAACCTTTGTTCCAGGCACTGCTGAAGGTCTTGAGAGGGTGAACTGGGAGGATCTCGGGCATTGCTGGTCAGCAGGAGCAGCTGCACTTCAGGGAAGTGGTCGAGTCCCCATCCCTGGAGGTATTCAAAAGCCAGGCAGACAGGGTTTAGTGGTGGGATGGCAGGGTTAGGTTAACAGTTGGGCTTGATGATCTTAAAGGTCTTTTCCAACCCAAACAATTCTGTGATTCTATCATTCACTCATGTGTTGAGCACCCCCAAGAGCAGTGGGGTCCCTGGGTCAGTTTTTGGCCCTCTTGGGCAGAGGGTACCCCCAGCCCATCTGCTCATGGTGGGAGTGAGAAGGACTGACAAGGACACAGGACTGTAGCTGTCTGCGTGATGTCCCCTGGGAGGGGACGCAAATGTCAATAAATACGTTTTAAATAAAAGCCATTCTCCATGCAGCCACAGCGGCTGCTTGCAGCCAAAGGGCATTATGTGGAAACACGTTCTTCGAGCTCTGCTGTGTTTTGACTTTAGCTGTCAGAGTGGGAGCCACTCTGAACTCCTTCCACAGCAAGACGCTTGTCTCAGCCTGTGGTTTCCCAGCTGAGGAGACGCTGGGCTGTGGAGGACTGAGCTGTGAAACAGCGGCAGGCGCCAGGCACAATCCCACCAGCGCTGCCTCCCAGCGCTGCCAGCTGTTGGGAGGAAGATGATGAGCTGAGGGGGAGGATGATTTGTGTCTTTAGAAAATAACCTGGACATTTTTTTTTTTTTGCAAAATATTGCAAAATGTTGCAATTTGCTTTGCTATTTTTACCTTTTATTCTGCTACCCTCAATTACTCCACTGTAATGAAGGGATAGGTATCTACCCCATTTCTGTAACATCATCTCTCACTTTTAAAACAAATTAAAGGCAATGTAACGTAGAATCAAAAAGTCACAGCAAACCAGCTACCAGCCTCCATAGACTATCTTAGTCCCCCTTAACAGGACATCCACGGTGCCTGAAGGTCACTGGTGAATCACTGAATCCCGCGCTGCTGCATCCTCACGCTCTGCTGAAAGCTCTAGAAATAGATAATTACGGGTCTCCCCGGGGCTGAATCTCGTGAGCATGAAGCTGTGGGATGGCGGAAGGGGGTGAATCCTTCTCTTGTTCCAGTAGCTTTCTTCTGCATTCGGAGTTGTTCAACCCTTACCCTGGGAAGAGGGACTGACAGCTCGCTTCCATGGGGAGACATTGGGGACCCTTGGTCGCGCTCCAGGGCAGCCCATGATGTGAGCTGGCGCAGCACCAGGGCTGCTGCAGGAACTCGCACTTCTTTGAGGAAAAAATGATGCTCTGAAAGAGAAGGAGGCTGTGGGAATGGTTCCAGCTACGGCCACTCCTCATCTCACTGCCAGCGACACCTCCAAAACCATAGCTTGGAGCAGCAAGAAAAATTATCCCGGAGGAATTATTTGCTCTCCTGGTCCATTCCTCTACTCATCCTGCTCCTTGCCCTGGTGCCAGTCCCATGGTCCCACTCTCCCCAGGAGGCTCCCCCGGGCCCCTCATGTTTCATGGCGGGACTGAGCTGCCCCGGGAGACATTGGCATGCAGAGGATAGGGATGGGATGGAGCACAACCCCCAAAACACCCTTCTGGGGGGGTTTGCGGTGGGTGTGTGTCCCTGCCAGCTGCTCGCAGAGGATTGTTTCACCCTCAGTCTGGCCCGCTGTCCCCGTGCAGGGACAAGGCTTCGGTGTCGCTTGAGCCGCCATGGGATCAGTATGTGGAGGGGGCTGCGAGCCTGCACAGCTGTCCTCCAAATGCCCCCCGGGGCACTGTTCTTCATGGCAGCCACCTAGATTTGAAAGATTAGGAAGATGTTGTGCTTATTTACTGGGTATGTTGCTGGCTTGGGGGAGGCGGACATCCCTGAGAGGTGAGGGGTGGATGTTGTCGGGCAGCTCGAGGAAAACCGGGTCTCACTGAGGAGCGGTGAGGGGTCTGAAGGGGAGCGGCTGGTGGCGCAGCACCAGTCCCTCCTGGCGCACGCTCATCATGAGGGGCCAGAACCACCCCGAGGGATTTGGGAGCGGT
>NW_009258666.1:1597438-1606869 GCF_000687185.1 Egretta garzetta
CGGCCCGCTCCCTCCTGTCAGCCCGGCCGCTCCGCTCGGCGCTCAGCCGCCGCCGCGTGTTATTTGTCGCCCCGCTAGAGCCGCTCTGTTTTATACAAATCTATATAAAATACAAACCCAGCAGAGAAGAGTTAATTTTAAAAGAAAGGTTCGTATAAATATATATTACAGAGAGGATTATTTTTCCTAATCTTTTCTTTTTTTTTTTTTTTTTTTACCTCAGCAAATCAAACAGCCTCCGCTCTGGAGAACTGGGGCTAAATTAAGACTCTTAAAGTAAAATAAGGGACGGGGTTGTAGGCAGATCGAGGAGGGTTCTGCCCCAGAGCTGACGGGAGAAACGCTTGGGAGCTGGTGTATGAATTTTGGCTTCGTATCCGAGCCCCGCTCTCCTGGAGGTTTAACTTTGGTTTTTTGCGTATTTCCAGGCCTCTCCCCACCCTCAGCCGCTCTGTCCCAGGGCCTGGGGTGTCCCCTGGTCCCCGTCCCCCCCCGCGCCCTCCCTCCGCTCACCGGCCCCTTCTCCCACGCTGTTTCTGCAGACCCCTGCTTAGTGAGGCTTTTAAAAAAGATTTTTGAGTTTTCCCCCAGTTTAAATATTTATGAAAAGCTTGACTTAAAGAAGCCCCAAGAATAAAAGCCTCTTAGTTCCTGGTGGGAGCGCGTGCTGGGTGGAAGATGAACACAGCTGCCAGCAGTTACCCGATGGCATCGCTGTACGTGGGTGACCTGCACCCCGATGTCACCGAGGCCATGCTCTATGAGAAGTTCAGCCCCGCTGGGCCCGTTCTCTCGATTCGGGTCTGCAGAGATATGATCACCCGCCGGTCCCTCGGGTACGCCTACGTCAACTTCCAGCAGCCAGCAGATGGTAAGTGACACATGCAAGCACATCTACGGCTTTTTTTCTTCACTTTTCTCACTTTTTTTTCCCCCACTAATCCACACTGCTGTTGTGTATTGCCATGCAGCTGCCTACTAAAATGTTACCGGGTAAGTAATCACTTGCGATGGGAGCTGGAGTGTTTTTTACTGCTTGGTGTCTACAAAATACTCTGCAAATGCACATGTTGGTAACACCTCTGATAGACAGACCTATTTCTCTCGTACTGATATTAAACTTTGGAGACTTGGGTTTGTTCCAGCTCGCGTAAGAGAATAATCTCCACTGTGTTCCCTTTCATTTCTGTGTAGGTTTGGGCTGTTTGTGTGGGTCTTCATACAGTCAGTCCTAGCAGAAAAAGTTCATAGTCGTCAGCCCTGGTTGAATGCTCAGTTTGACTGGCTGAGCCTCTGGCTGCCCACTCACTACAATTTAATATTTGGGAGATCTGGTGGTTGCTGTGTTTGTGCAAGCAGTCTGATGGGTCTCCCAGTCTGGGAAGTGGTGTTCTTGTTTTAATGGGAAAGAAGATGCATTGCTCAATGTACAGGAAAACAGGTTGTCTCACAGGCAGAAGTCAGGTTGATTTGCTCTTACCAGACTTTTTTTTTTCATATTTTAGTTTGGCTCCTGCACAAGTAGGTATTCCAGAACTGAAGCAGCAGTAGCATGTGAAAGATGGGACAGAAGAGGTCATTTTGGAACACGCCTTTTCTGGAAGAAAAATGGGTCAGCATTTTCTGCCCTAGTTTTCAGAGCCTTTGCTTGTTGACTGGTGCGAGTTTATCTCTCTGAGCTGTGATTTAGCAGCATCTATATGAGATAAGAGACATCCAAAGGATAGCGGAGAGCGAACTTTTCCCTTGAATTCAGAATCAATTCACAACAGCACAGGCTTCAGCAGCAAGTCAACTTTCCTTCAGCCTGTTGTAGGTTATCCCACTTTCTGTTTTTACAGACAGCAGAGTGGTCTGTTTGCACAAGGTAGTGTATTGACTTGGGATCAAAGTGTTTGTTGTGTGGAAAACAAAAATGTTATTACAAAACTGTATTCCTGGAAGCTAGGAGAGCCTCTGGGATTGAGCTCTTGGCTGGAATGTCTGGATTTTACATAGTCTGTTGTGACTATGTGCCATCCTAGCTTCCATCCTCTCCCAGGTCGAAGCACCTTCTGCATGTCCTTCCCTTGGGGTGCTGACTGATCTGATCGAGCACTTCTGATCCTCTAGCCTCTTGCTAAGCTGATAAAAAGCTGTCATGCACCCCAGTGCATAATTTCTCATTCATGAAACTCTGAGAAGTGCTTTTTGTGCAGGCTAAACAATGTATTTGTGTGGTTTAAAACTTCCCAATGAGAAGGAAAGAACCTGAGAGCTTGTGTATGTGGTCCTTTCCTGCTCTGATGAACCTGTCTACTCTGACTCCTTATAAAACCATCTTGATATGTTCATGTGCTGCACAAGCAAAGGTACAGTTATCCAGGGTCACCTCCCTTTGTCTAGGCTATGATCTCATTTTTTAGGGTAAGAGAAATAAAAGCAAGCAGCAGAAATAAAGCCAGGAAGGAACTCAGAGCTCGGATTAGATAAATGTTGGGAAGATGGGGTGCAAAAGTATAGACAAAGTTCTCTTAAAGCAGAGAAGACCTGTATAATATGTGCAGTTCTGATGTTAAAAGGGAAGAGTGGCTAGTCACATGTGCTTGCTTTAGCAGAAAGAAGTTCTGCACCTCCTAGTTCTGCACAAAGACGGGTGGCCTTCCAGTATATTTCAAGGTAATCTTTTATGGTAATAAATAGGCAGGAATTTAGAGGGAGGTTGCATCATTCCGGGCTCCTGGTAAGGCAGCAGACATTTTAGGAAGTCCCAGTACTTCAAGTGATACTTTGACAAAGTAAGTGGTGTCTTGTTACTGGTAGGTCTTAGAAGGTCAAGTGATTTAAACCTAATCATTGAGTTAATATCGGGAAGGAGAAATATTCAAACTCCTGCCCTCGTGAAGAGATCTCTTCTGAACTGCTCCTCATGTCTTCTGTTTGGCAAACCGCAGCATGTGTTACTTTGCAGAAGTAAAAAACAGCTGCTGTACTAAATGTAATGCAGCAAGAACACAAACAGATAATTTTGGAAAGGTGAGCCCATTGGTGGTGTGTTGCAGGCTCTCCGAAACAAAGACCTGAATATGAAGAATATAATTCTTACTGTCAAATGCAGAAATTTGGCTTTTGTTTTCAAGGTGGCAGTACTTGCTACTGCCTGCATGAGAGCTTTCTGAAAGGAGGGATCTGCATTTTTGTCCAGGAACGCATAATCAGAAATGTATTCGGACTTCATTTTACTAAATCTGTGAAAAGATGGGGGGGGTGTGTGTGTGTTCTGTAGCACTGTAGGGATCTGTTTTGATTTATCTGTGATAGTAGATGCTACAAAATACCACGTAAAAGTCACCAGGAAGATTTATGCTCTGAAAACTTTTCAGGAGGTTCCTGTGGACACGTTGTTAGTATGCTTGAAGTGGCAGTAGATATTAAAGAAGTTGATCTATGATCGTTTGTTTTTTCTCCAGCACCTTTTGTGGAAGGCTGAGTGCTTTGTAAATCTGAAGAAAACAATGTTTTAACTCTTTTTGTGTGGGAAATAAGACTCTGTCCATATGACTAGAGAAAGACCACAGAGCAAGTCAAGTAGCCAGAACTCTTCCCCATTATGTGGGGCCGTCAGGAGATCGTGCTGTCACGTCCTGAATATGCTCTGTACTTCCAGAGTTTGTGTCCAGACTGATTCAAAGCTTGTGTTTTTCTTTACATTGGCGTTAGCTAATGGAGTGGTGCTTGACCCTGGAAGGGGTTACTGTCTGGACATGCATTGTCTAACTGGTAGTTTGCTGCAGAGAGGTTATTTTTAGTGAAAATAAGCTCTGTTGTTTTCGATTGCAGTTCTTTGGCCTAGTAACCAGCGGGTGCTGAATACAGAATCTGTCATACTGTGACAGGCAGATTAAGAAAATGCTTCAAAGTTCTGGCTAGTTCAGGCTCGGCTGTAGTCATTAATATTTATTCTTATTAACTGTGAAGAAGGGAAAGAAAACAAACTCATTTCATTTGAAAGAAAAGGTGAATTTCCTTTTTCATGTGTTCCTCATGCAATTTAATTACATTCCAGGGTTTCATAACATTGACAAGAGTCATGAATGACAGCTTGGATAATGAAGCAGAAGAACTTTTAATATGGCTATAGAGATAAGCTGTTCTGGAAGTACAGAGAAAACAGACCATTTCCCAAGCCAAGAAGGGGCCCTGAGCTGGGATTAGATAAGTCTCTGAAGAAAAGTGTAGAAGAGTATAGATAAACTTTTTGTCTCTTCTGTTCCTTAAAGGAGAGAAGACAATGTAAGAGAAGACCTATGTAATGTAAATGCAGGTGTGAAGGTAAAAGGGAAGAGTGATTATATATGCTTCATTGCCAACAGCATTTTGTTCTAACTTCAGCAATCAAGGGATTTAAATCTGTTCTGTATGCAACCTCTCTTTTTTTTTTTTTTTAAAAAAAGTGGTTAAATTTGAGATTGGGACTTTGTTCTTCTATTCCTGTTTCAACTATTTTGCAGTGTGGTTATTAAAAAAAAAAAAAAAAAAACGCCCCCACACCCCTCAGGTTTGTTCCAGCTCGCGTAAGAGAATAATCTCCACTGTGTTCCCTTTCATTTCTGTGTAGGTTTGGGCTGTTTGTGTGGGTCTTCATACAGTCAGTCCTAGCAGAAAAAGTTCATAGTCGTCAGCCCTGGTTGAATGCTCAGTTTGACTGGCTGAGCCTCTGGCTGCCCACTCACTACAATTTAATATTTGGGAGATCTGGTGGTTGCTGTGTTTGTGCAAGCAGTCTGATGGGTCTCCCAGTCTGGGAAGTGGTGTTCTTGTTTTAATGGGAAAGAAGATGCATTGCTCAATGTACAGGAAAACAGGTTGTCTCACAGGCAGAAGTCAGGTTGATTTGCTCTTACCAGACTTTTTTTTTTCATATTTTAGTTTGGCTCCTGCACAAGTAGGTATTCCAGAACTGAAGCAGCAGTAGCATGTGAAAGATGGGACAGAAGAGGTCATTTTGGAACACGCCTTTTCTGGAAGAAAAATGGGTCAGCATTTTCTGCCCTAGTTTTCAGAGCCTTTGCTTGTTGACTGGTGCGAGTTTATCTCTCTGAGCTGTGATTTAGCAGCATCTATATGAGATAAGAGACATCCAAAGGATAGCGGAGAGCGAACTTTTCCCTTGAATTCAGAATCAATTCACAACAGCACAGGCTTCAGCAGCAAGTCAACTTTCCTTCAGCCTGTTGTAGGTTATCCCACTTTCTGTTTTTACAGACAGCAGAGTGGTCTGTTTGCACAAGGTAGTGTATTGACTTGGGATCAAAGTGTTTGTTGTGTGGAAAACAAAAATGTTATTACAAAACTGTATTCCTGGAAGCTAGGAGAGCCTCTGGGATTGAGCTCTTGGCTGGAATGTCTGGATTTTACATAGTCTGTTGTGACTATGTGCCATCCTAGCTTCCATCCTCTCCCAGGTCGAAGCACCTTCTGCATGTCCTTCCCTTGGGGTGCTGACTGATCTGATCGAGCACTTCTGATCCTCTAGCCTCTTGCTAAGCTGATAAAAAGCTGTCATGCACCCCAGTGCATAATTTCTCATTCATGAAACTCTGAGAAGTGCTTTTTGTGCAGGCTAAACAATGTATTTGTGTGGTTTAAAACTTCCCAATGAGAAGGAAAGAACCTGAGAGCTTGTGTATGTGGTCCTTTCCTGCTCTGATGAACCTGTCTACTCTGACTCCTTATAAAACCATCTTGATATGTTCATGTGCTGCACAAGCAAAGGTACAGTTATCCAGGGTCACCTCCCTTTGTCTAGGCTATGATCTCATTTTTTAGGGTAAGAGAAATAAAAGCAAGCAGCAGAAATAAAGCCAGGAAGGAACTCAGAGCTCGGATTAGATAAATGTTGGGAAGATGGGGTGCAAAAGTATAGACAAAGTTCTCTTAAAGCAGAGAAGACCTGTATAATATGTGCAGTTCTGATGTTAAAAGGGAAGAGTGGCTAGTCACATGTGCTTGCTTTAGCAGAAAGAAGTTCTGCACCTCCTAGTTCTGCACAAAGACGGGTGGCCTTCCAGTATATTTCAAGGTAATCTTTTATGGTAATAAATAGGCAGGAATTTAGAGGGAGGTTGCATCATTCCGGGCTCCTGGTAAGGCAGCAGACATTTTAGGAAGTCCCAGTACTTCAAGTGATACTTTGACAAAGTAAGTGGTGTCTTGTTACTGGTAGGTCTTAGAAGGTCAAGTGATTTAAACCTAATCATTGAGTTAATATCGGGAAGGAGAAATATTCAAACTCCTGCCCTCGTGAAGAGATCTCTTCTGAACTGCTCCTCATGTCTTCTGTTTGGCAAACCGCAGCATGTGTTACTTTGCAGAAGTAAAAAACAGCTGCTGTACTAAATGTAATGCAGCAAGAACACAAACAGATAATTTTGGAAAGGTGAGCCCATTGGTGGTGTGTTGCAGGCTCTCCGAAACAAAGACCTGAATATGAAGAATATAATTCTTACTGTCAAATGCAGAAATTTGGCTTTTGTTTTCAAGGTGGCAGTACTTGCTACTGCCTGCATGAGAGCTTTCTGAAAGGAGGGATCTGCATTTTTGTCCAGGAACGCATAATCAGAAATGTATTCGGACTTCATTTTACTAAATCTGTGAAAAGATGGGGGGGGTGTGTGTGTGTTCTGTAGCACTGTAGGGATCTGTTTTGATTTATCTGTGATAGTAGATGCTACAAAATACCACGTAAAAGTCACCAGGAAGATTTATGCTCTGAAAACTTTTCAGGAGGTTCCTGTGGACACGTTGTTAGTATGCTTGAAGTGGCAGTAGATATTAAAGAAGTTGATCTATGATCGTTTGTTTTTTCTCCGGCACCTTTTGTGGAAGGCTGAGTGCTTTGTAAATCTGAAGAAAACAATGTTTTAACTCTTTTTGTGTGGGAAATAAGACTCTGTCCATATGACTAGAGAAAGACCACAGAGCAAGTCAAGTAGCCAGAACTCTTCCCCATTATGTGGGGCCGTCAGGAGATCGTGCTGTCACGTCCTGAATATGCTCTGTACTTCCAGAGTTTGTGTCCAGACTGATTCAAAGCTTGTGTTTTTCTTTACATTGGCGTTAGCTAATGGAGTGGTGCTTGACCCTGGAAGGGGTTACTGTCTGGACATGCATTGTCTAACTGGTAGTTTGCTGCAGAGAGGTTATTTTTAGTGAAAATAAGCTCTGTTGTTTTCGATTGCAGTTCTTTGGCCTAGTAACCAGCGGGTGCTGAATACAGAATCTGTCATACTGTGACAGGCAGATTAAGAAAATGCTTCAAAGTTCTGGCTAGTTCAGGCTCGGCTGTAGTCATTAATATTTATTCTTATTAACTGTGAAGAAGGGAAAGAAAACAAACTCATTTCATTTGAAAGAAAAGGTGAATTTCCTTTTTCATGTGTTCCTCATGCAATTTAATTACATTCCAGGGTTTCATAACATTGACAAGAGTCATGAATGACAGCTTGGATAATGAAGCAGAAGAACTTTTAATATGGCTATAGAGATAAGCTGTTCTGGAAGTACAGAGAAAACAGACCATTTCCCAAGCCAAGAAGGGGCCCTGAGCTGGGATTAGATAAGTCTCTGAAGAAAAGTGTAGAAGAGTATAGATAAACTTTTTGTCTCTTCTGTTCCTTAAAGGAGAGAAGACAATGTAAGAGAAGACCTATGTAATGTAAATGCAGGTGTGAAGGTAAAAGGGAAGAGTGATTATATATGCTTCATTGCCAACAGCATTTTGTTCTAACTTCAGCAATCAAGGGATTTAAATCTGTTCTGTATGCAACCTCTCTTTTTTTTTTTTTTTAAAAAAAGTGGTTAAATTTGTGCTATGTTATTTTGTTGTTGGGTCTTTTTTGCTTAGTGATGTGAGAGCCTGGAGGTTTGCAGGGCAGCCATCTTTGCAGAATAAAACTCCTTGTGCAGAGTTTCTCATGGGTGAATCTTGGTGTGTGTGTGTGGTTATCTCTGTTTATGCCGCTCAACCACAGTTGCTAATTCTAGCATTGTGTTAGCTCTGTGTCAGGGAGCCTGTAAGGGAGATTAATTACTTTGAGGCCTAAGGCGAGCTGCAAGGAGTGTTCGTATGCTTTCCCTATCCAGAAGGCTGTGAAAGAGGAATGAAAAGGAAGCCTGAAAGGGGTTAAGAGTGTGTATAATGTTATATATGAGTTGCAGTTGCGTCTGCTGGAAGGATGACAGGAACCAGTGGGAGAGAAACAGATACAGGAACTGAAATAGCTGAAGCTTTGTGGCTTAAAAAGAAGAAAATGAGAAGGTGTTTGCTCAGATTAAGGAAATGAAGGAGGTGTGCCTAGTCAGTCATTCACATAACTGATGCTGATCCTTTACAGGTTTTCTTAGGTACTGGTGCAATGTGATTGCATTTCCACCTGTGGGTATGGCTGATCTTCAGCAAATCAGGGAATCCATCTAGGGCTTGCTTGTACTACTGCTCACAAGAAGTGTCTGAGTGAATTTCCAGCAGAGTATAAGAATAGAGTGGAATACTAGCAAGCTGTTGAAAGAGCAGTGCAATAGTATCTGCTTAAGTATGTGCTTAGGAAGCTTGAAGGAGCTGGGAGTAAGTTCATAACTAGCCTATATCTCGGTAGCTGCTGCAGAGCGTTTCGCAGTTCCCTCTGGTTGCATGCCACTGCTTGTCACCTTTCAGCAGAAGCCCTGTTTCTGCTGCAAATGGTATATGCAACTAGTTTGTGTCCTTGCCAACACATAGTTCTGGAGGACCTCTCCCTGCTATAAATAAACACTGCCAAATTTGACAAGCTGGACCAAGTTGCCTGCTGAAGTGCCTACTAGGAATGGACTGCAGGAAGAACCTCAGCTGTATTGATTCAGAGTAGCAGCTGAGGAATCATTTTAGCATGGCAGTTAATTGCATTTAATACCTTTGACTAAACAGAGATGATAGAGTTGTAGCAAGTATAATTTTGGGGTTTTTTTGCAAGCCTGGCTACTTCAAAAATGACGTCCATCGGAGCTTGTTTTCCAGCTGGGGGTATGTGTGAAGGACTGGGGGAAAATAGTGACAATGCGAATTCAATTTAAAAAGCTACAACAACAAAAGACATTTTCAAAGCACATGAAAAATTCTGAGAAACTTTTGTGCAGTAGTTGTAACTGACTTTGGGCGTAGGTAGTACAGGAGACTTTTGTAGGCGATGTCTCACTGGAGTTCCTAGAGATCTGTGGAATGCTGAGTAGTTACTTTGGTTGCACTAGCAGTTGCATGAAAGGGGAAGGTGTTCAAATTGGTATTTTCCTTGAATTTGATGCTTCTGAAATCTAATCAGCAGGTATCATTGGGTGAAGGGGGCCTGGAAGAATTGAGACAAACAAATTCAGAAAACTTGGGTTCTGCCCTGTTAATATTCCTTGATTTTTATGCC
>NW_009258666.1:1606914-1612475 GCF_000687185.1 Egretta garzetta
CTGTTTCTCTGTGCACTCCATGCTGGGAGTGTTTTCTGGCACAGAAGAGTCCCAAGCATCTCAGTTTTATGAAGAAGATCCTGATGTGTGTACGTAATGATCCTTTTAATATATCAGTAGGTAGCAGAAATAGAATCTTGGAGGGGGTTTCAGTGTGGGTTAGAATGACAGTGCTGGGGTTTTAGAGTTTAGATAAACACTTCCCTGTTAATCAGATCGGGTATATGGACTTTTTTTTTTCCAGGGTTTTGTCCTCTCTTGCTGTCATTTTTAGATTCAGCAACTTGGGAATAATTTTTTGGCCACATAAGTTATAGGGGCTGACTCATGTCTTCTTCCCAGCCAGCCACGTGTTCATGCATGTTTTCCCTGACCTGATAGGGAGATGATCCCTTTCTCTTAATAGAAATTAGTATGGGTAGATGTGAGCTTCATGAAAAGCAAACAAGCCAAACAGTCACTTTTGTTACTTCCTTTTTTCCTCAGGGTTTCCTGTCTATCCTTTCCTTCTTTGGGTGTAGCAATTTACCTTTATCATAATTAAGAATAGAACTAATAAACCATAAGCATTTTGACATTTATTTTGCTGTGGTTGTCAAAACATTACTATCATGTCAATTTAAAATAGTCTATTCAACCTATTATATACTTAAACATGCCTAGTGCTGCAAACATCCCCCTTGAAACAGTGAGTTAAAAAGTCATTGAAATTGGTTGCCCGAGATACTGCCCTGTGGTATTGTCTCTGTGAGCTGAGCAGAAATCGGAGAAAACGATCCACCCACGTGATGGAAACCTTTATTCTTTAACAAACCACAGAAATCTGTTCTTGACTTCTCTTGCAGCTGAGCGTGCTCTAGATACCATGAATTTTGATGTGATCAAAGGAAAACCCATTCGCATCATGTGGTCTCAGAGGGACCCCTCCTTGAGGAAGTCAGGGGTTGGGAATGTCTTCATTAAGAACCTGGACAAATCCATTGATAACAAGGCACTTTATGACACATTCTCAGCGTTTGGGAATATTTTGTCCTGCAAGGTGAGATGTGGTTACTTTGTCCAATTCTGTTATGATCAGACATGTCCAGTGTAGGAAGTGAAAGGGACACCTTTCACCAAGTGAGGAGTGGCGTCTCTAAAAGGCAGAGTTGACCAAAAGGTCAGGGATTGCTGAAGTCAAGTCAGATTTGGTCATGAATTGTGCAAATCTGAAACACAGATAACATCTATCCTAGTGTTGACCCTTGACAGTGACCTGTTTTCAAGTGCTGGCCTTGTGTCTGAGTGTGACAGCGGAGAAAAGGTGTTCAGAGAGCTGACATTTTGTTTTCTTTCTGCCTCTCTAGGTGGTGTGTGATGAGAATGGCTCTAAGGGCTACGCATTTGTGCACTTTGAGACCCAGGATGCTGCAGATAGAGCCATCGAGAAGATGAACGGCATGCTGCTAAACGACCGCAAAGTGTGAGTGTCACAGCCAGAAGCAGCAACGATCGCATGAACCGTGATGCATCTCGGTATTAACAGGGACACACAAGGCACTGGTTCTCCTGGCCCAAGCCTTGGCCTGCTACCTCTCCACTACAGGGCTGGTGAGTGACCCTGCCCAAGCCATGGCCTGCTACCCCTCCATTACAGGGCTGGTGGGTTTCCCTAACCAAGCCTTGATTTGCTACCTCTCTGCTAGTGGGCTGGGGTGGGTTCTACGGCCAGTACTCTCTCCACTGCAGAGCTGGGTGGGCATCCTTGTCCAAGACTCTCTGCCATAGGACAGGTGATTTTTCTGGTTGGTCTGTGGCCTATTTGTCCTTCTTCTGTCACCCTTTCTTGTCCCCATTCCCAGTTCCTACTACACACTCATTTTTTGCCTCACTGCATATCACACATTGTTTTTTCTGCTCTTGAAAACAAGCTGCTTATTGAGATTTTCATTTTTTCTTACAGATTTGTTGGGAGATTCAAGTCTCGTAAAGAGCGGGAGGCTGAGTTGGGAGCCAAGGCAAAGGAATTCACCAATGTTTATATTAAAAACTTTGGGGACGACATGGATGATGAAAGACTAAAGGAGCTCTTCAGCAAATATGGTAAATACAGAAACACTTTGAATGAGGCTGTGAACCTCATGACCCATAGCAGTTTAACAGTGCTGCTGCCATCTGGGTAACTCTATGTGGGTCACTTTGAGGCTGAGGAAAAGTTGAAGTATGGGTAGTAGTTGTGCCAAATGTTGGACAGGAGGCAGAGGCTGACCAGCAGATGAGAGAGGGAGGGCTGGGGCTATTATATGGAGTTTAATAGTCTTGAAATAGTTCTATGATATCTTACTAATCCTGTCCCTTGGTAACAGGTAAAACTCTGAGTGTTAAAGTGATGACAGACCCCACTGGAAAATCCAAAGGCTTTGGCTTTGTAAGCTTTGAAAAGCATGAAGATGCTAACAAGGTATGAACACTTTTTTTATGCTGCTTAGGTATTTTCAGAGAAGAAAAACTTACTTGATTTATCATAGGACCCTGTTACTAAATTGAGAGAAAATTCTGCCTCGGGTGTAATCTCTTCTAGGCGTGGGGACTTGGAAGCCTTTTGCACCTTACTAGCTTGATGTTCAGGGGTGACTTGACATTTCTCCAGATTACTAGATCCACACAGAGTGCAGTGGTATAATCAAGAACGTTAATTGCCGAAGAAATACCACAGTGCAGGACCTCAGGAGGAGGAAGGTGTCCTGAGTGAGAACACTGCTTAGAAATGGTCTTCGCTAAGCAGAATACTTGTTAAAATTTGGCCTTAACTGTAAGAAGGGGTGGGGATAAATTCACAAGTTGCTGTCAATCCAGCACTGATAACTTCAGTTTGGCTTTAATTAGCCATTTAATTTGCAAGCAGTGCAAAGGTAATATGGCAACCTTGGTTTACTGGCCAACAGGCAGGGATACAATGTGGACTTCGGACAGTCCTGTTCTTGATAGGATGAGGCGGTGTCTTGTTTCAGCAGCTGACAGTTTCCTCTTGAACCCTCTATCCAGGCAGTAGAAGAAATGAATGGAAAGGATATCAATGGGAAAATGGTATTTGTAGGCCGAGCACAGAAGAAGGTTGAGCGCCAGGCAGAGCTGAAACGGAAGTTTGAACAGCTAAAACAAGAGAGACTCAGCCGGTACCAGGTGAGTAAGTCTGTTTCTTTCCTAAATTTAAGCCCCATTTTCAGTCTATTGGCAGACCTGAAAGGAATTGACAAAGTAATCAGTCACTGTCCTGTGAGAGATCCTGGGAGTTAATATGTAAAGGCAACTCTGGTATTTGGGGGCAAAGGGGGTATTGGCATAGTCTTGGCAATAAAGTGTTTAGGAGGGCATGAGAGAACAGTCATGCAGTCTCCTTCAGACAGGGACACCTAGAAGGATGGAAGGAGATGGCGTAACCCTGTGCTTTATGTCTCTCTAATTTATGGCCAAACTGTGTCATGTCAGAGATCGCATCGGAATCTTTCCTACTCCTTGCAATGTAGTGCTGGACTGGGGATGCATGATGCAATAGGAAGGCAGAGGAAATCCAGACAAGCTCCCTTTCACCACAGTGGGACTTGTCTCTACGCCTTTGCAACATTTACCGCCTTCAGCTTTGGATAGTACGAAAGGAACACGCTAAATTAAGAGTTTTCAGACCAATTACAGCTCTGGCAGATGGATGCTAACAGTTGATGTGCTTGACGAGATTTTTCTTTAATGTTACGAGTGTCTTATTATTCTCTCCCTTCTAGGGTGTTAACCTGTACATTAAAAACCTAGATGACACTATAGATGATGAAAAACTGAGGAAGGAGTTCTCACCTTTTGGGTCAATAACAAGTGCCAAGGTATTGTGGGGTTTGGGGGTATTTGGATTTTAAAGCCTGAAGAAGGAGCGGTTATCGACATGGGATTGAAGCGCAGTTCTTGTATCCCCTGGTCATTGTGGTCCTGAGAACATCTGGACTAGTAAATAAACAGATTTCTTTGGGTCTCGGTGGGATTTTACTGAAAACTTGCTTCATTCCCTCATGAAAAGAGGAAGCAGGAAGTGGCAAACGTGCTTGTTTGAGGTGGCTGCCAATGAGCATGAAATGGCATTTCCCTACGTGCGTTTAGAGGCTGCACCAAATCTTTCCCATTCCTTACTGTGCGGTGTGGGCCTGGGGACACATGGTGCTTAGAGAAAAGCAGAGCAAATCCAGACAGGTGACTTCTTTCATTGAGTACCTGTCTCTACACCTCTGCAACAGTTATGTCCTACCTGCCTGAAATCTGACACTTAAAACCCATGGATTCTTAGGCCGAATTCTTGTACTGGTACTCCACTAGCAATTGATCTTTACTGCAGGTGATGCTGGAAGATGGACGGAGCAAAGGGTTTGGCTTTGTCTGCTTTTCCTCTCCAGAGGAAGCTACAAAAGCTGTGACAGAGATGAATGGGAGAATTGTGGGCTCAAAGCCGTTGTATGTTGCACTTGCACAAAGGAAAGAAGAGCGAAAGGCCCATCTAACTAATCAGTACATGCAGCGCATTGCTGGGATGAGAGCCCTGCCTGCCAACACAATTATTAATCAGTTCCAGCCTGCTGCTGGGGGATATTTCATGCCTGCTGTGCCCCAGGTAAGCTGAGCTAGTGTGGGTTTTTAACCTGTCTTGGAGCTTTGATGGTTCAACTGCAATAATCTCGCTGAGCCTTTCTTATGCCTATAAGCAAATAACTCCCTAATGAGGGGTGCAGTCAGTGGGGTTAATTCTGTGACTTCCTAGCTGCCTGTTCTCTTCATGTGAATTGCGTGTTGAGTCCTGGCAACAACTGCCAAAACACATTGTAAACAGTGTTTGTTATTCACTTGGATGTTGCCTCTGAGCTTGTCTGATCTTTCTTCAGGCTCAGAGCAGACCCACTTACTATGCACCTAATCAAATGACGCAGATGAGACCCAACCCGCGCTGGCAGCAAGGGGGAAGACCTCAAGGTGAGCATGCTAGAGACGCTATTTTGGTTGTATGACCCTCTTGGCTGTACTTTCCAACAAGAACAGTGCATGCTTTCCTTTCCGTGCACAACCCCAACCTGCTTTCTGTAGCTGACTGTCCTGACTTGCCAGTCAGTTCTGTTTTGAGGATTTCCCGTCATTTCTTCCATTAGGCTTCCAGGGAATGCCAAATGCCATGCGCCAGTCTGGACCACGGCCAGCACTGCGCCATCTGGCCCCTGCCGGCAATGCTCCGGCCTCTCGTGGCCTCCCTGCCGCTGCCCAGCGAGTTGGTAAGGTGTCTGCCTCCCAGACTCTTCCCCTTGGCTGTGAGGGAGGAGGAAGCTGTTGAGACTTGACTTCTTCCAAAGACGGTTGTCAGATGCGGATAACCAAAGGCCACCTGGAGCAAGGGGCAGAGACAGCACCTGAATCTCTTCTATTCCTTGCTGTGCAGTGCAGGTCTGGGAACAGTTGGTGCTACAGCACAGCAGCGGAAATCCAGATGGGTTGCTTTCCACTGGTTTGGAACTCATCTCTACACCTCTGCAATATATACCACTCCAAAAAAAAAA
>NW_009258666.1:1612861-1613250 GCF_000687185.1 Egretta garzetta
CAAATATACCACGTCAAAAAAAAAAAGAAAAAATAGCTCTGTAGGTTATGGAAAAAAAAAAAAGCTCTGTAGGTTATGGATATTGTCTTCAGAGCAGAGCGTCCAAATTAATTTTATTCCAGTGAATAACTAGAAAATATCTTACATGCAGGATGTGGAATCCATGGTTTAGTTTTAGGGAGAATAGCCCTTTCCTAAAGTAGCCAGTTGCATTTTGGAGACCAGTGTCTAAAGAAGTACTAGACTGTGCAGAGCACAGTTTGAATTCAGCAGCTGATATCAGACATCCCAATTTGCTTGCGTGTTGCTACAGGTGTTTGTAATTCTGTTCTCCTCTTCTTTTGCAGGCGTTGGCACCGCAGCGCAGAATTTAGCTCCTCGTCCGCCTG
>NW_009258666.1:1613315-1616934 GCF_000687185.1 Egretta garzetta
CAGCCTTTGCAGGTAACACAAGGGCCTGGGCTGTGAACTCCCTGCAGGTACTGCCGTCCAAGCTTTACATGCAGCTGAGGGGTTTCTACAGAAACTTCAAGCTCCTTTTATCACCCAGACAGGCATCGTCATTTGGAATTTAAAAAACTGGCAGTTGTACCTTTGTCAGCGGCAAACTAGTTGGTTTATCTGTCTTATATTTGCAAGCCCTTTTTTACCCAGATTTGCTGTAAGGATATTTTTCTTGGTTCTTTGCTTTCCCATTTTGCAGCCATTCCTTCTCTCACCTCTTTGCCAGATCCTCCCTAGGGTATCACTGAAAGCACAGTTTGCTTCTCCCACAAACCTCTGTGCTGTAAAAAAGGGAGGTGTGGACGTTGCTCTTTCTCAGTTATGATACTTGCCTCACTACGTTTGATCCGGTTCTTGTAAGATATTTACAGTGCCCGTGTGTGACATTAGGGGGGTTGAGTTCAGGACGTGGAGGGAGCATGGGTTCATGTTTGTGAACCAAGGGCACCTTATCTGTCCTTCTCTGAAACTTAAGTCTGCCGTAGGCTTCACAAAGTTTGTGTTTTAGGAGGACGGTGTATCTTACTGTCTTTAAACATGAAGCAATCAGCCTAGTATCCATTTCAGAACCCTCATGTCTGCCCTTCTATAGGCACCTCAGCCTGCAGTACACGTGCAGGGACAGGAACCGCTAACGGCCTCCATGCTGGCTGCTGCCCCTCCCCAGGAGCAGAAGCAGATGCTGGGTAAGTGAAACTCCAGTTCTTTTAGATTGAGTTTTATTTTGGAAATCCCCTCAGGTTTCAGAGATGACTTTGTAATTGAAACCGAACCCTTTTTTTTTTTTCTTTCTTCCCCAGGAGAACGTTTGTTCCCTCTGATTCAAGCTATGCACCCCAGCCTTGCGGGGAAGATCACAGGAATGCTGCTAGAGATTGACAACTCGGAGCTGCTGCACATGCTCGAGTCTCCAGAATCCCTCCGGTCGAAGGTAAACCCGCCTGTTCCTTTAGATGGGGTGGACTGTGGGAAGCTTTGGCCAAGAGAACAGGTCTCACTGGGTAACTTGTCTCCCCCAGGTGGAGGAGGCCGTTGCAGTGTTGCAGGCTCACCAAGCCAAGAAAGAAGCTGCCCAGAAGGTGGGCGTGGTTGCTGCTACCTCTTAAACCAGGAAGACTGGTGAGTGTCTGGGTCCTTAGCGTCACTGAAAAGCTTCCAGAATCAGAGTAAGTAAAGTGTGATTGTGAATGTTGCTGGTCTGGAGGCCCGTGCAGGTCTGGGTGCAGCACTTGTCTGCTTTTAGCCCACTCTTTAAAAAACAAACCAAACAAACCCACCCTAATGCAGTTTTTCCCAGTGGAATCCTTATTGGAGAAGCTTTTAGAAATATTCTTCAGAAATCTCATTTTAATTAAGCATCAGAAAGATGTTGAGTAGGTCCCTGGAGTGTTCCTAGCAGTTGACGTGTCAAGGAAAGAATAATGTATTGAGACGAATCTTGTGGAACTGCTAATCTGGGAAATAAAATGAGACACACAAGATGTTGTAGTGACTTTGAGGCTGAATAGGCTGTTAATGCCCATTCCTTTTCCTGACCATCATCTGCCTATGGTATGAATGTGCTGGTGTCAGGGATGTCACTTCACTGCATAGGTCTGGCCAAGCCAACGCTGCCTCCTGTGTTTGGAGCTGGCTCTTGTTTGACTTCTGAATCAGGTTTTTGATTCTTTGAAGCAAAGTGGCTCCGGTCGCCGGCTTCTCTGCTGAAGAGTTTGAGTTTATTGTCAGATGATCAGAACTTGGTATTTTCCACAACTGTTACCAGCTTCTCCTTACCTTGCAAATTATGTTGGAGTCGTTATGGTTTGTAAGGCTGGAAAGCTCCCTAGCGTGGGGCGAGGTGTGTGCTGTACGGAGGTAACTCCTCGTCATCTTTTCCTCTAGGATGCAAAGAAGCCAAATAAGCCCCTTCATAGACATCAGCTCGAGATGTTTGAAGATTCTCCACTGTCCTGCAGATCTCAATGCCATGCATCATATCACATAGTTATATTGCATTTTGTAAATTAATCTTTAAGATCTTATTTAAAAAGCCAACTCTGAAGCTCTAGATTTCCAAAACCAGAATTGGGCTTGCAAGCTTTTCCTTTGCGGTCAGATCAGAGCTACCCTTTGTGTCTTCTGAGCAGGACATTGAGGATTTTAGGTTGAAAGTATTTTGTGGTTTTGGTTTTAACTGAACAATCCAGTTTGGAAAGTCTGGAAAGCATTTATCAATAAAGGAATAAAAACATTTACTGCGTTTGTCACTTTATTTCTCTAGATTCAATAAGTCAGTGTGATGTGGCTTGGTAAAATTAAACTGGCAGGCAGTTGTCGTATGATTGATATATTAAAATTGTGGTTTAATCGAGTTATTCTGCTTGTTAACTTTGGACAATCACTGGTTTGAAGCAGCTGTGTTTAAAATCATGCCAGGGGATGATTATGTTGGGTTTGGTTAGTGTCTGAGGGGGAGATGGCTGCAGCTAAGGGAAGGGCAGTGATTGCGCCCCTGTACTTGGCACTGGTGAGGCCGCCCCTCGAATGCTGGGTTCAGTTTTGGGCCCCTCACAAGAAGAAAGACATTGCGTTGCTGGAGCATGTCCAGAGGAGAGCAGCAGAGCTGGTGAGGGGTCTGGAGCACAAGTCCTACAAGGAGTGGCTGAGGGAGCTGGGGGGTGTTTGGTCTGGAGAAGAGGAGGCCGAGGGGAGACCTTAACGCTCCCTGCAACCGCGTGGCAGGACGGTGTAGTGAGGTGGGGGTCGGCCTCTGCTCCCTGGTAACGGGCGATGGGATGAGGGGAAATGGTCTGAAGTTGCGCCAGGGCAGGGTTAGGTTGGACATGAGGAAAAATTTCTTCACAGAAAGGCAGGCACTGGAAGGGGCTGCCCAGGGATGGGGTCGAGTCCCCATCCCTGGGGGGATTTAAAAGCCAGGCAGATGCGGTGCTTAGGGCCAGGGTTTAGTGGTGGGATGGCAGGGGTAGGGGAACAGTTGGGCTTGGTGATCTTAAAGGGCTTTTCCAACCGAAATGATTCTATAATAATATTCTACAATTCTTAGTGTGCTCAAATAGCAAGGTTGGGGAAGTTTTTTTCAAACGAAGCATAAAAGGGGTTTGGCTTCCTCTTCATCCCCTGCTGGCGAGGAGAAACTTTGCAGTTCCTTGCATATATTTCTAGATTTTCAGCTGGGCGTTTTCTTTAATGGTTCGGTTGTTACAGGGCAGATGATTTTATACCCTAAAGGTGGCTGCATCTTGGCAGTGGGCTTCGTAAAGGATTTGTAACCTATTTGGGGTGATCCTTTGGGGTAAAGCGTTAATCAAGAAACACAGAGCGTGCCGTAATTCTGACTGGAAGAGCAGTTGGACTCTGCCGCAGCTGCTCCTGCGGAAGGACCGGGGCTAGCTAAGCCCGGCTTTACCCTGGCGGCTCAATGCGTGGTTGGCGGCCGGTGCGTGGGGTGTCCCGGGGGGGCTCGCCGGGATTCTGGGTGCAAGCGCCTGCGCTCTGTCCCCTTTTCCCGGTAAGATAAGGACGAATTCCCCCTGGAAAGGCGGGG
>NW_009258666.1:1617761-1620938 GCF_000687185.1 Egretta garzetta
CCCCCCCGATCTTCTCCCTCCCCCGGCTCCTCTTCCCCTCGGGGACAGCAGCCTTGCAGCTGATGGGTCACCAGCCTCAGCCTCGGGTTGTTCTCCAGCAGCGAGAGCTATTTTGCCTTTCCGAGCTCCCGCTTTGGCCATTTTCTTTCGGGCTGAAGCACGGCCGCTGCCAGCCCAAAGTGCCCTCCGGCTGTCCCCAGAGCTCAGCAGCAGTGGGTGGCTTTCCTGGCTTTGTGGGCAGCACAGGCTGCCGTATATTTGCTGTCTGACAGTCTGTCCTGGGCTTTACACAGAGGGTCCCTCCTCTCCTCCCACGTATTTCATGTAAGCGACAAAGCATCGTACGTAAAATGAGTTTACTGGATTGGTTGTGGGAATGCGAACCCCAGATACTGGTTTGGATACGGCTCTTGTGAGATCCATCTCTTTTTGCTGCTCTGGGGTAGGTGAGGTTTAGGAACGTGGTCCTTTGGCAATCTTTTTGGCACCAAAACGCTGGGGCACGTGTAGGCTGAGCCTTGCTTTTAAAAGTAGGGAGAGAAGAAACGATAATAATGATTTCCTTTTGCTTTTTTGGCAGGATGCGGCGGCAGCTATTGACAACATGGTACGAACCCTGTTCCCCCTGGCCTGCGGAGGCGCGTGGCTTTGCCGTCTTCCCGGTAGCACAGAGCGAGTCCCCGTGTGGCGTGGGCCATATAGAGAAAGCAAGCTCTCTTTTCCTCTGACCTCTGCAAGGATTTGGGGGGCATGATGATTTTTTTACCATTTGGTGGGGGCTTTGTTCTGCTTTTTTTTCCTCTGCAGAACGAGTCTGAGCTCTTTGGCAGGACAATTCGTGTGAACTTGGCCAAACCAATGCGAATTAAAGAAGGATCATCCAGGCCTGGTGAGTCGGTACCCGGGAGGGGAGAGCATCTCCGTGGATGTTCAGAGCTTCGTGCATCGGCCTTTCTCTCTGGTTCCCCAGACCTTGAGGCAGAGACCCTGAGGCCAAGGGATCTGAGCAGCATCCTAATAACCAAAAATATCCCCCAGTTCTTTGGATGGGAGGACTCTTGGCTGCACTTCCAGTTGCCTTCATGTCCTTTGACAGAGGGCACAGCACGCACGCACGTGCCAGGCAGAATTACCCACACATCTGGCCACATCTGTAAAAGCGGACAGGGCCAAGGCCATCCCGAGCAATTGCCTTGCGTGGGGGGAGTCGCAGGGAACAGGCCATGAGCTTGCCCTGCCCACTGATGTGTGGCACCTCTGGGAGGAAGAAGGGATGACTTTACCCCTTATTTCCCCGCACGCTGTGTCTTTTGGGGTAGGCTGCTGCTGGTTGAGTGCTCCCACGCCTCGGGTGCCATCCTGCTGCCAGCTCTGTGCTGCGTCCTGATGCGTGGCCCTTCGGGTTGGTTCAGTTCTGTTCCTGTGCTCTGACCCTTCCTTTTGCTGTTGCAGTCTGGTCGGATGATGACTGGCTGAAGAAGTTTTCTGGGAAGACTCTGGAGGAGAACACAGAGGAGGCAGCAGCAGAGGCCCCCAAACCAGAGGTGCAGGAGGTAGGAAAACCAACCAGAGCCATGGGTATCCTTGCTGTCCTGAAGTCTGAGAGCACGGGCCAGCTGCCTCTGGAGGCAGAGCAGATGAATGTCATCTCAACTTGGTTTGTTTTTTTTTTTCCTGCCCAGGGCGAGCCTCCTGCCAAGAAATCCCGGGTCAACCCTCAGGTTTACATGGACATCAAGATTGGAAATAAACCTGCGGGGCGGCTGCAGATCCTCCTGCGCTCAGATGTGGTGCCCATGACCGTAGGTGAGGAGAGGGTCAGCCTCCCCAGCGTGGTGGCTTCCAGCTGCGATGCAGCTCTCACCTCTCTCCGCCTTGCCCCCAAACAGAGAATTTCCGCTGCCTCTGCACCCACGAGAAAGGCTTTGGCTTCAAAGGGAGCAGCTTCCACCGCATCATCCCCCAGTTCATGTGCCAGGCCGGCGACTTCACCAACCACAACGGCACTGGAGGCAAATCCATCTATGGGAAGAAGTTTGATGATGAAAACTTCATTCTCAAGCACACGGGGCCAGGTAGAACCATTTCCCCAGGCAGGCGCTGCAGAGAAAAATGGCTCAACGTCATCTACGGCCCACGCTTGGGCTGTTTTGTCCTAGACCATGTTGATAGCAGCAGCCCTGAATTACAATCTACGTTGGCCAAACACGTCTGCCGCGGTGTAATCTGCCGTGGTCAGACTGTCACACGTGTGTCACCGGCATTCAGCAAGCAGAAACGCGTCGTTTGCTCTCCATCCGTGCGCTGTTAATTTCCAGTATTGCACAATGGAGGAAGAGTTTCAAAGCTGCTTTCCTGTCTGATTTTAAAGGAGGAATGCCACCGTGTGACTAGGAAAAGCAGCAAAAAGCAAACGGGTTTATCTCCATCCAAACAGCTTTCCTGTAACTGCAACTGCAAATAGATGAGCGATCCCCACCACTTCCCATCTTCCATGCTTGCAAGTGTTTCTGTCTTGATGTCACTGGTTTCCAATGGTTTCTGTGGAGTTTAATATTCAGGGGCTCCTCTAAAACCAGCAGCGTTTTGCAGGGCATGGGAATGGGTTTGGGTTGAAGTAGTGGCTCACGTGCTGGAGCTCATTGCTCCCTCCCAAGCTGTAACACTGCACTTTTTGATCACAGGGCTGTTATCGATGGCAAACTCTGGTCCAAACACCAACGGCTCGCAATTCTTCATCACTTGCGATAAAACAGACTGGCTGGACGGGAAGCACGTGGTGTTCGGGGAGGTGACGGAGGGCATGGACGTGGTGCGGCAGATCGAGGTAGGTGCTGGCAGCGGGGCGGTCGGGGCAGAGCCGACCTCCTTCCTCCCCTTGGACTTCGTGCCTTTAATTCCTGCTCCTCTTTTCTCAAAGGCTCAGGGCACCAAAGATGGGAAGCCAAAGCAGAAGGTGATTATCTCGGACTGCGGGGAGTGCCCATGAGCTCGGCTCCTGGATGGGGTGAGCCTGACCAGGAGGGGCCGGGGAGCCGGCTGGGGTGGGACAGCCCCACGAAACCCCCAGCAGTGCCCAGCTCCCGCGGCTTCTGTCGAAATTCCCCTGCAAAGCTTGGTGTGAACGTGCCTGTGGACAGCGCTGGGGGGGGGCCGCCCCCCCCGAGGATAAACCGC
>NW_009258666.1:1621466-1625022 GCF_000687185.1 Egretta garzetta
GCTGCGGGGGGTCCGACCCACCCGAGGATAAATCGCTTTTCAGCCTGCGCCGTCCTGTGCTGCCCTGAGCGGGGCAGGGCTGGCTCTGCTGCTGTGTTCTGGAAAGACTTTATATTAGGTAAAAATAAAATCTAGTTTTAAAAATACTGAGGACTGATCCCTGGCTGTTGAACTCTCACCCTCTTGAGGATCGTCTTTGCGTTTGAGCAAAGACGGGTTTTTTTGTATTTGTCCTCATCTTCTTAAATCTGGTGCCTAAATCCTGGCTCCAGGGGAAGCTATCCATGCCAGGGCAGGAAGAGCAGAGCCGAATCTCATGGTTTGTCGCAGCAGGATCTTGGGGCAGCATTTTTGGCGTGTCCCTGGCTCTGCAGTGTCATTTCCCATCAGCAGAGGGAGGCAGGTCCCTGGCTGGCGGCCGTCCTGCTGGGAAGCAAGCCTGGTCTATTCCCATCCAAGAGGGCATGTGTAAGTGGGAGAACAAGGTCTGGACAAGAAGGAACGGGAAATGAAGAAGCCCCTTGGTTGATAAAAGAATTAAGAAAAAAAAAAAAGGGATGAGGCTGTAGGAAGGGGTTTAATTTCCAAACTCGGCGTTGCAGAGTGGGATAGGCACGTACATTTCTAGTTCCCGTCAGTGGGCAGCTCTGGCCATGCACCGTAAGGGTAACTGCATCGCTGGAAAGTGATTGATTCGGGGTTCCCTATGAAATTACTGCACGGGATACTCCTGGGAATGTGGGTTTGCTTGTGGTTTTGAGCTTGCACAGGCGTTCGCAGGAGGGATGGGGCTGCCAGGGCAGAGATGGGGGTCGGGTGCGTGGGGCTGGGGTTTAGGGGATGTTTTTAAGATCTTGTGCAATTGGGGATTCGTGGTTTCACCAGTCCAGCCGCTCACAGACCAGGGGCGTTGCTTTTCCAGAATAAACACCAGGTTGCTTTTATTCACTTGCTGGTTTTCTACACTGGGGGTCGTGCATTGCCCTACAGCCGGGGCAAGGTGAGCTATGGGCTCTCAGGTGCGATACCTGGCGAGCAGACAAACCAACCCAGCGTTTCCCTTCCTTGCTGCTTTCTTTTTGTTGTTGAAATCTTGAATTTTTGAAGACAGACCTTGCAGAAATCCTCAGCGACACCTGAACCAGGGAGAGCCCTTGCATGATGGAGGGAGTCGATGGAAGCCCTGGGCTCGCTCGTCTGCAGACGGCACCACGTTGCACGGAGCCACGATCGCATCCTGGGCTGGATTTCATGTGGAATTAGTCGGTAGATGAAAACTTTCCACAGAGGCAAGACCTTTTCTTGGGAAGCCGGGCATTGGCAGGGAGCAGATCTTTCTTATTTTCGTGGGTTTATTGGGATCTTTTTTCTTTGCATTTGGCTAAGCCAGGTTCGTTATTTGTTCAGTGACGCAAGGTTCCCCAAGCTGAGAAACAGGCCAGGCCATTTCCTTTTAAAATCAGAGCAAATAAATAACTTAATTGTGCAAATAGCACAGGGAAGCTGGTGTGGCGGCTGCAGCCCTGTCCTGAGCCCACAGGAAGCATCCACCGGGGAGCGCGGCCGCTTTCCTGGCCGGGGAAGCACAGCCTGACCTAAACCTCACATCACAACCCTTTGGCGGGGCTTATTTTCAAGCGAATAGGTACAATTTTAGCTGATCCCGAGTATTTTTTTTTCGTTGCGAAATCCCGTCTGCCGAACAGAGCGCCGCTGTGCTGTGACATTTATTAAAAAACAAACAGCGAGAGAAACGACGTGTTTACTTTCCAAACTAGGCGTTTATTTTATAACAGTGTCGTAGCTCAATATGGATATTTGGGTTTTGGGGTTTTTTTTCCAACTGGCTGAGTTTCGTGAACTTTAAGTAAACAGGAGCGGGTTAGTCAACCAGCTACTTAATTGGCTGGCAGTGTTTTTATTAAGGGAATTAAAAGCACTGGTTAGAGGTGAGTGAGTTAGACACACACGGCTAGAAACAGCTCGATCCCAGAGCAACTCGGATGCCGCCTCCCTTGTCCTAATTACCCTGCAGCCCAAATTGCTTCTGCCAACACCAGGGACTGCAGCGGCGCAAGGGGCAAACACATCAGCCACGAACAGAAGAGACACGTAACCAGCCACAAATCCTCTTTTTCCTATATGTATATATATGTATGTGTCTCATTAAGCGTAGTAAGAGAATAGAAGTTTTATATTATTTACATCCACTTCTAGGAAGGGGTGGGAGGGATGATTTATTTTTATTATTTATTATTATTAATGGACTTTGCTGTGATGCAGCCCACGAAACTCCTCTTCCGCACACGCAGCAGAAACCTGGTGTCGCGCTGCTCTGGCGGGGACGGGATGATGGGGTCCAGCCGTCAGTGGCACGATTTCACCACCATGTTGCGGTGCTTCTTGAGGATGACGTTGTTGTTGCTGTCGTAGTAGAGGACGGAGGTGGCACTGAGCTTCGTGGGGGCACAGCACGCCTTGGGCACAGCTTCGGGCTTCATCAGGTGGACCTGGGGGGATGGATGGAGCCCGTGAGCGCCGGCCAACGCGGCTCCAGGCAGCAGAAAAAGCATCAACCCAGCTCTTTAACTGCAAAAAGCCTGGGTGAATGGGGAGATTATTTCCAGCTTTTTGCAAAAATATTGATTCTAAACTCTGGGCAGCCCTTGCTGCAGTTTATATTGGATCGGAGCTTGTGGCACTGCGTGGGCCAGGCAGCCCCTTCATTAATTTGGGATTTCTGGGCCCTTTTCTCACTGTAAATAGGCAAATGGCTTAAAAAAAAAACCCAGGGCAGCGCGAATCTCACTGCTGTGTGGGTGGGGGTGCTGGGTGCTGTCGCAACGGAGATTCTCCTTCAGGGCTCAGTGCCGCCCCGAATTTAACTTATTGCACTGAAGTCTTGAGTACACAACACCTTTCTGAACATAACTCTGCTTCGGCTCCTTCATCCCCTGCTCCGGACATACGTTATCCCAGTACTTCGCCGTACAGCGGAGGCTGGGAGGTTCGCAGGCTGCCAGATGCACGCAGCCCTTGGTGGCTTTACCCGACATGTGCGATTAATTTATTGCAGGGGCAGCCGAGCTCTCCTAGTTCGGAAGTCCGGTGTTTTTGCTGTCAAACCCTGCTATTTGCAGCACCGGCCGGGGCTGGCATGGCTCCCCGGCCGCGTTTGCTCCGGCGTTTCCCAGAAGGACTGGATCCAGGCGCCAGGTGATTCACATCCTGCCCAAACGGCTCCGTTTCGGGAAGAGCTTTGGGTTTAGGGGTGTTGGGTGGGTGTAGGGGAGGAGGGGACCACTCCCCACCACGGCCAGGATTGTGCCCAGCCCTGGACGGGGCCTCTGGCAGCTTTGTCAATGCAAAAATTAAACCCCGCCAGGCAACACCTTCAAAGGCTCGGCCAAGGGCTCGGCGCTCCCTGTAATTAACCGCGAATACCGGAGCCGGTGTGACTCTGCCATTGGGAAATCAAACACTCACACGGCAGGAAATTCCAGAAATTAAAGCACTGGCTGGGATGCGGGGTGGCTTTGGGAAAAACGGGGCATTA
>NW_009258666.1:1625195-1627168 GCF_000687185.1 Egretta garzetta
TGCCGGGGCTGGCATTGCAGCTTGCACTGACCAGGGACTGCAGGATGGCGTGGTTTTGGTGGCGTATGCAGGAGTCCAGGGGGAAGGCACACTCCCCCTCGCAGTAGTAGGCTGAGTACCCCTGCGGGGCGATCACCCAATCCTGCAAACAAAAATAAAGTGGGTTTATACCAGTTACACTGGGGGCTGCACCCTTTCTGTGCCCCTTCATCCATTCCCCACCTGCAAAAACAACCCAGCCAGCTCCTCCCCAGGTGGCTGTGCTAGCAGCAAGGGTTTATTTTAATTTTTTCGGATTGAGCCATGAGTTGTTCGGGGTCACCGGTGAGGTTTGGGGTTGTGGCAGTTCATGTTTGCCTTCCCAGCTGTTGGGATGGGGCAGCGGCAGCTCCTGGCTGCCCTGCCCTGCGATGGGGTTTTGGGGTTTTTTTTTGTGTTTATTTCTCCCAGTAGACAAGTACCAGCCAGCCGAGGTCCTGAAAGCTGACGTAGAGCTCATGGCGTCGGCAGACCTGCCGCCCGTCTGCAGCATGGACATCGTCTGCGGGAGAAGGGGACAGGCAGTGTCAGCCCCGCGGTGCCGGCATCCCCACCACCCTCCCCGGCCACAGAGAGCCCCACTCAAGGGTGGCACTGAGCGGCCAAGATGCTCCAGGTTAGTCCAGAAGGGCAAAAGAAGAGGAGCTTCTGTGGTTGCACAAAGGGAAAAGAAGCTTCAGACCAGCCTAAAATTTATTGCTCCAACATCAGGACGAGGGGATTCAGCCTGGGAAGGGCTAAACCCCAGCTCTGCTCATGGTGGACTTGGCTTCAAGGGTTTCCCAAGCTAAAAGAGTCGGGAGAGCTGGGGTTTCTTGCTTCCCTCCTGCCTGAGCGGCTTTCCAGGGCTGTGACACCCTCCTGGGGCTGTGACACCCTCCCGGGGTGATGCCCTCCCAGGGAAGCTTCAAAACCAAGAGCAATGATGCAGAAAAGCCAATATTTGGGTACCCCAAACCCTGCAAAACACCATCCCCTTGAAGATGCCAGCCCACTGCACCTCCTGACCCGCAAACAACCCCAATCATAAAACCCAGAGCTCTCGGCTCCCCTGCGCTGCATTTCTGGGCCAAAATTGGGATTCCTTGCAAGACAAGGTACTAACAAAAGGTCCCTCAACCGTGGCAACAGCAGAGCCCTTTTCGTTGATCGGGACCACTTCTTGTCCCGTGGCTTCTTACCAAAAATTCCCGGCAGCTTGTTTGGATGCGGGAGGTCGTTCGTCTTCTTGGGCTGCCGCCTCCTCGGGGGCTTGGCCGCCCGCGTAACGCGCGTGGGGCTGGGGCTCGCCCGGAAAAACGTCACCATGAAGGGCTGCTTGGAGCGGGGCCCCCGGCGCCCCAGCAGCCCCGCCGAGCCCGGGTCGACGCTGTGCCCTGCAGGGATGGGACCACGCTCCGGTTTGCTCTCAGAATCGACTCATTCGGTTAAAGCAAGGAGAAAAAAATACAGAAGGAAATTTGCAGCAGAGAGCTGCAGTTTTGGCATCCCATGTGGCTGGACTCCCCCCCCCAGGGGCTCCTGCTCTGCTGTTGCACCCCCCCCAGGGTGGGTATACGACGGGCAGCTCATGGCGATGGTATGGCCTCATCCAGCACAGCCACCACCACGCAATGGTCGCGTAGAGCGATTCGGGGAGAAAAAAACAAGTGAGACCCAAGCAACTCATTTTTTTTTCCCTTTGTCTCTAGGGAGGAAAGCTCAGCTGGGAGGGAAGAGGATGGATGGGGCATCACCGGCTGCGATTTCTCCCTACGTCAAGCAAAGATGCTCTCTGCATGCCTGCACACCAGCAAAAGGCACCTCTGGAGCAGGTTTGACCCCTTGGAGAGAAGAGGGTTAATCCTCTGGTGCTCAGGCGAGGATCCTCCAGGTAAGGAGTTCGTTAAGTGCTGCTGGGGTTATTACAGCCCAAACCAAGAACCCCATTAGCA
>NW_009258666.1:1627255-1629370 GCF_000687185.1 Egretta garzetta
TCGAGAGGGGAGAGGAGAGGGCTCCAATTCCTGTGGATTTGGCCCCAAACGCTGCAGGTAGGCTGGGCAGGCTTACCATCATCTGTCTCCACGTAGAGTCGCAGCCCCAGGTTGTATTTCTGATCCACTAACCAGTGGTTGCTGGCCGCCGTGACGTCGAATACCAGCCAGCCCTCGGTCCCGGCACGCAGGTCCTGGGCATCCAGCAGGAACAGGTCAGACTCCCTGTGGAAATGGGGGGAAAAAAACCCCAAGCAGGTGAGTAATAGCACCCAAAGGGCACCAGTGGTAATTCACAGAAATGAGTCCTTGGTGCCTGTGTCCATATAGGTCCTGGCACCGCAGGGTCAGGATGGTGGCCTCCGGCACATGATGGTGGCCCCCTGGCAGCTGCTCTGGGGACACACCCAGCCCTGGCTGAAAAGCCGGGGTGTGGCATTGCCTGGTGGGAAAGTGTGGGAACAGCCAGCCGTGGCGGTGCTGCTTCCCTCAGCGTGTGCAAGGTGGTGGGAAAAGTGCCAAGGGCTGGTGCTCCATCCCCATCTTCATCCCCATCCCCATCCTCACGCCCCTCCGTATGTCCATCCCCGTCTCCATCCTCATCCCCATCCAAGTCTCCATCCCCATCCCTGTCCCCGTCACCTGTTGGAGTGCTCGGCGGCGATCTCGTAGATGCTGATGTGGAGGGTGTTGTTGGCATGGCGGGTGACACCCCGCGCCTTGTAGATGCGAAACTCGGCGGCCGTCACCGACTCGCCCGTGGGCACCTGGGTCAGGTCGAATCTGAACTCCTTCCAGTACGGCTTCGGTGAGAAGATGTCCCGGTCCTGCTCAACTGGGGAGCAAAGGGGTCAGGGGGGGCTGGGCCGGGCCCTCACCATGCCACCCTGAGGGGCTGATCGGAGCCTGCAGCCCCCCCACCGAGTCCCACCAACCCGATTTGCCCCCAGTTTGGGGACAAACCCTGCTGGCTCCAGGCCCCTCACTGGCTGAGCTCTTGGCTGCTGCTGCAGCGAATTCCCATCTCTCCTCTCCTGAGAGTTTTAATCTTGATGCAACTCCCCTTTTTTTCCACAATCCCCATCCCTTCATTTCACTATAAACCCCTAGCCCTCTTTCTTTATTGTTAATTTAAAAAAAAAATTAAAATCAAAAGCACGAAGGCTTGGCTATGGCGGGCACACAGAGCCCCTTGTGCTGTGGTTCAGGGGCTGCAGCCCTTTGCCCTTCTCCAAAGGGTGCAAAAACCACCCAAAAACCTGGCAAACAGCCCCCGGGGACTGCTGGGAGCAGGATTTGGGGTATTTGCAAGCTTTTCTGGCAGCTCGGGGTGCCTGGGGGGCAAAACCTGGACAACCCAGGGCTTGCCAGGGCCATCGCCAGGCGTCACGGGTCGCCTCTCCCCTGCAGGTTTTGGGCTGCTGAAATGTAAAGATTTTCAGCCTACGGCAGGCTGGGGTGGGGGATTGTCAGGCCACTGCTCTGTGAAAATAAAACCTTGCTTTTTACTGAAAATATCCACTTTCTGCAGAAAACCAGCGCATGTTGGGAAAGGAAAAAATCTGGTTGGTTTTTTTTTTTTATTAAGTCCGTAAAGAAAAAAAACCACCACCGTCTTGCTTTACGGTAATGCAGCCTCACACAGCTTCGCTAAGATGTAATTATTTTCTTCAAATTGTTCTTTAAAAATATTCTAGGCTGCTATGGCTGAATATAATTAAAGTGATTAAAGCTCCTCCTGCTTCAGGCACAAAAGCAACGTAACAAGCGCTTACTTTCAAAAAGAAAACACACAAATAATTAAACAAATAAAAACCCGCGCGTGTTTTAAATGCAATTTTTTTAAAAGATTCCGGGGGTGGGGGGGGAACATTCCAAATTTAATACACATAAAGTTTAATACACCATGAAAAGTTTTATACACCATAAAGCTGCCATCCCTGTTTATACAGGAGGAGCAGCGCGGAGCATCGCTCCAAACCGAACACCGAGATTTTAATTATGCATCCATAGATTATTTTTTCCCTTTTTTTTTTTTTTAAAAAAAAAAAAACCAAACCAAACACATTCCCTCCAGCTACTGGGCTCGCCACAAGTTATGTTATAAAAAAAGCC
>NW_009258666.1:1629544-1634364 GCF_000687185.1 Egretta garzetta
TTCATTGATAAACCCCAGCAGGAGGTCCTGTGGTCGGTCCAGGGGACACGCAGGTACAAAGTGGTGTCCCCTCAGGTATTTTTGGTCACCTGGGTATTTCATGGCTCCCTTGGGTCACCACATTGCTCCCTGGCATCAGGCGAGACCCAGCCAGACCAAATACCGGCTCAGAAATCACCGCGCTCCTCATGGGCCGAGTCACTTCGGTGAAGCGATGCTGCGGTACCGCACGGGTGGATCCAGGGAAGGGCATGAGGAGTTTGTGGAGCTCGCAGGGACCCAATGACAGAGATAAAGCCCCCAGGGTGATTTTCAGCCCCAGAGAAGGGTGAAACCTCTTGCTAAAGCAGCAGTTTGTGATGAAATCCTTGCACCCATATGCTGCGGAGATGATGGAGGAGACCAGGACCGAAAGCAGAGTGGGGTGAGCAGGCGGGGAGGGAAGCTTGGGGACACCTGGCCAAGGATGAGAAATGCTAAGGGAAACCACAGTTAGCTGTGCACCTTGATGAACCAAAGGAGCTGGACTTAACAGCAAGCTGCCTAGTGTTTGGGATGAGAGGCTAGGAGGAATCCCTGCATTCCCCCCATTTTGTGGACTGGAAGAGGGAACCAACCCCCTTGGGAGGGCAAGAGCAAGGGAGAAGCCCCCCCTGCCTCTGCTGGCACAGGATGAAGGTGGCAGAGGAGGGTGATGGGGATGGGAGCGGCTGCACAGCGGCATTTAGCAAACAGCAACCCAGGTTGATGAGCAGCAGGTTGGGGGAAGTTTAATAATCGCTGTATTTTCAGGCAAAATTATAAACGGCTGCAAAATTATGCCTGTGCAGTGAGGGACCGCGCGTGTCGCATCCCGAAAGCACCCAGTGCCCTTTTCCCAGGCAGAAAAGTGGGTGCTAAAATGCTGCTGGTGCTTGGGGGTGTGCGGGCAATGGGCCCTCCCCGGCCGGCCGGGAGCCCGTCGTGCCTGGGAACCTGCTATTGATTCGAGGCGGGTTGACTCAGCCGCACCGCCAACCCTCAATTATCTGTGGGCGGATTATCCGGATTGCGGATGAGACACACTAAAAAAACCCAGCCCAAGCTCTTTGCTCTCCTTGCCCCCTCCTTTGGCATTTACTGTCTCGCCCCTAAGAGCTGCTGCATCTTTCCCCAAAGCTGAATGCCGCAGCTATGCTGTTGCACCCCCCCAAAAAAACCCCAAACTTATAAAAATATATATAAATGGCTGTAGGGTCATGCAAATCCTGGCAGGGGGTACCCAGCTCCGGCTGGGCAGAGCCCCTCTGTGTCGCCCAAGCCCAGGGTGCTCCCGATCTCTTCCCAGCGATGGGGCGATGGGGCTGCCTGCGCTTCCTCCTGCTCCCCAGGTTATTTTTAGCTGCACTTTTTCATTGTAAACTTTCTCTGTTTCAGTCGTAATTACTGGTCCTGGCTGCTCCCAATGGTCCCCATGATCATTTCAGACACTAAATTAAAAGGAAATGCCAGGATATTCAACCACATCAAGTGCTCGGAATCCTAAAATAGGTTTAAAGGAGATGCAAGGAAGATGTTATCCTTCGCTTGCAAGCAGGAAAAAATAAGCTCCGGAGGCTTTCCAAAGCAGGGAGAGATTTAGGAGTTACCCCAAGTGCTGTGAAATGCAGCCGAGCCCCTGCCAGGCTCCCACTTTGTCTCACCAGCGCTTCCTCCATCCTCCCAAGATGAACGTTGGGAGCCGCAGGACACGGGGCTCGGCACCGGGCACCCCCAGCCTGGCTGCACATGGCTGTGAGGCGACCTTGGCCCCGCTGGCATCGCCCCCCCCAACTCCCCCAGCCCTACAAGCAGCCGGCCGAGAGCTTGGTGTCACACATGGACCCCAGGGGATTTTATTTGCAAAGCTTTTCCCATTTAAAACACACACGGCGGGTGTGTACAGAGTACCGACACCTCTGCACGGGCTTGCTCTCCGCTGCTGGAAAAGGTGCATCCCTCGGCTGTGCCGGGTTTTTCTGGCGGAGCTGCCAAGGATGCCCAGAGGAGGAGGCACAAATGGCTGCGAAATGAAATCAGGAGCAGGAAAACCCTGCCCCTGCTGCTGGCAGCGGTTGGATTTCGATGGTAATTGGCGGGGGGGGGCGAAGGCAAACGCCCGCATAGGGACCAAGGCCGGCAGCAGGCGATGCTCTGCCAGCATGGGGAGCAGAGCAGCAAACCCCATCTCCCTGGCTAAATTAAAGAGGTTGCCATGAGCTCCCACCCCACGCTAATGGCTCCTTGCAGCGCCTGGGGCACTGCATCTATTTTTGCAAAGGTGGCAGCGAGCACTGCCCTGCCTTCCTCCCCAGAAAGCAAATCTGGCGAAGCCAGGGTTTGCCAGAAAGATGTCCGGCCGTGGGCAGAGCCGCCTCACTACTTCATCTGAAATAGCCCCGGGGAGAGTCCGGCCACATCCCAGGGCAGCGGTGGATGCTGGGGAGGGCAAGGGAGGACGTGCGTGTTGTGGTGCCGACGGGCGGTCGCGGGGGGCTCGGGCACGCTGCAGCACTGCAAGCCTCCTCCTCGCCTTCCCGTTACAAACCTCTCGGCTCCGGTGATTATACCCTGCACGTAACCGTGACTCACGGCTGGTGGCTCAGCCCCGGCCGAGGAGAAATCTCAAAGCCCATCCTTACCCCAGGCTTAAAAATACAACCCACCTGACTCCTTCAGTTAGCGCACAGAAATAGCACGGGTCAGGCTTACAAAGTGTTTTATCTTCACGGAGAGAGACAGTGAGCAGGACGGGGCGGGTGGATCCACCATCACCAAACTCAACCCAAGGTGCCTGGTGGCCACCCATTGCCTGGAGGCCCCTGGCCCAGCCACCTGCCCTGGCCAGCAGGCAGGGTGCTGTGCCTGCCCAAACCGGGACGCGTTTGTGTGCCGGGGAGGTTTGTCATTTCCTCTTCCCAGGAAAAAGGTGTGCCGATGGGAGCCGCGCTCCGGCCCGGCTCACACAGGGCTATGTGGGGTGGCTAGGAGCAAAGAGGTCCAAGTGCCCAATGGGGCACCGACTTACCCCATTTGCATGCCCCATTGGGGTAATTGTGCAGCAAATTATGCATGCAAATGAAAGCTAGCCTTCTCCCACAAAAATGTATTTAATTAACATGAAGGGGCTGACGAAGCCACAGAAATCAAAGCCATTCAAATTGAAGGCTGGAACTGTGTTCCCCAATTCTCCCGGCTGCTCTAGGAACACCAGGAAGGATTGGTGCCAGCACCCCTGTGTCAGCACCCCTGTGCCAGCACCGATCCTCTCAGGCAGCTCCCCAGCCCCCCCAAACATCCCACCCTGCCTGTCATAAAACCTGACTATTTTAAAGCACTTTTTGGTGCTTGGGTGGTCTTGAGTCTTGAAAGAGCTGGGATTTGGTGCCCCAGCATCACCTCCCTCATTCCCAGCTTCCCTAGGAGGCTGAGCCCCCAAAGCCCCAAGGGCTCTGGACAAGAGCTGGGTGCTGGGTGCCTGCTCCCGTGGGCACCCCCTGACCACCGCCCGGTGCAGCAGGGTCTGTCCCGGGGAGCTCCCTGATCTCGTTATATCCACTTGTGGTAGAGGGAATGTAAAAACGGATGGTGAGGACTTGGGAGATGCCTCCCCAGCCCTCACTCACCCCTACCTCCTCCCCAGGGTGCAGTTCCCCTCCCTGCCCAGGCTCCCCGGGGAGGGTTTCTCCCCATGCTCAGGGCATGGGCTGTGGGGGACCCCGTGCAGGGCCTGGAGGGGTGCAGGGGAGGAAAGGGGCCCCGGCTGGTCCTCAGCAGCGCCACGGTAAGACACCTTCCCATTGCATGGCACACCAGGGTGCAGCAGCCTTGCTCTGGGGAGGTGTCCCCAAGCCCAGGACATCAGCCACATCGGTGGGCCAGGGCACTGCTCCGTGCTTACTGCCACCCCCCTGCCCCCAGCCTTGGCACAAATGCTCCCCGAAAGCCTTGTGCTCAGCCCGGACAGGGACACCCGAACTTAAAGCAATGAGCAGAGGCAGGGAAAGGTTTTGTATCCAAATATCTGCTCTGCTCATCCTGCTGGGTTCAGGCCACCCCAGTGCCTGCCCTCGGGGGGGACGGGGGACCGCCTTGCACCTCCAGTGCTCGTGGCCCCGCTAATGCTGGCTGGAAACAGCTCTGCTTTCGCTGCCGCTCACGCAACCGCCTGGAAATAGGCCGGTGGCTGGAGCCCGGCACTGCTCGGCGACCAGCTGGATGGGATTCCAGCAGTAATTAGCAACCCGGAGGATTTTATTTTGAACCGTGAATCAGTGTCCCTCTGCAGGTAATTAGGTCCACCCTGCTGCTGGCACCAGAGCTGCCGTCCTGCCTGCGTGCCCCGCTCGCTCCGCAACTGGTTCACGTGCGCCCACCAAAATGGGGAGTGCCGGGTGGGCGCCGCAGCCGCCGCGGTGCTTTCCGGCCTCCCTCCGCTCCATTACGATGGCCATGGTGTTCGGGAGGGAGCAGCCCAGTTCATTGCAACTTGGGGACAAGCTCACCGAGTCGGACCCAGCTTGGTGGCAGCCTGCCGGCCCCCCGCCCACCCTCGCTGCATGGCTGTCCCCCTCTCCATCCCCACTTTTTGAAGTGGAGCTGGCTTTCGCGCCCAGGCTCTGCGCAGCCTGCCAGGGACCGCGGCGGCTCTCTCCCAGCACCCAGGGTGCAGCCCCATGGCCTTGCATCCCTCACAGCCGCTCCCCAGCTGTTCTTAAGCCCAGCTCAGTGCAAAAGAGACTTTTCGGAGCCGGGGCGCTCTGAGGGAGCAGCCGGGGCCGAGGGATGCTCGGAGCTATCGC
>NW_009258666.1:1636376-1638239 GCF_000687185.1 Egretta garzetta
CCCCCCAAATTGGGTAGTCACCCTGTTCACCCCCCCTATGGACACCCACCCCCATGGACACTGACCTCACTGAGCACCCACCTCACCGACACCCAGCCCCACCACGCACACACCTCACCCGGCGCTCTCACTGCCAACCACCCACTCCCACCTCATCGGTCGGCATCCTCACCGGTGGGCACCCACCTTGCCAGAGGGTACCCACGCCACCGAGCACCCTCACCCACCCACCTGGGCCTTTTAATTTTGGGCCTGGGATTTCCTTGCTCCCTTCCGCAAGGAAACCGGTGTGCCGACGCTCCGTGGCTGAGCCCAGCCGTCGCCTTTCCGCACGGGACAAACAGCTCCAGATCTCGTATTTAAAAAGCTAACACCGTGGAATAAAGTAGGAGGCAAGATTGTTTATTACCGCAAGCAATTTTAATACAAAAATGTGTCTGGTTTTTAAACAATTCATTGGTAGAGCTTCAGTTTTGCCTCAATTTAAACCAATTGAGAGAATCACACAGCAACACGGTCAGAGCCGGAGAGAAACAATATTTAATAAATACAGGAGCTCTGGCGAGCCCTCTCCCCCAGCCCGTCTCCTGGTCACTTGGTCAGTTTGATTTTATTACAAAGAAAAAGTAGCGTACAAAAGCGAGACAGGACTTGTAGCAAGTGTGCTGGTGAGACTCATTTCAAGGACAAGCGACTGTGCGTGTAAGTCCAGATTTCTTCTAGGAGCAGAGGCCGCATCAATCTCAGCCTGGCTGGAAGTGGAATGACCAGTTAAATAATAAATAGGAAAAAAAAAAAAAAAAAAAAAAAAAAAAAAAAGAGAGATGCAGATACATAGCGATTCTGTAAGGAACGTCTTGGGTCGGGCTCTTTAGGCCATCAATCCCGAAGAATCCTCTCATCTGTAGGACCCACCACCGCTAAGGGATGTATCTGAATGATCCAGACCTGCAATCTTCCCAGCGTGCTCTCCTCCGGCCAGCTTCCGCGTGAACCCCCTCCCCAGCCCCCTCCCCAGGTGTTTGTTCTTTAAAACCCAAGTTGTCGGGACCGTATTGTCAGGACAGCAATTGCCATGGCCTTTGCCGTAGTGTGTGCAAATTTTATTAAGTTAAACTCCGCTTTCTTCAGGTAAAACCACATAGCTTTAAAAAAATGGAAACAGAAGCCCCAAGTCCCCTCACCTCACGTTTCTCTGGTTGAGGTATCTGTGAGTTACAAAAAGAGAGTTCCTTGAACACTGCAGGATTCAGGTCTTTGTTTTTAAATATAATTTACCTTGCTGAGACAGCAAGTTAAGTTTATAAAGATGCATTTAGGAAACAATCCTAAAAGATAAAGCAGGTTCGCACCCTGCACCGCGCAGAAATCCTATTTATATTTTAGTTTTTCTTTACACTTTCACATCTTGACCTTTTTTTGCTTTCCTTTTTTTTTTTCCTTTTTCTTTTTTTTTTTTCTTTTTTCTTTCTCTCCCACAATTTCAGTTTTCCAGGCCCCTCTCTAAACAGGGGTCACCGAGAGGCGATTTTTATCTACATAAATATTCACATGAAAATAGTAACTTACAAAAAAGGAAAAACAAAAAAAAAAAAAACCAAAACCCAAATAAGGCAGCTTCATAACACAACTTTCTTTTACACTTTTAACAATATAGTTTCTCCCATTTAGAATAAATATACATCCAATGTACGGAGCAGGGTTAAAAACTGGACACAGGTTGGGTTTTCTTTCTTTCAGGAGGGCGTGGGTACAGTATTATCTTTTAGGGCCTGGAGTTTTTGGGGTGGCAGTGGTTGTTTTCTTGGACATGGTTGGGATTTTGGAGGGCTTGGCCATCCCCCGGCGCGAGCCGCCCTGCCC
>NW_009258666.1:1638524-1640768 GCF_000687185.1 Egretta garzetta
CGCTGCGGGTTCCCGAAACATTTTATATTTTCTCTGCCAATCCAAGCCACCAAGGAGGAAGAGCAGCAGGAGGAGTTTTTTGGTCTTTGCACCCAACTTACCTGCCCGACTGGTTTTGGCACCTGTAGAGACTGGTGAGGAGCTGTTACTGGTGTCCCCAGCCAGGGAGGTTCGGCTGGAGTGGAAGGTGGGTCGCTTCAGCTTGCTGCCTGGGGAGGGGGTCACCTTGGGAGGAAGCACACACACACAGAGAGCATCTTTTAGGTGTTGCCGGGGCCGTAACGGGCCCAGATCACATCCGAGAATCAGTATCAAAAGATTTTGACATTTAAGAAACACCCATCTTAACGGTCAAGGAGAACACGAGCTGGCGTTTCAGCAGCGGTTGATAAAAAAACATGAAAAAAGCCCGGATCCTGAAAATTTGGAGGGCAACGGCAGCTTGTGCGTCGCAGGTTGATGCACAGCTCTTCGTTGGGGAAAAAATAAATAAATCAAAGGAAAGCTGCGATCCGTCCGGAGGATGACGGCATCATCTGGGCTCAAAAGCTCCACAGAGAAAGTGAAATCTTGCAAAAATAGGTATTTGGGCATCTAAGCAGCTCAGGACCATTTTGGAAGGTCAAATACAATGCAGTGTCTTGAGAAACGCATCCCGCTGTAGGGAGGCATCAGCGCAGCGGGATCCTGCGAGGTGGGGAGGGGACCCGGGTAGGGTCCGTGCGCCCACCGCCCGAGGCACCAGCGACAAAGGAGGACACAAACCACGGGGAATCCGCTTCGGTTGCATCCTGAAACGGTGCTTTCCCTGACCTTTAAGATGTCGCAAAGGCAGACAGCGGGGTGGAAAAGCAGCGCAACAGGCAGCTCTGCTCCCACCGCTGCGGAAGGAAGCAAAAGGGAAGGCGCTGGTGGGGCGAGGGCGCCTGGATCCAGCTGGAAAGGGCAGCTCCAGTTTCTGTAGAGCAACCAAAGCTCTGGGCCCGGGGCAGCGCTGCAGGGAAGCGACTGCCCGTGGTGTCCCCGTCCCCCGGGGCAGGGAGGGCTCCAGCCCAGCCGCACCCCTGGATAGATGTACCCTAATACCGGAGGGCATTTCCCAATTAGCTGGAGAGGTTTCCCACCACCCCCTGAGATTTTGTGGGTTTTTATGGGAAACATGGAAATCTTGCAATGTCACGAAACTGGAGCTGCAGTGGGGGAGAGGGCGGGGGGCGAGGGGCAGCCGAGCAGGGGGCTCCCCTTCGGGCGCTGGGGGAATTAAAACCCGCTAACGCGTGATTGTGAAGGTGCCATTTTCATCATCAGAGATTTCGGTTCTCGTCCTCGATCCTATTTTATAAACAAGTTAAGAGCAGCAAGCAGGCAGCTTAGGGCAGTTGGGGGGAGTGCTCCTGACCTTCCGATGATTTCAAAATTAATTCCTTTTCTGCGTGAAAGCACCGCCGAGCAAGACGCGGCTGTCTCGCCAGCGCACACCACCACTCGGTGAAGCACCGAGATCGACCATCACCGGTTCACAAGGTCAGGGAAGTCCACGAGGAGGCTGGAACTTTAGGGAGATCAAAGTCTCAGCCCGAATTCCTCCTCCTGGGAGTGTATCAAGCTGGTGCCGGTGCCGACCACGCCACACGTGCGTCCACACGGTGATAAATACAAGCGCTTCTTAAAACCGAAGGCGCCGTGGTTACTGTGCATGCGCTGTAGCTGATTTTCAAGTCTCAACTCGGCTGCTGGGTTTCGATTTTTTGAAAGCCAAACTCGGCTGCTTGTCAATGCTTAAAGGCTACCAAAGCTCGGGGCAATTCCCCTTTTATTAAAGCACCGGAGGACAAACGGCGCTCTCTTGGTTCGCAAGCAGGTGAGCGCGAACGGCGAGCAGTCGTGCTTTGCTCGCAGGGTCGATGTTTTATTTAATCCGAGTTAGAAACCCATGAAAAACGCTAACAGTCGGAGCGTTAGCGGTGCCAACAAGCGCTGCTCTACCACGAGAAAAGCGTTAAAACAGGCAAGGGAGCAGGACTTCTCCGGGCCAGCGGCACGCCGGCCTGTCGGCAGGTCTTCGGGACTGCGAGACCATACTCTACCTCAGTGCTCGGGAGCTGGAAGTCGGAATAATCGAATCCCCTCAGGGGGGTGCCCGCTTTACTGTTTATCAACCAGGGTTTGTCATAACATCGGGAGAAGTGATGTGGAGTCTGTGAAATGGAAAATCCAAGGGGGGGGGGGGGGGGGGGGGGGGCG
>NW_009258666.1:1640815-1649531 GCF_000687185.1 Egretta garzetta
GAGTGAAAAGAAAAAAAAAAACCAAACCAAAAAGAAATGGAAAAGTATCTGGAATGGGGGGAAACGGCACTAAAATGAAACGAGAACCAAGCAGGAAATATATAAATTAAAATAAAAGGGAAAAAACCCAAAGAGATGATGAAATAAAACATGCGGTGGGAGAGACGATGGGCGATGTGGCACAGCCCTGCCTCGGGGACCAGGAGCCTTTGGCTGCACGACGAGAGCTGGGGACCCTTCTGCAGAGCCGTGAGCGCCCAGCTTGGGCTGAGAACCTGTCCTGCACCTTCCCACCCCAACCGTCCCTCGCAGGCAGCAGGGTTCTTCCTGCAGACACCACGATGGCCTCCAGAGACCACAGTAACCACCAAGCCCCTGACCCCCAACCTTCCTCCTCCTCCTCCGTACGCCTCCGTCAGCTCCTCATCTCACCAGGATGGGTTTGGAGGCCAGCAGCTTCTAAAGGAGAGGAAAGAGGAAGGCTTCACGCGCGAACCCCACCTTGGCTCCGCTGGCCGGAGTTGCGGGAGAGGATGGCATGGAGGCGCAGCTGTGGTTGCTCTGGCTGGCACTGGAACTGGATCGCGTTGGGGAGGCTGCCCGGGAGGATGGTTTTGATCTTCGGCCTCGCGATCGGAACGGTGTCATTCCCTGGGAGGCTCCCTCCGGCAAGATGAATTTCTCTCTGAGTTCAAGGTTGGTCCGTCCTCGTGCTGCAAAGGGGACAAAGGAGAGGAGACCTGAGGTTCGCGTGAACCCAACATCGTTACCGGGGCTCAGGAGGCCCCAGGGGTCGGAGCGTATGTCCTTGCCAGGTCTGCCAAAGCCCATCTCACAGTGAGACCGGCCTGGCTCTCTTGCTCTGCCCTAAGCACCTCCTGCCATGGATCAGCTCTTGGAGAAACTGCCTTGAGGCCCACGAATTCAAACTGGATGCCCGATTATTCTTGGGGAAAGCAATCCCGATGGCCATGAAACACACGGTGTTACAACAGCGGCCAATGTCATCTTTGACATAGCTTAAAAATCATAAGAGCAGCTCTGAAAGGCTGGGATTCTGCTCTCACAGCTCTGGGCAGCTCTTCACCAACTTCTGGGGAGAGGAGAGAGAGAGAGAAGTGACCATCAGCCGCTAAAAACCAACTGTAAAATTTTCATCCAAATGCCCCAAAGAGCTGGAGGGTCTCCCTTAGACATGCAAGGGGCAACCATGAGAGGGGCAACCAGCCACGCGAGGGGCAGCTCTGTGGCCTGCAGCTCCTGGGCCGGCTGATGCACGCCAACATGTTTCATCCTCAGGGCATCCAAACAGAGAGCAAGGGCGTGCACCGAGCCCTGCGGGACACGGGAGGGATTTTAGAGTCGACACATTTACGGACCAGAAAGCCAAGGAAGCAATTGCAGAAGGGAAGCACCACGCTGAGATAACCAAGGGATGGAAATAACCTCGATGTCAGCGCTGTAAAACAGCTGCTGCAAAGCATGAACGGGGGAGGCTGGAGGAGCAGGAAAGCCCTGAAGGTTCCCCGAAGCAAGCGGCGCACGCTGTAAATCACGCTGCTTTCAGCAACAGCCGTGAGACAGCAGGAGCAAGGAATGGGTAGGCAGCAGCTTGAAGAAGACATAGCCAAAGCAATTAACATCTCGGAGACCCCAGTGAGACAGGGACATATGGAATACAGACCTAAGCTCTCCAAAATATGCAGTGGGATGTGCATTAAATGCTCCTTTCCTGCTGGAGCAATGGATTCTGGCCCCCTCTCATGGGTGCCTGCTCTCTCCCTTGCCAGAGCAGAGCTGCTCATCCCACCGATCCCCCGCAAACCGCACTGGGGGATGCTCCTACCAGGGCTCCCGCCTGCGCGAAGCGGAGATTGGCATTCCCGATGGGAGAACACGTCAGATTCCTGCTTTCCTGCACCTTGATGCACTTCATTCCTGGCCACTCCCCTTGCTAACCCTTCGCTGTCCCCTGGTCACGGCTCTCAGCTGGCCGCAGCGGAGCAGCGCTTCCATCCCAAAAGCTCTCACCACGATAAAACCTCGAGACTGAAGGTTTTGGGAAAGGAGGTGATCCCGGTTCTCCGTGCCCACGGTACGTGACCCTGGTCTGTGTTATCCCAACCATACCTGCCAAATGTGTCCCATCAAACCAGCTCCAGCAAACACTGCTCAGCCCTAACCCCCCTAGCTCTGGGTTCTTCTTCCCTTCTAAGGTGCTGCCGTGTTTTCCGTAAGCTCAGTTTGCCTAGGAGCTTCTTGCACTTGAATTTTACTGCATTAATGCTGAACTGAAACATCTCATTTCACCGCCGGGCTGGTCAATCCTTGGGACATGCTTGTGCGAGGTGATGCTTATCGACACACTCACAGCCCGATGGGGTGCTCAAAATCCCCCTCCCCCCGAGAAATCCAACCCAGCCCTGAAAAGCTCCATGGACACCGATATCTAAATGCAGCCCTTCTACAGCTCAAATCCGGCATGTGGCGATCCAGAAAACAAGAAGGGCTGGGGGAAGAAAGGTAATTTTAAGGAACTAGAAGACGACCTGGCACTGGCGGCGGCTCCCGCTGCAAACAGGTATTTAAGTTGCAGGGTCCTGCACAGCTCAGGGTTTCCAAATTAGTTCCTTATGCTGCTGGTCTAAAGACAACAAATGAACTCAGAAAACATTTTTACCATCTCCTGGCTTCGAACCTTTTGAATTCTTTCAGGTCACCTTTAGGAAGCTCACTCTGCTTCCCCCAGAGCCCCATGGATGCGCCGACCGCTGCAAAGGGAAGCTGAGACCCCCAGCACGGCAACGCAGCTCTGCTCGCTGGGGTCTTAAAAACAAGAACCACCCCCCTTCCCTCTTCTCCTCCCGAGACACCTGGCTGAACGCTGCGAGATTTGCTGTGGCGCTGCCAAATCTTGTGATTTGAAGTTCTGTGGTTTGCTTTGGATCCGTTTTCTCCAGCTCCTGCCTGTTATTTGGATAACCCAGACCCGCTTCTCCGGTACCTCTGGCCATTCACGGTCAGACAACTTCCCAAACACCCCTTACTGGGTGAGAAGGCCCCAGTTGGAAAACACCCCGGAATGGCCTTACCTCTGCAAGGATCATTCTTCACTAAAAATTCATCCAGGGCCATCCATCCTCCGCCGACACGAACCATGACCGTGCTCCGCAGGATACGGACCAGCCGCAGCTGCTGGGAATCGCCGAACTGCGGAGCCAAGAAATGATTCAGACAAGGGGGACACAACAAGGGACGCGCGGCCCCTTCCCACAGCAGGCGGCACCAGATGCTTCCAGCCATCTATCCAATACTTTTAAGGCTTCTTTGCAATAAGCACCGATTTACAGGAGCTTTCCTGCTGCGTGGTTTTAAAGTGGCGAAACTATCCCAATCCTTTTAAAGCTGGAAAAAAGAGAATTTTTTTGGAGCAGAGAGTGAGAATTTGGAATTTGGTCCTTGGATGGGTTTTCCCAGCCGGAATTGTAGTTTTTCCTTTTGTTGGGAAGGAAAGGGAGGCTGGCAATGCAACGACCCTCCGGGTGCAGCCCACGTGGAAAGGAGCCGGCGGATTCAGATCACTGAGCGCCCGTGCAGCAGCCAGGCCAGCCGTGCTGCGCCACCGCTGAGCGAGAAACCTCTCATCATATCAAGTCTGAAGTCCAGGGATTGACCCGAGCCTCAGACTTGACCCCACCACCCAGAAAGCCCCCGCCGCGGAGAATCGCCCAGTGAGGATGTTTCGGTGAGTGCAGAGTGATGGGAATCCAGGCAGGAATCCCGCAGCAATGTTGATTAGTGATTGCAATGTTCATTAGTGATTTTAAACACCTGCAGTACCAAACCAGTGCACCCTGAATCAGAAGCATGTGCCTGTTTTTCAAAGCTCCCTAAATCTCCCAGCCAACCAAGCCCAGGCTCCCAGTTGCCCTTTGCATGGGGCAGGCGGCAGAGCCGGTGCGGGACACTGGGAGCCTTGCTCAGATGTAGCAGCTCTGCATCCAGAGCACTTGCAGTGATGAGAAGATAGGGGAACCAGCTTTTGAAAGCAAGACCGTCTTAAGAATTATTAAAAAAAGGAAAAAAAAAAAAACAACCAAAAAAGCAGCAACATTTTCCCTGCGTGGACAAGAACGGAAAAAACAAGATGATTAAACGAAAGCAGGGAGTGCGAAGCCCCACTGAGATGGGTCATGGCAGGCAGAGGGGCAGGAGGCAGCAGCATCTCCCACCCTCCTTCCCGTGGGGCCGTGGGACCCCGGGCCGTGCGCCGCTGGGTCTCCCTGCTTGGGGGGTCCTACCAAAACACGCTCGCCCCGGCGCTGCGGTGGAAGAGCTGCCGCAGCCGCGCTCGGCACGGCCACGGAGGAGGCAGGGGAGCTGCTTCCCTCTCTCGGGGCTCTACGAAAGGTGTCCTTCAAGAGCTACCTCTGCACCAGGGAAAGCCAGGGGCATGTTCTCATTTCCACTGCTGCAGTTACGTTATTTTCCAGTTGCCGTTGAAAATGTTTCTATAACCACTGTCCAAATTAAAGCCAGAGCTCTCTTGGATCCGTTCCCTTCCAACATCCAGGTTTGTTTCTTTTGGGGCAGGTTTTTTTAGTAGGGCACCGTCGTTTCACATGAAAAATAGGCTTTGCTGTTCGAGCGGGGGCAGCGGGCACGTTGTGCCGAGACGTGATGCTCCAGCCCAGTTAAAAAACCAGAGCTCTGCCCCCCCGGCACGCACGCTGCACCCCTCGTCTCGGGCGGCGGCGGCGCCGGGGTCCGTGCAGGTTTCGTGAGCCTCGCTCCAGTTAGGGGGGTTACTCAGTGGGTGTAGCGGGGATGAGGGTTTAGTTATCGTTACCTAGGGGATTAAAGGGGCGGACTCAACATTCTCATTCCACAGCAACTGCCAAACCCAGCAGAGCCTGGTACAGCCCTGGTGCAGGTCGGTGTACCCCCATGATTTCACCCGGGCCGGCCGCTCCCCAAGGGAGGGCAGTCGGGAGCGCCCACCAGTACCCCAGCGCCCCCCGCTGCAGGGTGCCACGATTTACCACTGGTTACCATCAACACCCCCAACGTGTCCGAGAAAGGAGCCGCGGAGCGCACAACCTCTCCCCGTTTTTGTCAAATCCTGCTTTTCCCATTGAATTTTTCCCTTTTTTCTGCCCAAGGCATTCTTTTTTTTGGGCGGCCCTCCCAGCTCAGGCACCCCTCTGTACCAGGCTCTGCCGAGCAGCGCTCACAGACCACGTCCTCCCACAGCAGCAAAGGACAGAGCAGCAGCAGGGACTCACCACAGCTCCAACCGCGGTCTCAACCAGCGGAAAAAAAAAAAAAAAAAGATTAAAAAAAATTAAAAAAAAAAGAGGTGAGAGACAGCATCGCAAGGCAAACTGTACCTGATTGCCGAGGAAGAACTACGGAGGGAGAGGAGTTGTGGAGGGCGAGGGGATGGGGAGGGGAAGGAAAGTCGAGAGGAAGAGGAGGGGAAAGAAAAACAAGAAAAACATTTATGGGATTAACAGTGCAACAATAATGAAAACTGTTAACTGGGGGTAGTTAGAAATTGGTTGGGTTTATGCTATTTGGGTGTAAGGAAGAAGCTCGGGGAGCCCGGGGCCGGTGCGGCTGGGGGGGACGAGCGCTGCGGCTTGGCTCCTCCCGGCCGGAGCATCGGCCCTGAAGGCAGCGGGCAGGAGAGGGGGCAGCTCCGCCGCCAGCGCGGTTCACCAGTTCACCTCGGTGAAGGATTTGAAACATAAACAGCCGGGCTGTTACAAAGAGATTCTTTAAGGAAATTATTCTCCTTCTTCGGGAGCGAGCTAAGAAAAACACAGGCATAAGGTACACTCATCCACGAGGAAAACTTCAAGGGCGGCTGCCGGCAGAGTGAATGCGGCGTTTCACGGGGCCAGCGGGCCGGCTGCCCCAGAACAGGGCCACTTTTATGCTCTCCCGATTTGGGGAACGCCCTGGGGGCGAGGACGGCGCTGGGCAAACACAGCTCAGCCACCTCCGCCGGGAGCCGGAGTGCCGGAGGACGAGGTCTCCCTCTCGCCCTGGGGAGCCCGGGGGGTCCCCCCGCGCCAGGCTGGGCACCCCCCATCAGTTATCCCCCCCTGCAGGTGGGAAGGGGGAGCAGGATTTGTGCTGCCAGGGCAGCATTCGGCCCCCTCTGCCTTACCCGGTATTTGTTCTCGCCGATCTGCTCCACTTGAAATCTCTTGGCACACTTGCACTGGGCCACTTGCCTGGTGACCTGCCATCACCAACGAGAGAGGTAAGGGACCAGGATTTTGGGAGTCTCCCCCAATACAAGGCACTGCTCGGATAACACACAGCCCCAAGCCTTTCCTTCAAAAGGTTTCCTTTTTGAAGCCTTTCCTGCAAAAGCACAGTAGGTACCGGCGCCACCCACCAATTATTTTGGCTCAGCACCACCATAATCCTTTTTTTAAATCCTTTTTGTCTTCCCCACTGCCAACCTGCAGCCTGAAGCACCCCACACCCCCGAGCGCCCACCTCTTTCGGTGCTTTACCTCATCTTCGATCTTGTCGGCATCAGTGGTGGGGCGGTAGGCATCCTTGTTGGGATGGAGAGCAGCCACAAACTCATAGTAATCGATGTAGCCGTCGCCGTCACGGTCAAAGATATCGGCCACCGCGGTCATCTCCAGCTTCGTGGTGGGGAATTCTGGAAGGAGAGAGAAATGAGAATCATAGAATCACTTTGGTTGGAAAAGACCTTTAAGATCATCGAGTCCAACCTTTAACCTAACCCTGCCATCCCACCACTAAACCCTGTCCCTAAGCACCTCATCTATCCTTCTTTTAAATACCTCCAGGGGTGAGGACTCGACCACCTCCCTGGACAGCCCATTCCAGAGTCTGACAACCCTTTCGGTGAAGAAACTTTTCCTAATGTCTAACCTAAACCTGCCCTGGCACAACTTCAAACCATTCCCCCTCCTCTTGTTGTCTGTTACCAGGGAGAAGAGACCAAATACCAGGGAGAAGAGACCATGAGCAAGCAGGGACCTCACTCATCAGAGCTGGAGATGTCAGAGCACGGTCTGCATCTCGGTCCTTGAGCAAGGGACAACCTTGTCACACAAGGACATTTTCCAAGCAACTTTCAAGGCAGGCAGGGACTTACTAGAGGCCAGGATGCCATCGATAAACTCCTGCCGGGTGATCTTCCCATCCTGGTCTTTGTCAATGCGCCGGAAGAAGTCCATGACGCGGGATTTCTTGTGGTTCATCCAGCGCATATACTTCTTCCGCCAGACGTCGAAGTCAAAGTTTGCAAACTCCTTCAACTGGAAGGAAACCCACGAGTCAGCGGGGGAAATCCCCAAAGGAGCAGCACCCCTGGCTCTACCGCACCCCAAACCACCAGCCTTCAGGTGAGCCCGAGCTCCCGACGCCAACGCTCACCGCCCACCCTCCCGGGAAGGTTTGTCTGGCTTCATCCAGATGACCCCCGTCAACGAGGGGGCCGCTTGGATTGACTTTCCAGAACAGAAGGACACACAGCATAGCTGACAGCCACCACGTGGACCGCGCGTCACGGAACCATCGACATGGGATGCAGCGTCCCCCCCCCCGGTGGTATACGCACACATATGCAGAGATATCAGCTACTGACACATAGACACACGCCCCCCCCATCTCTGCTTGGGCATCTGGGGATGCTTCCTCACCTGGATTTTGCCTAACGGCTCGCCAGGCTCTGCCCGGGAGGAACACCCATTGCTGGCACCATTTGGGGCACATCCCCCCTCTCCCTTTCCCTCTAAAGCAGCCAAGAAGGGATTTCTTGCCCGTCTTCCAGGTAAGACAGCAGCTGGGGCACATCTCGGCTCTGCAAACCCTGGCCCCGCGGCTTGGCCACCAGCCGCAGACGAGCCACTCGCCCTCCGATTTAAACTTAACACCTTTTCTATCCCTCCCCGCTCGAAGGACTCCCACCACCCCACCAGCTACAGCAGCTCACAGCGAGGTTAATGCGACAATTTTCTTTTTTTTTTTTTTTCTTCCTCTAAACATTCTTGGAGTTAAAAGCAACAAAGAAAAAACATGAATACGGAGAAACTGAACTGACCTACAGCAAAAGCAACAAAAAACAAAAACCACTCACTTCTGGGCATAGCTGCTTTGTTAAGCATAAATAAAAACAAAAATGACATTAGATGTTTGGAAGAGATATAGACAGTAATTGTTAAGCTAATTACTAGGAGTAAAGCAGGCCTGGCTGTCATTACCTCCGCAGACACTGACTGCAGGGGCACAAAGCAGTTCATTAACGTGCAGTTAATTACAGAACGGTAGCTTTTCAGCCTTCGGATTTTAGGAGTTATTTTCCTCTTTTCCTTTTGGCATTTTCAGAAAGGCAGCAGTAACCGCCTGCAAGAGCTGGGCAATTCAAGAGGCAGCGCTAATTTAAAAATGCTTCTCGCACCTCTCCGGCGAGCAACCCCCGGGGAACCGCTCCCCCTGCCCCAAACCCAGGGCAGCCGGCGGCCGTTACCTCCTCCAGTCTGTCCAGGGCATCGTTGAGCTTCCGCTGCCGCTCCAGCGCCAGCAGCCAGACCTGCTGCCAGCGCGCCGAGAGCTGGTTTATCCGGGGGTTCTTCGTTTCCGACTGGGTGATAATGGGCATGCTGGGGGGAGCGGCCTGACTCAAGGACTTTCCTGGAAAAAGGGAGAAAAGGAAAAGTTTGAG
>NW_009258666.1:1649560-1665302 GCF_000687185.1 Egretta garzetta
AGCAGCAATGAAAAGGCGTTTTCTTGTCCTAATAGAAAACTCCCACAGCCTCGCTGGCTGCTCTCCGAAAGGACACGGTGGCCCCAGGTAGGAGGACAGGGTGACAGACGGACGGCTGTACACCCAACCCCCCCTTTGCACTCGGGAATTCACAACAGACTCTGGCTTTAGGAAACAACATATAAAAAAAATAAATCCCCAAAACCTCATCAGGAAGCATCTGCGGAGAGCAAGAGAAGAGCAGTGACATTCCCCAGGCGCAGCAACACCCCGACACGGGCCTTTTGGCAAATGCCACCTGGATCCTCCCCTCCTGACAAGTTCCAACCACCCTCCTGGTGGCTGTCAATGCAGGATGCCTTGTTAATTGATAATCAGAGTTAATGAGTTTCCTATGCGTTTCATTTCCTAGCACGGTTCACCGAAAGCTGCCTATCGAGCGGAGACGTACTGTTGCTGCGGGACTTCTCGATGAAAGGCCCGTGGGGGGGCTCAGTAGCTTTCCTCTTGTACGTCTTCGTGACCCGGTCCACGTCTGGCTGTTTCCGTGTCATCTCCTCCATAAAGGACTGTCAAAACACAGAAGGGATGAGAGAACCTTTGCGGTTTCAAGATGTTTTTCGTCTCCAGACCCTCGCTGGGACGTGCCAAGCCCATAGAGGAGACGGGAGCATTAAGCACTGGTGGTGGGGGCTTGTGGTCAAGCACAGCCTTGGATCTGCAAACACTGGAGTTCTTCCCTGGGCTGGCTTTGCTCCTGGGCGATAGCTCCAGTTGGGCCATGTGCTGTTTTAATAGGGACTTTCAAGAGAAGTCAATGCCTCCTCCGTGGAGGAGCCACCCCCCTGCCCCTCTCCCGGGTGCCTGCCGTGTTCGGCACTGGGCTCACCTGGTGTTCAGAGATGAGGACTTTGACCTGATCAATATTTTGTGGCATGGGCTCCTGGTCCCGCTGGATCAGGGTTGTCTCAGCCCACTGGATCCAAGCCAGGAGCTCTTCCAGAAGCTCTGCGTTCGCCACCAGCTCGGAAAGCGCAGACTCCAATCTCTGCTGGTGCTGCTTCGCCCACGTGAGAACCTGTTGGAAACGCAGAGACGATCGTTAGCCCGGTGGGGGGGAAACCAGGGTCAGGACCCGACGCCACATGGCCGTCGCTGATGGTGGTGTCCACCACTGCCTCTCACCCCCAGGCTTGGCAGACTCACCTCCTCGAACCTGGCTCGGATGATGGTGATCCAGTGTTTGATTGTGGTGATGCAGTCGGGATGGCAGGCGGCCAGGATGAGCTCCCCCATGCCCACCGCCGCGTTCACGTCCGCTCTCTTCTCCTCCACTTTCTTCATGAACTCCTGAAAGGCCCAAATGAACGATTTTGCAATATTCTCCCTCCCCCCCCTCGCCGTACATTTTGCTTGGGTTGAGCTTCCGAGCTCCCTGCTACCTTGTGTGCGTCAGAACTCCTCCGCCTGTGGCGACAAAAGCACAGGCGTCAGCCCTCCTCCTCCCGAGACGGGCTGCTCGGTTCACTGCTGCGAGCTGGAGGGACAAAGGGCTGCGAGGGACTTGAAAAACAAATTAAAAAAAAAAAACAAGGGGAAAAAACGCCCTGGCTGTTGGCCTGGGTTTGTGCGGCACCAGCGGACGGTGCCACGGAGGCTGGGCACCTCCCTCCCCTCGCCACCAGCTGCGCCGGAGAACGAAATGGTTTTAAAACCAGCACAGCTACCTGTATTCTGAGCAGGTTGGCTACTGGGAACTTTATTCTGTAAATCGCCTGCTTGACACAAAAGCGACTTAAGAGCTTTTGACCTTTCTTTTTTTTTTTTTTAAGCTTCAATTTAGTGCACTGGACATTAGTGAACAGCAGCCTGGACGGTCTCTGATCCCGGCTCTATTCCTGCCCTGCACAGCAGTGAGATCTTCTCCTCCTCCCTTTTCAAATCAGCCTTTATCAGCTCTTCTTCGGGGGGGAAAAAAGAAGTAAATAACCAACAGCAACCCAGCGCTTCGCAGTTCTCACTGGTAACTGCTGCAGGGCTGGGGTGTCCAGGAGATCAGTCACTGGGCAGAACCTCTTCTCCGAGGTTTGTGTTGACCTCCCTGCAGCCCAGACAAAGCTTTCCAGGACCGTTTCCACCCATAGCCTTCTGCTCACCTGCTTCAAGGCCTGCTCCAGGCGGGTTTGTTTGGAGACGGACAGCTTGCACACCGTGTCCCACCGGTTGCTCAGCTCCTGGAGCTGCACCTTCACCCAGGTTGTGTCGTCCCGGCTGTTCTCAATGAGCTCCCGGCCAGAGCGCTTGAGCACCTGGACTGTCCCCGTGCGCTTTCCCAGCTCCTTCTGGAAGACCTGGATGGAGAAAAGGCAGAAGCCGAGAGGGCCAGTCAGTCCCAGCGGGTCATTTCACATGGGGAATAAACCAGGGAGCACTCGTGACACAGTTGTAACATGGGTTTTGCACCCGCATCAGGGATCCACCACAGCCCGGTGTGATGGGAGGGCAGGCGGGCAGGGAGCAAGACACTGCAGGCAGCTCCTGAGCGCGTTTCGGTGTAAGTGCACGTGGGCCAGAGCCCCAAATTTCCACCCTGGCAGAAGCAGTCGTGACCAGGAGCAGGCGAGCTCTAGCCCAGGAGCTCCAGCTGCAACGCAACGGCTGCCTTGAACAGACGCCCAAGCCCTGTCCAGGGATTTCAACGTACGACCTAATCCAAACCCAGGAGCACCGGTCTCCAAGGCGCGCTGGAGAGAACTGCCAAGACCAAAGTTTATAGAGGACTATAAATTCAGCCACCTTTTCAAAACTAAACCCTCAACAGATCTGCCTGATAGCATCTCAGAAGAATAGAGCTCCGGCTCCTGTAACCTACATAAAAGTTTCTTCCCACTTGTTCACCCTGGTTTTGCCCTTTTTGTCCACCACTGCAAAGCAAAGCAGCGAGACACGCGGCTCTGCAGCGAGGCACCAACTCTGGCTCCTCCATCCTTTGGCTCTTAGGGAAGACAAGCCCTACTTATGGCCCAGAGAAGAGCTGGAAAAGGCGCTCTCACCTTGTGAGCATCCATCAGGTTCATGACCAGATCCAGGTCACCATGGACAGGCTGGTCTTCAGCTAACTGGGGTTCCACCTTGTAGAGCCAGTCCACCAAGGCCTGCAGCGCATCCATGAACTGGCCAGAGAACAAGAGGGCTTCTTCCAGCTTGTGCTGCCTGTAAAACAAGCATCCCCATGAACTTCCATGAACAAACTCACTTCCTTTTGTCATGTCCCAGTGACCTCCTCCAACCACCCCATGAAATCGCCTCCCCTCCTCTGCTCTCCGCTTTGCTAAGTCCTCGGTGAACAAGCGCTGTTGGTACAGCCTTGGGGCTGGACTTACCTTTCCACAGATTTGCCACACACCGTGTCCCACTTATCCCGGACTTCTCCCAGTAAATTGTCCAGCTTTTGAGTGTCATCTGGAAGCAAGGCTTTTTCTTTGAGGGCCCTGCCCGTCCTGATGGTGGTGTCGTAGACGGGCTGCTTCCCCCCAAGCGTCTTCTGGAACTCCTGGGAACCAGAGAGAAAGCAAAACTGTTTCAGAAAGCCTGGCCTTGGCTTTCAGAAGACACATGGTGCTTGTGAAGATCCCCAGCTGAACATTGCGCCATGGTAGCGGTAAGCGTGGACGTGCCTTTCCCCTGTCCTGATGGCAGAGGAGATGCTGCCCTGCTCCCCTGCCCGACAAAGCACCTTTCCACCCAGCGTCCAGCACTGGTCTCGCTTTGGTGAAGCTCTACCTTGTGTTTGGAGAGCTGGAGCTTAATTTTGTCGGGATCGTTGGAAATCTCCAGCTCCGAGTCCAGGTGATTCTCCGCATCCTCCAGCCAATCAATCAGTTTCTTCCAAGCTTCATGGAACTGCAGAGAAACAGGAGCAAGTCTGAAATTTAGCACTGGTGGTGTGCCCAGTCCCCTCCTGGGCTTGGGACCTGTTCCCCAAGGCTGGCCATACTTCAGGGTCTGTTGCACCCTTCCCGTGTTTCTCACCTGCTTGGCTCGCTTCCTGGCATCATCAAGAGCCCGTCCCCGCTCCACCGAGCGCTGGACAACCTTCTCCCAGCGGGACTGGACGCTCACCAGCAGGTTCTTGATCAACACCACATCCTGCTTTTGGCTGAGAAACTTCAGCTGGTTCCCGGTTTGATCCAGCTCAATGATCCGATCCCGGTGAGCGTTCACCTCGTTGGCAAACACCTGTGAGCAGCAAAGATGTCCTCTTATCTGTAAGGGAGCTGGACGTACCTGTGAGCAGCCCGTGGGTGCAGGGGAGATGAGGTGCCACCCTTGTTCCCTCCATCCCTTTTTAGCAGGGCCAGCTGTGACATGACAAGGGGGGATGGTTTTAAACTGAAGCAGGGTAGATTTAGACTGGATCTAAGGAAGAAATTCTTTACAATGAAGGGTGGTGAAACCCTGGCAGAGGTTGCCCAGAGAGGGTGTGGAGGCCTCATCCCTGGGAACATTCCAGACCAGGTTGGACGGGGCTGTGAGCAACCTCATGTGGTTAAAGGTGTCCCTGCTCCTGCAGGGGGGTTGGACTGGATGGCCTCTAAAGGTCCCTTCCAACCCACAGCATTCCATGATTCTATGATCCCAGGGAGCCATCAGGTGCTTACGGCGCCGGTACCTTGTGCTCATCAATCTGGGCCAGCACGGCATTGAGGATGAGGCTGGCCGGGGGTGCGATGTTCAGGCTCTGCTCAGCCAGCGTGAGCCAGTTGATGAAGTCCTGGAGGGAGTTCTGGAAGTCGGTGGCCAGGGCCAGCGCCTCCTCCAGCTTTGCCTGCGGCAGCGGGGAGGGAGAAAGGAAAGGGGAAAAAAAAAACACAACACGGAGGGTGAGAGCTCACGATCTGCGGTTTCGCAGACAGAGGCAGCCTTTGTGTCCCTGCCGAAACGTCCCTCTAACAGGAACCTCATCGCCTCAGCCCGGGAACGCGACTTGTTTACCAAGGGGAAGGGGATTCAGTGAAAGCCACCGCTTTCTTTCAAAACAAGAATCGCCCCTGAAAGGGGAGACCTTCATCGGCACACGAGCAGCTGCGTCACCCTCAGCGTCCTGGGAAAGGGATCGCCACGGGGAGAGCGGCGGCTCGGTAAATGAGGTGGATGATATTTCGGCGGTAACAGCTGCAGCACCGCAAATTTATTCTGGGCTGAGGCCACCGTGTCCCTTGTTTTATCTCATCACCGGCCAAAAGCCTAGGCTGGAGTCAGCTCGGAGGAGGATTTGGCCTGCTGTCTCGCAGAGGACCAACAAAGCCTGCCTTTCAGAGCCGCGGGAGGCTTCTTCCCACCTCTCCTCTAAATTAACCCAAAATGCAATTTTACTCTCATTTTCTGTGTGATTTAACCAACTTGGATGACTACCTAGAAAAAAAAAAAATACCCAACAGCTTGACGCTCAGACAGCACCATCTGAAAGACAAACTCAACCTGCTCAACCAAGAGGGACCTTGTCTGGAAAAAAAAACCCCACCCCAAAAAAACCAACCCCCAAAATCCCAGCCCTCATCTCCAGCCCTCCCAGGAAAGCAGAGCAGAGCAAAGCAGGAGTGACCGCTGCCAGACCAGCTCACGGAGCAAGGGTGGACGCCAACGCTACCTTTCTCTCCTCCATCTTGGTGCTGACCAGACACCATTTCTGCTCCAGCAGCGCAACGCTTTGCTCTGTCTTTGAGCCGGAGCCCGAGCCGTCGCGGTCCAGCAGCCTCAGTCGCCCCTTGGCCAGAAGCTGACTGTAGACGTCCTCCTTGGCCTTGAGCTGGCCGTACAGCTCCTGCAAGGGAGGCATCACCAAAGCGTTAAGCAGAAGGTAGAGCTCGGAGAGGGGCCACAGCTCGCTGCGACTCAGGGCCATGAGGAAATTAGGCTCAGGGCAGGCAGCAAAGTGACAGCAGCGCGTCACTTTGAGCAGAGAAAGGTGGGTAAAGCATCGTGATGCTTGTCCCAGGTGCAAAATTATCTGTAAGAAGAGATGAGGGAAGCGCTCTCCTTCCCATCAAACACAGATGGGAGAAGTTTTGATGCTGATATTTGACAGACAGGAGCTTGCTGAATTAAAACCATTAAAAAAAAAAAAAAAAAAAAAAAATTTCTCAGGCCGGGAAATTACCATGTGGGCATTGAGTTGTTCCCGGGCCGTTTCTGGCAGACCTCCTGTGGGTTTTGATGCCGACAATTGGCTCTCCATCCTCGTTAGCCACAGGAGGAAGTCTTCAATCTCACCATGGAAACCCTGGGCCTGTTCGGGAACATGTAATTGGCCACGGATCAGATGACATCAGCCACCGCTGATCCTACGCCAGGGTTAACGCCGCCGCGTTTGCTCCGAAACCAGATAGAGAGGCAGAGCTGGATGCACCGGCATGTTAAGGAGGGTTATACATGGTACGTCCTTAAACATCCAGGTGTGCCCGGTCCCTGCCGTGCGCCTGAGCAGGCGCCAAACCACGCCAGGACTAAGAGTTAAATGAAAAACTTGCAGAAAAAAAATCCCAGTGTCTCCCTCACTGCTTCCCCCTTGGGCGTGAAGGACCCTCAGCAGCGATCCCCGGCACAGGGGGGTACCCCTGACGTGTCTCCCCGACCTGCTGGAGCGTGGACTGCAGCTGCTGCTCCCTCTCCTCCGTCTTCTGCAGCACCGACTCCCAGCACGAGTTCAGCTTCTCCAGGCGGTTCCGCAGGCTGCTCGCATCGTCCCCTGCGCTCGACTCCAGCAGCTCGTTGCCCGCTTTGTTCACGGTCTCCACGGTCGCTTGGTGGGCCAGGACATCGTTCTTCAGCACCTACATGAGACACGATGGGCAAACATTGGGACTTAATTAATGGGGGCCCCATTAATTCTTCCCTGCTCTGCTGGACTCGAACCAACTCAAACCCTTTGTGAGAAATAAAATCCTGCAACGGGAATAGACTAAAAATGGACCTGGAGTGGGAGTACTCACGTGGTGCTTTGCGAGTTCAACCTCGATGATTTTTGGGTCTCCGTTGATGGGTTTTTGTGCGTCGAGTAGCTCCTCGGTGTGGGTCAGCCAGGCCATCAGCTCCGCCAATGCGTGCTGGAACTGGCCGAGTGCCAGGAGAGCGGCTTCTAACTTATGCTGGGCAAGGACAGGGATGGAAAAGGAAAGTTTAAGCCGGGAAAGGGGGGGAGCATCCCAACGAGTTTCAACCCCAGAGAGCCCAGATCTTCTCTCTTACCTGTCTGTGAGCAATTTTCTCGCCCAAATTCTCCCAGAGATGTTTCAGCTCCGTCAGTGGTTCCTTTATGATGTCTCTGTCTGTCTCATCTGTAGCTTTTTTTAGCATCAGTTCACCTTGGTGATTAAGCTTTTCCATCTCAATCTGCTGCTGGTAAACCTCCATTTTAAACTCCTGCCAAAACAAGCACGACAAAAACCAGAACAAAATGAATCATTGGTGTGTGAGCTCTGCAATGCAAAGCAAGCACCAGAGAGCTGGTCCCGCATACCTTCATCTCATTCATTTGCTCCTTAACCGTGCTGAGGTCAGTGCCGACAGGAGACATGTTGCAGAGTTTGATCACGGCGTTATCCAGCCAGTCAAACATGGCCTGAAAGGAGCACGGACACCGTTAGCCGAGGGAATGGCAAAGCGTGCTCCCCCGCGGCTGGGCGGGGGAAGGGGGCTGCTGCCTCCATCACCCCGTAACCACCACACTTGTCTTTCGGGGCAGAGATTGCCTGGCCAGCACGCGCTTTTGCAAGCACTTTCCTTCCCTCTCCTGCTTAGGATCACAGAATCATTTGGGTTGGAAAAGCCCTCTAAGCTCCCCTAGCCCAACCGTTCCCCTACCCCTGCCATCCCACCACTAAACCCTGTCCCTCAGCACCTCGTCTGCCCGGCTTTTAAATCCCTCCAGGGACGGGGACTCGCCCCCTTCCCGGGCCAGCCCCTTCCAGTGCTTGACAGCCCTTGCGGGGAAGAAATTGTTCCCAATGTCCAACCTAAACCTGCCCTGGCACAGGTTCAGGCTGTTTCCCCTCGTCCCATCGCCTGTTACCAGGAAGAAGAGGCCAACACAGGTTGACAGACTGGGAGAGTTGGGGGTGTTCAGCCTGGAGAAGAGAAGGCTGCGGGCAGAGCTGAGTGCGGCCGGTGGGGTGGAGGCCCCATCCCTGGGAACATTCCAGGCCAGGTTGGACGGGGGTGTGAGCAACCTGATGTGGTTCAAGGTGTCCCTGCTCCTGCAGGGGGGTTGGGCTGGGTGGCCTGTAGGGGTCCCTTCCAACCCAAACCATTCTATGATTCTAACACCCCCCTCATTACACCCTCCTGTTAGGTGAGCAATAAGGTCTCCCCTCAGCCTCCTCTTCTCCAGACTAAACAACCCCAGCTTCCAACATAAGGACCTGACAGCAGCCAGGCTCACCCTGCTGCTTCGTGCAGAAACGAAGAGAGATTTGGGAAGACGAATGCTGTCACGTATCTGCTCTTCCCTGGAGCTGGCTGTTGAACTCAGGCTCCACCAGAGGCTGCAAACACTCACCCAGGAGCCATCTCCCTGCCTTGCATTAGTGCAAATCCCAGTACGGCTCCAGGGAGGGGACTGGCAGCGGTGTTCCCAAAGTCTACCCACACCCCCCAAACAGCCCCGCCTCTTACTTGAAGTGTATCTTGGTATTGCACAGCCGACTGCATGGCTTCTTCCAGCTTTTCCAGCCTCTCTTTCCACGTTTTGTTTAGATTTTCCCACGCGTTGTTCATCTGTGGAACACAAGATGGCCCACAAAATTCGTTAGGCTCCTCTACCGCAGCTCCCACTTGCTCCTACCTGATTTTATCTGAAGGAGAGGCCTCTGGTTTTCCTACCTCATCAATGCTCTTCTTCACTTCTGGTTTCTCAGTTTCGCCACAGGCAAAAATCAAATCAGTTCCAAGGAGTCGGATGAACTCCAGCTCTTCATGCAAGCCATCCGTCTCCTCTTTAATAGTCTGCGTGTGACAGAGACGAAGGAATAATGGAAATTATTAACCTCCGAAATCGCCCCATGAACAGGAGGGCTGAAGCGTGGAGATCCCTTCCTGCTCTGGTGTCCTGCGCCCTGGCCGACAGCCCGACGCCAGACCCCAGGACCAGTTACGCCAGCGCTGCCACCGCCGACCTGGGCTGCTGTGCCCGGGGGTTGGGGGAACTAAAATAGAACATCTGTATTTAGCTCAATGTGTGCCTCACCTGCCCGGCTGAAGACGCTGTTTACAAGACTATTTTGTACTGTTTACAGGACTATTTTGTCAATATAGGAATTAGGTTTTGAGACTCAAAAGTTGCAAACCGAAGTCAGAACAGTTATAAAAGGGCAATAGCAAGGACAAACTGAGCAAAGCGTCAAGAAACATCCCTGCTCCCCGAGGTCCAAGTCAAATCCACCTGAAGTGGATTTCACCACTTATCTGAAGCACCACCACACAAATCCAAGCCCTCCCAGCTTTACAATCACCTCCGGTCTCACCAAAATCTAAACATACACTTCCCACGCTAGACAGCACTCAGATGCCTTCAACTCAGACTGGGAGCAGAGCCGTGCAAACTTCCACATCGCTCAAAACAAGTGGGCACACAACTCTGACCACACGCTTGATCAGCTTCCCAAAACAGCAGCAGATAAAGTGATTTAAGCATCATTTCCTTGTCTGGAACAGGGGGCGGTGGCGGGGAAGGAGATGTGAAATACGCTTCTGGTTTTTTCCTTGCAGCTCCAAATTGCAATGGAAATCACATTTCATAATCCGGCTGCCTGCCTACAACTCTGCTTTACAGCCACTTCTGGCCATGCTCATATCTAATATCTACCCCAAGTTAGCTTAGAAGCTGGACGCAGACAAGTTCCATAGCGGTGTACAGTCCCACGGTCCTCACCTCTGCTGCTTCCACCTGCTGCTTGATGATGGAGGGGTCAATGCCGGGGCTCTCCAGGTCATGAACAATCTCCTGCGTGTCTTTGATGGTAGTCAGGAGGGCTGCCATGTCGTACCAGAACTTCTCTGCAAGCTCCAGGACATCAAGGAACTTCATTTCACGTTCCTCTGCCCGAGCTTTGATGTCTTCCCAGAAGAAGACCATCTGATCCAACTTATCCTGGATTACTGAGGAAAGGAATGAAAACATTCAGTGAAGAAGGAAACCTTTCTACAACTCCAAAGCATTTTGCAGACACTTTCCACTTAGAAATAGCCAACAGAATATTCAAATGGGAATTAAAGATGACCAGGACTATCAGAGCATTAACTCGGAGATACTGAGGGACATGAGAAACTCCAGCTTGCAGAAATAAAGCCTTTATTTAAGTGCAGGCAAGCTCAGGGCAAATTTGCCCACACACTCTCTGCCAATGAACCTCTGTTCTGGCCACCTCTAGCGTGAAGTCTACGCTCACTCAGTCCAGGAGCTGACTGTTGAGCTGCCAAGAAAGGTGCCAATTAGTGCCAATCGTGTTGACGGGTCTTTTTGTACTGGGGATGTTCCTTCCCTCCGTTAGATGCTGAATCCACACCAACAAATCATTTCACAGGGGCCACCAACGGTTGCCACAAGAGACCAGCTCCGGGCGACGTCTCAGCTCGGCTGAGCTGAAACCTCTGCCCGAGCAGCCACAAATACGCCTTTCTCCTCTGGCTGATACCACCCCGTCTGCTCCAGATGGAAGCAGGCACCAGATCTCTACATGCAGAGGACTCATCCTTCTTCCTAAGACCAGGAGACCCTCTGAAATACACCCCTGGGATATCAAAGCTTCCCCCACAGCGATGGAGCCATGGTTTGGGCAGGAGAAGCTGGGCACTGCTACCAGCCCAGCCAGCACCTCCTGTTAAATCATAGAATCGTCTAGGTTGGAAAAGACCTTTAAGATCATCACGTCCAACCGTTAACCTAGCACTGCCATCCCACCACTAAACCATATCCCTAAAAAAATCCACCCTGAGATACCTTTTGCTGCCAGGTCCTTGTCCGTTCCCTGCGATCGGCCGATCAGCTCTTCCCCACGGCGTTTCAGGGCCTCAAAAGAGGGCTGCAGCTTCTCCAGCTCCACGGTGGCGTTTTTGTTCTCGCTGATGCACTCCCGGATCTTATCGACCTCGGCGGGGATGAGGGGCGGCATGCGCAGGCGGGAGGAGAGGGTCTCCAGCGTCTCCAGCATGGGCTCAATTTTATCGTGGAACTGGAGAAGAGCGAGTCCATTAGGGCGGGCGAGAGGAGATTAAAGCAACGCTGCATCGCTCCCTGCATGTGCAACAGCCCTTAGCGCTGCACCCAGCCGCCTCTCGGAGAGGACAAACGTTGCCTGCAACAGCAATTAAACCTGCAGCCTCCTCTTTCCCCCCGCCTCTGCTTTCCTCTGCTGCCAACAGCCCCGGGCTGCACCAGCTCAAACCATACATCAGCCATACAGACCCGTAGAGCCGGCCCAGGCAACGGCGAAGCAAACACGGCAGTGATTTTGTCATCGGATTCAACCCTACAAAATTCACGGTTTTGACCGCTTCTCGCGGGCAAGGCAGCGTGGCAAGAAAACCCAATCCCGTTCGTTTGAGCATCCGCGCAAACACGCGGCTGGAAAAGCGCCCGCGTTTGGTGCCGACGGCAATCTCCGCTCGGTGCCGCGCCAGCAAGAAAACCACCCCGGCAGGGTCAGCGGGAGATGGTGGGAGGCTGCATGCGCGCGGGGAGGAGCGAGCTGACACGGAGCTGGGGCTTCGACAAAAGCAGGACCAGAAAGCCAGGAGTGAGAGGGGAAGGGGGTCCAGCAGGGATTATTATTATGACTATTATTTTAAAGAAAAGTCAGCTTTGGCCTTAAAGATCCCAAATCCTCTCTGCTGGTGAGGAGGACAGCTCTGCACGCCGGCTGCCAGCTCCGGTCCCTCTCTGCAGGACGCCAGCCAAGTCCCAGGCTCTGACAGCAGAGAGGAGAAGGGCTCTCGGCGCAAAGTTGATCGGGGGGCGCGCTGGCTCGGCCAACAAGCAGGAGCAAACTGGCACGTCCAGCCAGGGCAGAAAGCTCCACGCATCGGTGCAAACCGCTCTGAAAGCAAACCCTCTGCTTTGCAGGAAGCATTCCCCGCAGAAGCTGGCCACGGCTGAGACCGGGCGGCAACGCAACGGAAGCCATCTCGGAAACGTGATTTCAGGCCCCCAGGAGTTAAATTTTTAAGCACGTTCTGCTGAGCTGCGCAAGGACCAGAAACAAAAAGTCTGGGTGTAAAATAGAAGCAGGCCAAAGAAAGGGTGTAAATGAACGTCTGTGGCGGTGGGGCTTACCTCCGTAATCTGCAATGGTGGGGCGCAGTCAACACAAGAATGAAATGGGACCATGTGGGGAGGACGGGCACAGGCAGCAACACACACAGATAACACATTCCACAATGGGAGTGAGAGATGAGACGGGAGGGAGGTGTGGGGGGGGAAAAACTCGGAGTTAATACAAGTGCAAACCAAGAGAAGTGACTACACAATACAGGAATTAAAATAAAAAAAAAAACAAACATAAAAATAAATGCCCAGACATGACAAAAACCAACTCTGCTACGGTAACACGAGATGAAGTGAAACATAATTAAGGTCATAAACCCTCAGCAGCATCTCTTTCTGGATTTTAGCATCTACGGTCTCTGCCCTTCCTTTCCTATCTCTGCTCCCGTGGATGCTGACCGTCTCCGGAGATGCCCAGACCCCGGAGACGACCATTAACTCTCCCATACAAAGGATCCCATGGCTGTTCGCTGCACACAGGTTATCAGAAATGAAACTTATCTCTCCCAGCTCTTTCAAGAGCCTCCCCGGGGCCCTTCCAACCTTGGGTGGATGCCAAAACAGCCCCTTGGAATGAGCATCAGTTATTGAGGCTGTAAAAATTTATTACCCTATTTACTACATCCACATTCAAATGCCTTCTCCCCTGCTTTCGCAGCCAGAGCTGAGCAGGAGGAAACTGCCCGAGAGGTGTCTGACCACGTTGGGCCTTCTAAAGGGCTTTGCAAAGGTAACGCTCGGAATAAAACCGCGTTTCAAAGCCTGTGGCTTCCCCAGGGGACTGGGACAAGAAGATTTGGCTCCTTTGCACCCCAGCGTACCTGGGTAGACTGTGAGACAGCTTCGTCGAGCGCAAGAGCCCGCTGGCACACCTCCTCCTTGATTTTGGCATACATGGCCTCAGCTGTAGAGTATTTTTTCTGCACCATCTCCCCTTCCTCAGGGTTGAGGTCCTTGAGCTGCGGCCCAATTTTCAGCAGCTTGTCAATATGAGGCTTATGTTCAGCAATGGACTCTCTCAGTTGCTAGGGAATAGGGGAAGAAAAAAAAAAAAAAAAAGACATTTGTTTAGAAACCTATTGAAAGCCACTGCCTATTTATTTCATGCAACTCTCCAGGAGCAGCGATCATATCTGGTAGTGAACTCACACCGTGGCTGTCTCGACCCAGCATCTGCCAAGCACATGGCACTCGGCTCTTCCTAACATGGCCACAGCTCTGCACGCACCGGCACGTCACCCGGCATGGGTCCTTCCCCCGGCGTGGCTGGGTCCCGGCCCCCCCCCCCCCCCCCCCCCCGGCCCACGGGGGCCACCACACAGAAAACTCACTTTGCAGCTCTCTACCCTAAAAGCACAAAGCGGTTTTCCCTGCCACAACCAGGCAGGAGATCCAAAGGCAGCCGGGCTCCCTTGGGTACAATCTGTGTTTTAGTAAGAAGCATTCCAACGTAACTAGCGATTTCCACATGGTACGCTCACGGCACGCCTGTGTTACATGGGGAGGATCCCCCAGAAGAAGCGGATCGGGGGAAAAAAAAATAAAAAATCAGAAAAATTCAGAAAAAAAAGTTGTTCTTGCCCCTGCGAGTGCTGCGCCTCCGTTTAAGGTTGAAGAACCGAGGGCGGAGGAGATGCAAACGCTGCATCCTCTTACCCTCATGTCCTCCTGCTGCTGCTTGAGCTGCTCGTGATCGATGGCCGGAGGGGGCAGCTGGGAGATGAGGGCTTGCGTCTCCTCGATCCAGGGGTTCAGCTCCTCGTAGGTCTCCCAGAACTGGTTGACCAGGACCTGGGCGCGCTCCAAGCGAGCATAGCGTTCCGAGTTGAGCTGGCTCACGGCTTCATACTGTTGCACCAGGGATTCGGTTTTCTCCTAAAAAAAAAAAAAAAAAAGAAAGAAGAGAGAGGGGAGTTCTAGCGAGGGATTCAAAAGGGCCCAGGACCAGCGCCAGCTGCACGCTGCGAGCTGGAAGGGCAGGAGTTGCCTTTGGTGGCTTTCCACGCGTGCAAGCTGTAATTCCAATTAAAGCAGCCTCAGATATCTCCTCCGCGCCCCCCCCATCCCCAAACACCGCCATAAAACTGTGTAATAAAGGGGAGTAATAAATGTAAAGAGATTTCTGCTAATGCTGGTGGGAATTACTAAAGACGGAGTAATTTTAAACTGCTTCAGCCTGTGCAAGAGCAGAGCGTTCGCCTCTCTCCCCTCTCCGTCTCCCCAGGCGTGGTAGAGAGCAGAGGGAGGCTCACCTGGAGAACAGCTTTTTGTTCCTCCCCACACGTCCCGAAGATCTCGTTGCGCTGGCTGAACAGTTCATCCATAGAGTCTTTGTGCCGAATAATGTCGATGGAAAAAGCCTGCAGAAAGGAAACGTCCAAAGAAAGGAAAAAATCAGAGCCAAGCCCAAGCTCTCCCCACCACCCCAGCCCATCCACGGGACCCTCCTGCCCTGCGCCAGCCGCAGCCGAGCTCCGCACGGCAGAGACCACACAAAACTCGGCACAAGCGTCCCGTGGCACATTGAAAATCTGGCTGAAAATGCAGATTGCTGCGTGTTTTTCTCACGACTCATCTAACATCCACCTCTCTCTTCCAAAGGCCTGAAAACAGCTCTGGAAATGAGGTACCGGTCAACTTCCACACCCAGGGTCCTCACCGGAGGAAAAACTCTGCAATCCATTTGTTAGCGAACACATTAACCTCCCGAAACGATGTTCTCCAGAACTGCATCTACCAATAATTTTGCCATTCCCAAGGTCTACGCGATTAACAGCGGGAAGCCAAGCTGAGCTCAATTTAACTCAACGCTTGATGGTTCAGCCCCCCTCCCTTATAACAACCTCTCTTCTTTTTTTTTTTTTTTTTTTTGTAAAAATCCAATAAGCCTGTGTGCTGCTCTGATTGCCGAGGCTGGTAAGGGAAGAAAAGGGCCGTTTATTTAAAGTGCACGTTCTTTCAGGCATGAGCTCATCTCAAAGATATAAAAAAACCCCAGCGTCTCTTTGTTCCACGTCTGGCTGCTGGGAGGGAAACGAGGAGTCCCCCACTGCAAGGAACAATGACCAAAAAGCAAATGGAAAAGCACCCTCATTAATCAATATATACATTTCCCTAAAGCCTCCCTGCTGCCAGCGCCTGCCCAGGCAGAGCTTGCTCCCGCCGCCTGCGAGAGGAGCGGCTCTCGAGGGGAGCCCAAGCGAGAGCACCCATCCAGCCCTGAACGGCCGTGCAAAGGTTTCGGGCTCCTGCAAATGCACAGGAGACTTTTTCCTTCAGAAGCCCAACATTTCATTTCTCTAAATCTTCTTTCTCCCTCATTTTTTTTTTTCCTTTTACTTAACCCAGGACAAGTGCTGCATCTCTCCTGGTGCTCTGGGCTCAGCGCTACAAACCCCAGGGTACAGCTTCCCAGCAGCCAAG
>NW_009258666.1:1665455-1674405 GCF_000687185.1 Egretta garzetta
CTCACCCGGGCGAGGAGGAGAAGGGGACACGGGTGTGGGCACAGGTTTCTGCCTCCTCCGAGAAGAGCAGCAGCCGCTCTCCCGCACCCAGCTGGTTTCAGGGCACGGAGCATCGCTGCACCGCAGGCGCTCGGCGCAGCGGAGCATGGTGGAGCGACCACCTTCCTGCACACCCTCCCTGCTCACCGGCAAAGGGACACCTCTACTGCACACAATCATTTGGCCCGCACGTTCAGCTCGGTGGAGTCAAAGCCAGTTACTGCCAGTGCTCCACGGCCTCCAGTCCGTGCAGAACGAGCCTTTTTTTTTTTTTTTTGAGAGGACTGTTCGCCTGGAACAAATCCTGTGCTATCACAACAGGGGATGACATTCTCCAGGCTTGAAAGTCGCCTGTCGGCGGTTTTACACCGTCTACTTCACCCACGCAAGCAAAAGCCAGCAGGCAGGATAACACGGCGCTGCCCCAGCGTTGTCCTGTCCAAACCACATGCAACGGGACGGGTCAGAAACGAGCCCAGCTGCCACACGCCCCTGGTGGAGCCACTTCTTGGCATTCCCGATGGGATCCAGCCCTCCCGTTGGGCTGTGCTTGCTATCCCTCCCGCCACCACTGCGCTGCATGGGCTGGAGCTCTGCTGAGAAACCCTCTGGTGGGGTTATTAAATTACCTGTTGAGACCTCTGAATAGCAGCATCGATTTCTTCCACCCTCTGCTTGACGGTGTCACTGACCAGCTTGTAGCGCTCATTGGTGTCCGACACGAGTTTATCCAGCCCCTCGCGGGCTCGCCAGGGAACCAGCTCCAAGAGAGCTCGGCTCACCTCGTTCACCGTGTCCAGGATGAGCCGGTGCTCCATCACCTCCTTCTTCAGCTCCTGTGGAAGGCACCCACAGACACGTGTCCTTCTCAGTGCCCTGCAGGTGACGTCCCTCTCCAGCTCCTCCCCAGCCTCTCCAAACAGCGAGCAAACCCCCGCCGGTTCCCACCCTCGCGTCCCCGTCCCCCGGGTGCCGCTCTGCCAGCTCCCACCTTTTGCCTCTGCTGGAACTGGGGTATCTGCTCGCCAGCGGGGGACTGTCCCCCGCTGGAAGCCAGCTCGTCCTCCACTTTGCTCATCCAGCCGGTGAGCTCCTCGTGTGTGGACTGGAACTTGGTGGCCAACTGCCGAGCCTGCTCCAGTGTGCGCAGCGCCTTGGAGCTGGCAGCGGTGATGTCCGAATAGCGGGTCTTAATTCCATCCAGCTTCTCCTGGATCAGCAACACCTCCTCCCCTGCGAGACAACAGCGAGGGGCAAATGATGCTGGCCGGGGGCGGCTGCGAGAAGGTTTAAGCAGCCACCCACCCTGCTCCCCCCCATTTTAAATAGCTAATTTTGGTCTCACTTTTGTCCATGTCAATGCAACTTCACAGCCTGTTTTTACAGCCAGGAAACTACTCTTAGAGCTGGCACCTTCTACCAGCCAGCGTAAGTCCACCTCCTCCCTGGAAGGGGATGGAAGCGTGCTGCGAAGCCTGGCTTTGCCACAAGCCCCAAAGCCACCACAACTCAGCTCTCCACGAAGGTGTCGCAGCTCCGAGAGCAAAGGCCCCGTTCGCTCTTTACTGCTATTTCCGACAGGACAAGAAACCGCAAGCCAAGTCCTTTGTAATCACTCTTCCTGCTACATGGCTCCCACAAGGACGGAGGCCTGTCCATCTGCTCTGAGCAGATCACATCTGAAGGAAATGCATCGCCCCGACCTTTCTTCCCACTCACAAACATAAACTCACACCCACGTGGCAACAGCAACAACTGCTCAGTATGGGAAAGCGATATTAGGAAAGGGCTGGGTGTATTTTTAACCTCTTTCCATGTGATTTAGCAGCTGGATGCAATGAGAAAACCCTCCCTTGCGTTGCAGGGCTGCTCGGTGCTGAGCATCACCACGCCGGCGGTGGGAATCACCCGCTCGCAAAGACGCGAGGTTGGCACTCGGGATTTACTAAGCCGGAGTGCTTGTGGCTCGGCACCCAGGTCTGGATGCAAAACAGCTACTTTGGGAATATCCAAAGGGAAATTAAGACCTGAGGGAGAACAGCCTCCCCCGAACAATGTAACGCTGCAAAGCATGGGATGGGTTGGGTTCCAGGAGGACCATGTGGAGGACAGGGGGCTTCCCAGACCCCCGGCATGGGCCAGAGTGTGCCCAGCTCTTCGTGTTACCTGTGGTTTGCTTCAGAAGAGCTTGCCCGTTTCTGATGGCTTGGTCCACATTCTTCTTCCTGTTCACAATTTCCTCATTCAAAGCCTGGAGAGAAAGGCAAATTGGGGTTATTCTCCTGCGGGCAGGTCCCCGAGCCCTGCTGGCCAGTGCTGGCCAGAGATGCTAAGCAGAGCCCAGACTGCTCCTACTGAGCACGGGAAGGATGGACAACGGATCTGATACTTGTTCACTCAACCTTCTCCCGCTACGGGACTTTTTGGGGCTTCTGGGACCCAAAGGCTCAAATCTTAGAGCAAACCCATCCCAACCCATCGGATGTGTGTTACTGAAGAACTCGCCCTTGCGTTAGACATAACCTCACTCTTTAAAAGAGCTCGCTTGGCCCCCGCGGAGTGGAAGCAGACGGCTTCCTCGGTGGCCAGCCTGGCTCGGAAAGCCCACCAAGCTTTTTAAGCTTTCATTCTTGGAAACTGCATCCAGCTTTCTAAAGGCATGGGGTGGCCAAGCTTGCTCAGACGTTGTTCACAAAGCAAATGAACCATTTGAAGTTTCTCCCCGGGGAAACCCGTTTTTGGGGCCACGATTATTGTTTGTAACACATGAAATCTCTTTACGCTTCTCCAAGCCTAGAAGAGGACCAGCAGCGGAACAAGCTTTGCAAAATTAAAGTCAGACCAGAAACAAAAATAAAACCAGCTAAATGCAACAAAATAAACAACATAAACATGGAAGAAAATGGAAAATACCAGCTGGTCGGCATGCTGCTTCTGCAGGACGTCCTGTTTGTAATCCTTTACGGATACCGAGCCGAGCTTGTCCTCAACCTCAGCCAGCCAGTTGAGCACTTCCACCTCCTCCTCCCCAAAGAGCCTGGCGTTAGCCAGCGCCTGATCCAGCAGCGCTGCCTTCCGGCAGCACCGGTTGTGGACCTCGCCGTAGCGGGTCTGCAGAGAGTCAAGCTTCTCTGCCAGCAGCCTCCGCTCAGCGGCACAGCTCAGGGAGGAGAGGGACTGCCCGACACCGACCGCCTGAGACACGTTGGCCGCGTGGCTCTCTATCTCTTCCTCTAGAGCCTGAATGCCGGGAGGATAAAATGGACAACAGAAAGGAAAATGAGTGGAAAAAATGGATTAAAAAAACCAAAACCAAACCAAACAACCAACCAAACCAAAACATAAAAGGGGAAACAGAAACAATGAATGCAACTGAAGGAACGAAGGAGACACGAAACCCAGCCGTGAATGGCCAAACTGCATTAAAATAAAAAAGGTTTAAAAGAAACACAAGAACAGGAATGGTTTTTCTATCCAGAGCCAGACACGTTCGGTGTGAGGTGCAAAGACATCAGCTTAACATTTACCCACACCGGTGGGTTCGGGTTTGCAGCCTGGAGAACTCCTTCGGTGCTTGTTCGTGCCAAAAAACCCCTTGCTGTGGCAGAAACAACCGCCCGAGTGGGACCTGAGACCAACCACCTCCATCGGCAGCTCCCCGTCATGCACGAGCCCTACCTTGTGCCGACTGATCTGCTGCTGGATTTTGGCAGTCTGGGTACCGATGGGCTCCGAGTTGGCCAGTTTCTTCTCCGTCACCGACAGCCAGTCCGACACGGGCTCCGTGGTTTCGTGGAACTGCTTTGCCAGGACCAAGATGTCCTCCAGCTGCTTCTGCCTATAGTGAGGACACAATCAACCACTAAGGAGCAGCTCCCTGTCGGAGCCAGGCATGAGAAGCAGCTCCAAGGGATGGGAAGAGGGAACCGAAGCAGCCCCGTTCAAGGGCAATTGCAAAATCAGCTTTTTCCTGCAGCTGTGCCTTTAGGGTCCAGTTCACCCCCTGGGGAATGCAGCAGAAAGCCCCCCCCCCCCGTTGCACTGCTTTCTTTTCCGTTCCTATTGCTATCTCAGAGATCCTCTGACGTGCTCAGCTTGTGGTCGGGCCCTTGGTGTTTCAGAGCTGCTGAGCTTCTGTTCATTGACAGCCCGGCACCGGGACAAGTCCTAGATGGACAGTCCATCTGGTCAGCAGTGATTTAGATCACCGGGAGGTCAAATCTGGCCCTCAGAAGTGACTTTCTAGCCCCAAATGTTAGCTTAAGTGGCAACAAGCAACTCATAAATGAGATTCAGGCGGCAGAAAGGTGTCAACAGGATGTTGCCGCTAAAGCTAAATATTAATGCTTAAAGGAATAAAAATAACATCCATCCCCTGCAGGGAATTTATTTAATCTGAGCTCTTCCCTGCCATTGTACACCACCGCTATCAACTCCAGCTCCCCAAACAGGCTTTGATTTCTCATGTTTTCCAGCTGTTTCCATGTTTCCAGGATGTATCTGCACAGAAATCTCTGCCAGCTTCCCGCACGTTGTAACCCCAAGCTCCGGGGCATGGTGAATCGCAGGACGAGCTGGCCCCGTGATTTTGGCCGGCAGCACAAACCCTCTCACCTGCCGGCCGCCCGGCCCAGCAGCCCTGCCCAGCGGCGCTCCAGGCTCTCCAGCTGGCCGACGATCTTCTCCCGATCCGCAGGCTCAGCCGACTGCGCGATCCTCCCTCCCTCCGCTTGGATCATCTCAACGGTGGCTTTGCGATCGTCCAGGAGTCGCTGGAGCAGCTTTAGCATCAGCAGTGAAATGAAGAAGGATAAAAGTTACCAGATTGGATCAGCAGAACCTCTTCTAGCCCTCAGAGATGGCAAATCTCTAATTGTGGCTGAAAATCACCATAAGCACGGGGCCGAGACCAAAGCCAGCCCAGCAGGACAGCCTCTGCCATCAAAACCAGTTAAAAAAAAATAAAAATAATATAATAATATGCTTCAGCTTTTGGTCAGCCCTGAAGTGGTCAGGCAGTTGGACTAGATGATCGCTGTAGGTCCCTTCCAAGTCAAATATTCTATTGTATTCTATTCTATTCTATTCTAAAAGAGATGCGGAGCATTTCTCTGCTGGAGAACTTTTCAGAGGCTTCCCCACCCCACCCCCTAAACTTACCAAGATCAAGTTTTTAACTTTCACATTAAATAAATTTCCTCGTTCCAGTCTCAATACGTCGGACCAAGCCTCGGCAAGAATTCATTTCTAAAACGTTTTACCACAACCACGCTTGAACTTTCATCCACCCGCTCACCAGGGCAGACGCCGAGGCAGGCTGTTATCTCTGCAAACACCGGGCACGCCTCGGGTCGGTTCTTACAGTTTGTACATTCGTTGTGTCCAAACACCCAAACTGGTACCTACACCACCAGCTTGCTCCTGACGCAGCAGAATTACCAGCACAAACAAAACTTAAGGCTGGAAAAACACGGCCGACCAGCAAAACCAGCAGCAAACTTCAAGAGGCAGTGGGACGAGAAAGTAACGCTGGGGACTGAGACGATGGAGATAGCGAGCGTGGGCAAACGAGCTGCCTGTTTATTATGCTAGGATGTGGGGAACCAGAAGATCCACCGTGAAAGAAGCAGGCTTGTGGACATCCCAACTACACCTTATCTGTTACAGCTGGACCCCCAAAATATTGACTGTCTGCCCAGAGCCCCCCTTCCCATCGAGCCAATGGTTGCCCTGTGCTTGCCCACCTTCTGCTCCTGGATCTGGGCTTTCACCACCTTGTACTCCGCAGAGGGAGGTTTCTGGTTGGAGATGAGCTCCTCGGTGTCCGCCAGCCAGCTCAGCAACGGCTCCAGGGCATCCTGGAACTTCCCGCAGTGCAACAGGGCCTCTTGCAGCTGAGCAACTCTTTGGGCCACCTGCGCCCCAAACACAACCCCATTGCATGGTCAGGCTGGTGATGCATCAGCACCGGAGCCTCAGCTCCCTCTCGATGACCCCCCTTCTTCTACCAGACCCCAATGGGCCTGACAGAAACCAGTTACAGCCCCTCGCCACGCTCTCACCTTCTTGTTGAGGGTGTTCCAGCGGGTGTTGATTTCTTCCATGTCATGCTCCAGCCCTTGGACGTCACAGTTTTTCCCGGCGCTTTGGATGAGTCCTTGACCAACTCCATTGACTTGCTGTAGTTTTAGCTGGAGAGGATCCACTTGCTCCTTCTGGAACAGCTGGGGATGGGAAGGGCAGGAGAGAAGAGGTATTTATAACCCGTGAGCTGCTCTTACAGCCCCTCCAGCATTCAGCAGATACAAGAGGCTTTCTTCCCTACAGCGGACGCAGTAGTTACTCGCGCTGATTTTATTAAGAGTTGTGCAAGTTTGTCTAAACTCCTCCCTCGCCTTGACCCAGTAACACAGACGTCGCAGGCACTCGCTGGTGCGGAGCACGGCTCGGGATCTATAGGCATCCACCTCTGCTTTTAAGTGGGTAAATCCCCTTCTTTCAAGCACCGGAGCAAGGTGGAGAGAGCAAATTGGGGAAGAAATGAGAGCATCGGCTCTGGTCAGCCATCAGATTGGGAAATAACGCTGCCGGGGAAAAACCCAAAGCGATTCTCACAGCGATGCTGTTGAGGAGAGAACCCTGACATCACACGGGTTTTGGTAACCACGGAATTACAGGCACGGAGAAGCTAGCTGCATTTCGAAAGACAAAGGCAATAGGCAATTAATGTGCTCGTCGTTTACTGCACCGCATATTTGGCATGGTCCTGCCTGGGAATCCTGGGGGGAAAAGCTTTTTAAAACCAAAAAAGATTTCATAGGGAAGGGGGAGGAGAGCGAATGAAGCTCCCCATTGTAAAGAGAGGCAGCAGGGAAAATCCTGTTTCCGTGAAGGAGATAAGTGCTCTTTATCAGAGCTGTGGATCTGCTGTATCCACCCCGACGTGGCCAATGCCGCCTCGGCACGGTCCCTCTCCAGCACTGCTGGGGCAGCCGTGCAGCTTGGTCCCAAGGGACAAGCGTGCTGTTTGCTATGGGGAAGCAGCAAAAGCCCCCTCCACCCCCCCCAAAAAAAGGGAGCAGAGTCCTTCATCGCGTACTCTGGTCCCTTGGACCACGAGCTCATCCTGAGCACAGGTCATCCCACACCCAGCGCTGGGCAGGATCGGAGCCCTTGGCCCCGTCGCAACATTTTCTCTTTGGCAAGCGGAGGGGCTCGCAGCCAGCCGCCTGCTTTCCCAAGCACGCCTCCTCCTCACGTGCCCGAGGACACACAGACATGGGCAGCATCAAAAAATTCCCACTCGGATGCAAGATCTCTCCTAGCAGAGCAGCGGCTCGCGGACGGCGCAGCTCTCCAGACCTTTTGCCTCTGAAGGAATGCAAGGCAGGCAAAAAACCCCCCCAAACACACAAAAAACCCCAAACGCACACACAAAAAGTTCCCAGCCTGAGCAAGAGGGGCTGCCTTGATTTTCTTTGCCCCATTTGCAAAGAAATTTAAAAATTTCTTCCCCCGTCGGAGCTCAGCTCCTCGAGGGCAGGGAGGTATCGCTCCAGGACGCGAAGCGAAGGGTGTGCTGGCAGACGTTGTCCAGAGCTGTTTGCTCAGGGAGGATTATGCCCCAGTTATAAGAAATAAATGGTGACATGAAATCACCGATTCCCCGACCGCTTCTCCTGTTCCTGTTTGTGTCTGGTGCTGGCTGTTGGAGCAGCCAAAGCCACAAAAGGGCCAGGCCGATAAGACCGGCACGCCGGGCTGGGTCCGAGCCCTCCGCACGCTGCAAAACCCAACTCCAGGGCTTCAAACCAGCTGGGCAGGGAGGGAGCCCCCCAGAAAGCCCAGCCATCAGACCACGGGCACCTGCGACGCACGCACCGGTACTGTCCGAGACCACGATGCCGCACCGGGATCGTTAAGAGATAATCACGCTAATGGCCTGAGGAGCGAGCATGTCAACCATGCTTGTTTTTCTTTGCTCATGAAAGATTCCGGCGATTTAGTTCATTAACCTCACCGTGACTCAGCTTTGAAACAAATATTTAAGGTACGCCCTTTGCTGGGCAGGGAGAGGCAGCGGAGCGAGGTGTCCTGCCCAGGCGAAGCGGCTGGACAGACATCTTGGCGAGCAGAAGGACATCTGCTCCACCACTCCTCCTCCTCGCTCCCAGAAATGCTTCCCAAAGCCTTCCCTCGCTTTCTGCTTATCTCCCGGACGGCTGCTCTCCTTAATCCCACCGCTGGCCTACACAGAGCCCAGCCTGGTGGGTGGGGAGAACCAGCAGCGCCCGGGCATCACCCTGGTGCAGACCCGGAGCTGCCGAGGGCTTCAACAACATTTGAGCAAGGGGAGGTTTTATGGGGTTAACAACCAGAAACACCCCATGTGAAATAAGGGTCCCGCCAGCGAGGACACGTTGACACCAAAGCGGGGAATTCCAGACAACAGGCAAGAACCCAACAGCTCCTTTTCCTCACTCAGGTCCACACCGGGTGCCCCAGCTCGCACTCGCATGGAGCCCCCCCATGTGCAAGCATCTCTCCAAGCCCCTCCACGTGCATTTCTCAAACGCCTGGCACAGCCCAAAGGATGAGTAATTGCTACCGAATTGGGATTTTCGGCGCTGACTAACTTCTGATGTCTCCTTAGTGATATTTCTCCTAATCCAGATGGCAGTAAATCAGCGCTCGGCTGTGGGAACTCCACCACCGAGGTCTCTCCAGGCAAAAGCCGCTAGCACGGCACGGTAAAGCAAATCCCCAAACGCCAGAGAGAATCTGAGCCCCTTCCCACATGCGTTCAGAGCCTCAGCACCTTCTTGCTCGCTTAAAAAGCTACAGAAAGCAGTAACTGCATAGGACAGGAATTATCTGCACTTAATCTGTTTTACAGGATTCTCTCTTCCGA
>NW_009258666.1:1674426-1677242 GCF_000687185.1 Egretta garzetta
CCACCCCAGCAGGATCTGGTGAGAAGGCTTTTCTGAAGCCTGTCATTTAAGTCTGAGCGACCATAATGTATTTCAGTACGCCAAAAAAGTTTAAGACAATACTTTAGATAACCAGTGACAAATCTTTTGCCTCCCCTACTTCTAAAACCACACAATTCCCCCCCCAAACTTTTTGGCCTGCCAAATTCAAGCTGGCTTCAGGAGGGAGAAGGCTGTTTGGAAGCCTGAACCCCGCAGATCGTGGCCATGAGCTCCTGAGCATGGTCCCATCTCCCACCCACCCCTCGAGAACAAAATAAAGCAATTTCTGCACCTGAAACCCTGCCTGCGAGCGCCTCGGCAACAAATACCTCGTTATCTGGAACGAATCCATCTGGTGGGGCAGGAGGCCCTTCTGCAAGGAGAGCGGTGGCGGAGGGTCCCTCCATGCCCATGGGCACCTCTCCCTCCCTGGGTGCCAGGGAAGGGGCACCCCCGCGGCTGGGTGGTGGGTCTCTCCGGGGGGGGGGGGAAGGGCAGAGGGGGACCTTCAGCGCCCGGTGGCATGGAGGCACTGTCCCAAGCTGCGGCCTCCGCTGCAGGCACTCTCGCAATGGGGTCATCCTCCAAAGCCAGCGCTTCGGTGGATAGGTGCTCCCGGATGGGTGGCACAACCACGTTGGTGAAGTCACCTGTATCCCCCAAGGTCACTACTGGCCCCTCCACTGCCAGCGGTGCAGGGCCACCACCGAGATCCCTGACACTGGAGACCAGTGGGTCAGCTGCTTCTGGTGGCACAGTGGCAAGAGGCACATCAGCAAACGGTGGTGGGGCATCCAGAAGCTCTTCCACCGCTAAGGGCATGGTGGCAGCGGTGGCATCTGGAGGTGGGTGCTCAACACACAGTCCCTCAGCAGCCACGGTAGGATCCGCGGTGGCTGGTGGTGTCTCCTGAGCCTGGGGCTCTGGGACAGCCACATCCCCCAGTGTCAACGGGTCGGCTGGAGCAGAAAGCAAAACATCCCATGGGATGGCATCGGGGGCAGGCTGCCCTGCAATGGGTGACGTGCTGGGAAGCTCTTCTGCGGCAGCTGGGCTGGCAGCACACGGGACCCCCTCGCTCAGCACCATGGTACAGCACTGTGCTGCTGGTCGGTCCTCCCAGCCGCTGGCAAACAGCAAGTCCAGGTCACCCGGCTGCAGGATGGCTGCCGGTGCCTCCCCGTGCACAACAGCCACCTCTGTGGGGGACCCCTCAGTGTAGGCAGCCCCTTCCAGAGCCAGGCCCTGGCCCAGGGGAACCCTTTGCCATGGGAGGTCCTCAGCAGGTGCTGGGGATGTTGTCGGAGTGTCGGAGCCTGGCTCTGATACAGAGCCGGCAAGGAAAGGCAGCAGAGAACTGTGGTGAGCATCCCCACTTTCTGGTGGATGAGCCTGGCCCTCATCACCCTCTGATCCCAAATCTGTGGTTTCATCCTCAGAAACCAGTTCTGGGACATCCCAGTTGGTGAGCTCTGTCCTTCCAGGCAGAAGGTGATGGGTCCCGGATGGATCTGTTCCCTCGACACTGTCCTCGTTTTGCTGGGGGGGGGAGTGTGGCTCCTCCGCCACTGTGTCGGGCGCTGGGGGCTGGCAGGGGGACATTCGGCCAGGACAGGTCTCCTCAGGGACCTGTGATACTTCACCATCGGGGACCAGCAAGTCTTGGTTATCTTCACCCCACCCCACCGGAGCGCTGGGGTAACCAGCTCCCTCCAAGCCAGAGGCTGGATGTGCACCCATCTCAGGAGATGGCATCCCACCAGCCACCAGCACGGCCACCGCGCAGCCACCCACGAGCTCTAGGTCCACCAGTGGGTCAGGTGCATCCTCCTCCGCCAGTGCTGGAGAGCATGGCCGGGGGGAGCCCGGCCCTGCCGCGGCCATGGGGCTGGGTGAGGCCCCTCCATCAGAGTCCGTCGGGGTGACAGCCGAGGTGTCCCTTTCCGAGAAGGGCTCTGTCGCTGGCTCCAGCGTGCTCAGCACCTGCGAGCTGCAGGTGACATCAAAGTCCTCCAGATCCGACACAACGGCAGAATCTGAAGCGCTGACATCCAAAAGGGCCCCACGCTGAAACGCTTCGCCCGCCACCCCAGCCAGTTTGGCTGAATCCAGGTCCAGCCCCTCTGAATCCATCGGGGAGACCTGAACCTCCAGGCAGCTAGGGACAGCCCCACCGCCCTCGTCCTCGTTCAGGCACTGCTCTTCCAGCTCCAGGAACATCTGCACCGAGTCCGTGTCAGACAACTCGGGGCCCACAGGGCTGGCCGAGTGCTCCGAACCTGGAGCAAAGTCCTCAGCCTCGCACTGCACGGCCGCATCCTCGGTACAGCACACGCTGCTGGCGAGGGGGCTGCCGGCACTCCCCGGGGACGCGCAGGGCCGGGAGGTCCCTGGGCTGGGGGCACAGCCATCCGCCGAAGCAGCAAATTGTTCTCTTTCTTCAGAAATATCTGCCAAGCAACAGCTCTTCTTCTCCTCTGCCACCAGAACAGCCTTTCCTCTCTCTGACAGCGTCGCCTCCTCCCACTCCTCCATCATCACCCAGCGCTCGTCCTCCTCAAATCTCAGCTCAGACTCCGTTTTCTCCCTGAGATTGGAGGTGATGAGAATATCCAGTCCCGCATCCAGCAGCTCTTCGCTAAGGCACGGAGAGAGGTTGACATTCTCCACCGTACAGTCCGACTCGGAGGCCTCCAGGGTCTCCTGGTGCCCATCGCTGAGGCTTCCCTTGATGAAATTCTTCCTGGCTCGCGGCCAGGTGGCACTGGGGAGGCGGCGAGCCCTGGCCAGGTCCC
>NW_009258666.1:1677288-1678668 GCF_000687185.1 Egretta garzetta
CGCCATAGCCGTCTGCGCCAAACTGCTTGGCTGTTAGAGCCTCTGCCGCACCAGATGACTTGGAGACGTGCTCCAAGGTGAGAGACTCAGACATCGGCTCGCCGTGGTCGGGCTGGCCTGAGCGCTCGGCAAGCATGGCGCTCGACTCCCGCTTATCCCGCAGGGAAGGGTTGGAGGCACCCGCTTCCGACACCTCGCTCAGCGAAGCCCCCATCCTTTCTGCAAATTCGGTGAAGTTCGGTGGCATGAAGGACTTCCATGACCGCCGGTTGACGTTCTCCTTCCTCTCGGGGTTCGGTCGTCTCCTTGGTGGAGCCGGCGCCGGCTTGGAGACGTCGCTGCTGAGCTTCAGCGCGTCGAAGATGACTCGCTCATCCAACTTCTTAGTTTCTGGTGCCCTGGACTCGAAGACGTTGGCAGCTCCCAGAGTCCCGTTGCTGGATATGGTGCTGCCGTCCCCCTTGCCGAGGGTGCTCTTGGAAAGCTGGTTGAGCTTCGATCCCTGATCGATTTGCTCGTTAATTCTCATCGTGTCGTATATCGACCTCTGGGGCACGTAGCAATCCTCTATATAACCATCCTCCTCCTCGCCCTTTCCCAGGCAAGTGCGGTTCTGCCGTAAACAGTCTGGCCGGCTCAGTGGTTTGCCCATGCTCTCGTCCTTACGGATGACGAAACCGCCCCGGCAACCTTTCGCCCGCCACCGCAGGAAGCATCACACAGCCAGCAGGTCCCAAACCCGCCGTGGCAGACTCTAATCCCGGAGCAGCGACGCTACGGGGCCGGGAGGGTGTGCCGGCAGCACCACGCCGGCTCAGCAGCCCGACCGGTGGTCCCGAGCAGCGAAACAACCCATCTCATCCCCCCGACCCCCCTAAAAAACCCCCATCCATCAGCAAAAACCATCCAAATGCGACAGCTTCGAGAAAATATTCCCCAACGCCGTTTGCGATAGAAACCTCGGAAGAGTTTCAAGCTCTTAAATTATCCCGTCCGTCCTTCTTTAATAACAAAGGCACTGCTTGTCCCGGCCGCTCACGTATCGCAGCCCGAGCGGCGAGCGGCTCCTCGCATTTTCTGCCCAGCTCTAAGTCCCGTGGAAGTCCAGCTGGTCTGAATTAGCCTCTCCCCCCGACTCTCGTGTTTTCATTTGAACTGAGCTTGTCAGCGGATATTCGTGCAAGTTTAAACACAGGAAGTTCTTCATTCAGGGCAAACTCCGAGGTTTCCTGTCTCAAAAACATGATGGCATTGTTGTTCCCGTCACCCCGCTGCGATGCCCGGGACCGCCGAGAGCCACCGAACCCCCAAAATCCAGCCGGTTGCCGCGCAGCGGCTGGGGCACGCCGCGGAGTCCTGCGCCGGCAGCGGTGGAGGAAG
>NW_009258666.1:1679967-1688373 GCF_000687185.1 Egretta garzetta
GAAGGCGGCTGCCGTGGGGCTGGGAGAGGGAGGCAGCCCGGGCGCGTGAATCACTGCGGCGAAGTGATGCTGAGGGAAGTCACAGACTTGGGAGAGAAAACAGGAGGGCTTGAAACAGCCTCCACGCATCTCCAGGCAACAACCCGCCCCGCCAGCCACCCTGCCTGCTACTTCGGGAAGGAATTAGAGCATCAGGATAAAAATACGAGGGGCCGGGCAGGTGTTCCATACATAAAAGTGTGCAGCGTGCCCCCCCGGTAGCGCCAACGCTGGGAGACGGCGACCTCCGTCCGCGCTTTGCCATGCCATAGCTTCACCAAACGCCTTCCGGGGCGATGGCCGTGTTACAGCTCAGAGGGTGAAGCCAAGGGAGCGATGAAAAGCCTGATTTTTCCGATGCGCTGCAGGTGCCTGCCATCTCTGAAAACATCGAGGCTTGGCCAAGGTCATGGCATGACTGCAGTGGGAGCCTGGCTTCCCCGTCCCCAAGCCCTCGGACCCTTCGTCCCCGAGTGCCCCAGCACCAACCGCACACGTAGCAACTCCAGCACCGCATTCCCCAAGGGACTTTTGCCTTTTGGAGAGATGGGGATGGATGTTTTGTGGATGGGGTGAACGTTTTCTTGAGGAGAAACCCCTGTTAAATGGCCTGAAGCACTCAGTAGGGCTGGTTGCCCCACGGAGAAACCTTTGGAAACCCCTTTTCTTATTTTCATGATCAAATACGAGCAAGGAAAAGAGTGGGAGGTGGGGAGGGAGGGGGGACCCGGCAGGGGTGTACGAGCAGCCCCTGGGAGCCCCTTTGCCCACCCATGGCCTCCCCGCAAGCCCTCCGGGACGGACAGACGGACGGTCAGGGCTGGCCCCATGGCCTCCTCCATCCCTGGCTGCCAACGCTGCAAGAGTGTCCCAAAGCCCAGATTTTTATACTTGGCGGGGGACACAGCAGCTCTGTTATTAATCCAGCGCAGCTGAAACAACAGGGGCAGGGGGGCGGCGCGACGGAGCAGGAGCAGGACCGTTACCACTCCAGGGCCCCTCCGCGAGGAATCCCAGGCATCCGGGCTGGGGCGCGGAGGCTTTTTGTTCCACTGTGAAGAAGGAACGATCTCGACGTGGAGCTGCCGTTTCACAGCCAGAAATTCTTTTCCCATTTCCTCACCGAGTCACGTGCCAGAAGCAAGCCAAGTCTTCCTCCAACACATCCCCCCTGTCTCTAAAACCATTAGGGAAATATTCGGCAAGTACTAAAGCCAATTAAAAACCTGCTATGCCTGGCCTGAAGATCCCAGCCGGAGCTCCTGCAGGTCCCCCAAGTCATGGCTTTAAGCCACCAAGTGCCACCCCAGCGATGGGGACAGAAGCCAAAGGGTGCTGGGAATTGCAACTTCAGGGCTTTGCTCGAGCTTTGTGTTGGTGCAAGGGAAGGCCGCAGCGGGACGGGAAGGTCCTGTCTGAATTTTTGTCCTTTCGGGTATCTCTGAGCGGCTCTGGCACAGGGAGCCCTGCCAACAGCAAGCGTCGGGACTGACATAAAGGGCTGACAGAGCTCCAGAGCCGCAGTCCCAAGCTCCGGGGGACACATCCGCTCACTTTGCAGCTGGCGCGGTAGGGGTGGACAGAACGGACCACCAGGACCCCTCATCCAGCTCTTGTTCGGTCACCAAACCTCCTCTCACCTGCCCTGTTACCAGCACATTTTGGCCAAATCCAAGTTGGGGTTCATGGCTGCGGACGATGCTCTCGGGTGCGGGGATGCCCATGCTCCAGCAGCTGGCCCGCCACGGGGAGAGGAGCAAACAGCTCTGGGCTGTCACCCAGCCCAGCCCCACTCGTGTCCCAGAGCCACCCCAGGCCATCTGACCGCCGCGTCCTGCAGATAAAGACCCTCAGCTAAAACCCACCCAGAGGTTTTCCCAGACTTGCTCCAAGCGGCAGCATCCCCATTTGTCTCCCGGACCCGTAGGCTTCAAGCTTTCCTCATATGGCCACCGGCCCCGGAGCACGAGGACACGTGCCTTCCCCGTCACGGGGTGATGTCACCCTGTTTACGACTGCATTACATCCTGCCCGCCGCTGCCGCCGCTGTTTACATGGGAAAGCAGTATTTGGAAGCCAATATATTTTTAGCTTTCTTTTAATGCATCTCAGCAGCTGGAAATGAGGGACCTGTGTTATGTGACGAGCAAGATTGCTCAGAGGCAGCTCAAGATCTCCGACGGACACATCACTAATGAGCCCAGGATACAACCAAGGGCCTTCTTCATCCTCAAAGCTCCTTCAGTCTTCACCTTGGTGCCCTCCTGCCCCGGGCAGCGCAGCACCCACTCACCCAGCCTAGCCCAGGGTAGATGCAGGAGAGCTCCTTGCACCACGAGCTTTGTACTACAGGTTTTGCTGACTGTCCCCCACATGTCCAACCCCGGATGGGTCACCGTGTCTCCTACATCTGACTCTGGGAGGGTCACCAAGCTGGCGGTGGCAGCGGGGAGCACTGGGTTGGGACACAGCACCACCTCCGAGCAAGGCGGAGGGGATAAACCCCGAGAGCCTTCAGCCTGACAGAGGGACCTGGGCTGGGCTTCAGCCTCCCCCAGACACCATGACAAAAGCACAAAGCCAAATCACGCACACCCAAAATCTGCCTTAGAAACCGCTTTTTTAGGTTTCGCTGGGATTTTTACCGGAGGATTCATGTTTTTTAAAGCCTTTGCTGCATTTGTCAGAAGGTCTGAAGGATTTCTTTATCTCCCTTCCAGTGCTATTGCTCTCCTAAACTCGCTCCTTTTTGCCAAATCTTTTGCGATTGCCATTTCGGCATCGCGTGGGCAAGCCCTGAGCTCCCCAGCCTGTTCCAGGCAACAGCACCCGGGCTAATCCCATCCCACCGTGCCGGGCTGGGTGCTCCCTTATCCCCTTGGTTTACAGCTGACTTCAAACCGATTTCATGTCAGGCCCCTGCCACCACGCAGTCCCTCTCTTCAAAGGCGACGGCTGGCCGTGCTGCAGGGAGCCAGCGTGCCTTTCAAGCAGCGATTTTGCGACCCGTCACCCCCTTAATTTGGGACTCTCCTCCGCAGGGCTGTGGGAGGGGAAACCTGGCTTGGCTCCATGGGGGTCTGCACCTCCACTGGAAAAGTTTTAGAAAGAGGTTAAAAAACCAAACTCCTGGAGGAAAACGTTCTGCGGTTTGGATGTACGTTCTGTGTTTTAAAATTGATTCTATTTTTCCAAGGGTGCAGGAGCTGCACCATAGCGCTTTCCTTGCAAGGCAGCTAATATAGATGTTGGTATAAATAATTCTCCTGAATGAAGCCTGGAGCCCACGTGTTACAGCAGCGCTCCGGCACAGCCCCGTGCTGTGGCTTTAGGTGCTGGATCGCTGCGAAGCCTAGGGCTCCCCCAGGACCCTGTCTGTGTACACAGAGCACCCTGAAACAGCTTGGGACCCCGTCTGTGTACACAGAGCACCCTGAAACACCTCGGGACCCCGTCTGTGTACACAGAGCACCCTGAAACAGCTCGGGACCCCATCTGTGTACACAGAGCACCCTGCAACAGCTCGGGAGTAACCTGGGCTGGGCCTGCGAGCGAAGCGTAGAGCCACGTGCCGGGGCGGTGGGTCCCTGCGGCCAGGGGCTCGGCTGGGCACGGGAGGAGCAATCTGCTGAAATGCCCATTTCTGTCCTCAGCTGCCCAGTTTTGCTGCAAATTCCCCTCCGGGGCTGCCAGGCTTTGCTCTGGTGCTGCACGAGGGTGGATGAAGCACCCTGGGCTCTCCGGCCATCCCGCTCCGTGCCGCCGTGACCCAGCACCCACGGGCAGGGTGCTGCCACCCCCACTGCCCACAAATGGCAACTGCAGAAGCTGCTCCTCACCTGGGGTCAGAGTAATCAGGGAAAGCCGAGGGATGGGGTGATTAATAAAGTGCTCTGGAGGCTCTTTAGGAAGTGAGGTAAGTGCGTTATCATCCAGAGAATCCTCTGGATGGGAGACATTTTAAACCACTCCTTCGGCAGAAGAATTGGCGATTGTTCTTGAAACGCTGCGGTGACTAATCCGAGCCTGAGCCCTTCCCCGGAGAAGCCCCCGTCTGCTCCAGACCCAGCGGCCGCAGTCACTCCCCCTTCCCCGGTGGAGAGCGGTGACTTGCTTGGATGCTGGAGGTGATGGGAAAACCCTATGTTCTCTCCACCACGTGCTTCCCCACAGATCCCCCCTTCCATGGCTGCATCCCGCCAGGGCCAGGCTCTTCTCCCTCCTCTGCTCAGCCCTTGCGGACAAAAAGGTTCCCACCTCCTCCTCCCTCAGATCCCCAGCTCTCCCGGTCTTATGCAAAGCCGGTATTTTTAGTATCTCCTGGAAACACTGCAAAGTGTCACCGCCACCAGCTAACGAGCGCTCCTGCGAGAGGACATTCCTACGGCCCCGTCTCCCTCGGCTGAGACCTGGCAGGGTCACCGAAGCATCTGCAAGTGGGTGGCTTGGGAGCAGTGACCCAAGCCAGGTCCTGAAAGGGACCGTTTGATCACAGCCTGATTGTTTTACGGTCAAGAAAAGAAAGAAAAAGCAAAAAAAAAAAAAAGCCTTGCTATGATTTGGTCGGTCTCAGCAGCTCTCGGCTTAATTCGCTCTTGTTCTCGGCTTGCTCGGGATCAGGAAGGCGCCTGTGCCTCTCTGCCTGCCCGCTGAAAGTCAAGGTCAAAACCCATCCATGGCTCGCTGATGAACAAGTGCGCCGGCAACACTCCCTTCGGGGAGGCCAAACACCGGGAGCGCATTCGCTCTTCCCTTATTTGCGATAAAATTTATTTCCAAGGAACGAGGAGGCTGCAGAGGCCACTTGTGCTCAAGTGCCTCTCGTGCAAACACGTTTATTTACCACACCCCCAGATTACCGGGTTAGAAGTGCACCAAACGCCGCTGAGGTTTCACAGCTCTGCTTGGGCCGCTCGTCCCAGCCAGGGCTGGTGACAGCCCCGTCACCTGGCACAGCCTGCGCTTATCACCCCCCCTTTATCATCCCCTTCTCCAGCCAGGGGAGATGGTGCCTTTAAGGCAGCTTCACAGCTGTCAGAGAGGAGGCATTTTTGCGTGTGTTGCCGATGCTCAAAATACTAGCCAGAGATACTTTAAGTAGGTCTGGAAAGCGTTCAACAAGAAGACACCGTCGTGCAGCCTGTCCCTGCTCCCAGCCCAGTCCCACCCAGCTGCTCCCAACTGGACGACTGTCGGGAGCCGCACGCATTCCTCCGGGGGCACAGAAGGGTTAAAAATACCCTCGGCCAGGCTGGGGCACAGCAAGTGGCAGTGTCCCCTCCCTGCCCCATCCCATCCCAGAAACCCACCTCCCCTCTCCCACCCACCCCTGAAGCCCCCGCCGGTGATGCAGCCCCAGCTATGGGGTCTTTGGCTACTTGATCGGGTGCGGAGTGACCAAAAAAGCCTCCCCGGAGGTCCCGGCCGGGTGCTCGGGCATCGTCTGTGAGCACACGTGCTTGCTAGCGGCGGCTAACGTGCTATCTCAAGAAATTAAGGCTTTGAGTGCAAATGCTTTGGTGTAAATACCTCACCCCATCAGCACAGGGATTCGTTCCTGCTCTCCGGTTCAGCCCCGCGATCCCGAGATGGGACGCCGGTTTTCCTCTGCCCGTCCTCTCGAGCAGCTCTGCAGCAGCAGGAGCAGAGCCACCGGTCCCCGAGATAGAATCACAGAATCATTTAAGTTGGAAAAGACCCTTAAGATCATCACACGGGTGTCTTACATAGCAAGATCACAAAATGCCACTTGTGCAAGCAGGGATGGCGCGCTCATCCCCTGCCCAACGAGGAGAGCGCTCTGCAAACGTAAATGGGATAAACTTCTGGGAAAAGAAACCACGCGTTTCAGTCCTCCTGCAAAACAGCCACCGTGAAACACCCCACGGCGCTGGGCAGCCAAGTCCCCGTCCCGCGTCAATCCCTGCCACCGATGCCCCGTGCAATGACAACAGCTCACGTGGGGGATGCGATGCCCGTGAGCTCCCTTGCACCCCCAAGACCAGGCGCCCCCGGCAGCCCCCTCTCCCGAAAAGCAGCAACCTCCGGCAGCGGCACCTGGGAGAAACCCAGGGACTTCGGGCACGAGGCAAAGAGTTATTAACACCAGCGGCATTTCTGATAGTGCCGTTGAGTCAGCTCCCCGTCCGAAAGGTTGGGGGAATTAAGAGGGTCATAAATAGAGCGCCGAAGAAAGCCGACGTCCTCCCGCCGCGACGGGGAGCAGCGGCAGGGCGGGAGCGCGCGGGGGCTCGGGATGAGCGCCGGCTAATTGCCGCTTTGACTTAGGGTGAAGCGGGGAGGACCCGGAGCAGGGTTAGGCAGAGCGGCAGCTGAGCGGCGAGATGAGTAATGCTGTTTAGGGCTTTACTCACTCACTGCATCACCCCTCCTGGGATTTCTTTCCCCATTTTTTTTTTTTATTTAAGCAGACAAAGAGGGTGCTGGAGACACGAGGGCTCCACGCGCCCTGGACGACCTGATCTGCCCTAAAATAAAATGGGAGTGCGGCTTCAGTTATTGCTGTCTAGGGATTCTCCCTCCCCCTCTCCATCGGCCAGTAGAAAACCTTTCTTGGTGTGAAGGAGCGGTGCCCGAGTTCACTGCATTGAGCAACTCCGGTTTCAAATAACCTCCCCAAAAATCTGCAGCAGGAGGAGAGGCAGGAGCCCGAAATCCCACCTCTTCCCTCCTCTCCCCACGACCTGCCCTGGTGAAGCCATCGCTGGCGAGGGTTGGAGGCATCGGTCCCTCATCCCCCGCAGCAGACCCCCTCCTGCTCCCCCCTCTCCTCTCCGGCTGGGGCAAGGGTGGGGTTTAATTAATACTTGGAGGCGAGATCCTGGATAAGCAGCGTGGCGTGTGCCAGCTGCGGCAGGTCCCGGCTCGCACCACGCGTCTTCCCCTTCAGCCAACTGCATCTGCACCGACGTGAACGCGATGGTGGCCGTTGGGTTACGTCAAGTTTGATGCTTTTTCTTGGGTTTCATTTTAGGTCAAGCTCTCCAGATTCTTGCGGAAATCCCTTCTGGACATTGGGCACAGCTCAGCAGGGAAGGCTGCCCCATGCCTGCTCTCATCTTTGTCACGTTGGGGGGGGGAAAGGGTGCCCAGCAAAGCAAAACCACCCTGGCATGATCCGACTGGGGAGGCAGCGGCAACCTTCCACCCCCGAGCATTGCTTTATATTAGAATCATAGAATCACTTTGGTTGGAAAAGCCCTTTAAGATCATCGAGTCCAGCCTTTAACCTAACCCTGCCATCCCACCACTAAACCATGTCCCTAAGCACCTCATCTATCCTTCTTTTAAATACCTCCAGGGATGGGGACTCTACCACCTCCCTGGGCAGCCCATTCCAGACCCTGACAACCCTTTCGGTGAAGTTTTTCCTGATGTCTAGCCTAAACCTGCCCTGGCTCAGCAAGCCTAAAAATCTCTGCTAGCGCCTTTGAGCCAGGGCTGAGCGATACGCTCTGCTCTGTAGGTAGAATGCGGCAATGTTAAGAGTTTGTCCAAAACCAACGCGGGGACTCCAAGAGGGCCCCAGCTCAAAACTGCCAATGCTAAGTACCAGCCACGCTTTGATACCCACATGCAAAATCCATCGTATAAAGTAAAACCCAGGCTTGAGCTCGCTTAGCCAGGAGGCCAAGCTACCCCAGCACAGATGTCTTCCCAAAAACCACCCAAAGAATTTGATCCCATCAGCTCTCTGCTGCCCCGGCTGATGGATGCTCTTTGGCCAGAAAGGATGAGCCTGTGCCTGGGGCTTCTTGGCACCACCACTCCAAACCAGCAAACCTCACCTCTGCTTCTTGGGTGTGCAGAGGAAGATCAGCCCCTTGCACCAAGGGCACATACGCTTTATCCGAAGCACGGCATTCATTTCCCAATCTTTGGGAGGAAAGGTTGTAAATTGGGGTCTTCTAGCTCAGGGGTGGCTGATGCTGGTGAGCACGTAATGGAGAAACCCCCCCCCCCCCGGGACCCTTCATCTCTCATCTGTACCTGGGGAATCGCTTCCCTGGGGAATTCTGCTGTTTGCTAAACTGAATCGACAGAGCTGTTATGTTTAGTAACATTTCAACTGTTGCTCATTTGATTCCAGTCATTAAAATTTAATATTAGCGTAAGCTTTGAGAAACCTGAGCTGACAGCAGCGAGAGCGGAGGGGGCAGAAATGCCCCAGCCTGAAAGCTCCTTTGAGGAGCTCTCGCTGGTGGCCGTCACTCGTCCCTCGCGCTGAAGAGCCTGACTCTGGTGCGTGATGCTCTTACAGACCCGGCGCCGACGTACACTTCCAGCTCTTAGTACCCTTTGATACAAAAAAGGGGCTTCTCAGAGAGGCAGCGATGGGGAGGCAGC
>NW_009258666.1:1688425-1703680 GCF_000687185.1 Egretta garzetta
CAGCTTAACATAAGTTAAATCCGTGTTATTTCTTCTGTAGCAGAGCTGTATCCGAAGCGATCCATCGGAATGTCCATATAAGCACAGACTCCAAACCACAGAAATGCCTTTCAGCTGCACTCGATCTCACCATAAAGTTAGGGGATAGACTTGATGACCCCTTAAGGTCCCCTCCAGATGGGTTTCTTACAATCCCCTAACAACACAGTGTTTCGAACCAGTCCCTACCTAGCTTTCCCTTAAAGGCCAGGTTCACCCTACATCTCCGTCCTGGCTTCCGATGGCCACGGGAGCCAGCGTGGGCTCAGCCCCTCGGTGTAGCCATCCCCACCATTGCACCCGCTCGCCAAACCAAAACACCTCCTGCAAACAAAGCTTCCCCCCCGAGCAAGATCCGACAGCTGCTTCCCAGCCTCCCACCTCCGAGAAACCCGGCCAGGAGAAGCACTTACCGTGGGAGAGGGCTCATTCCTCCCACCACCGGGATTAGTCCCCCCATGACCTGGGAAAGGGGCTGGGGGGGGTGAGAGAGGAAACACACGGGTGGCAGTTCTCCAAAAGTTAAAGTTTTGTTGCCTTTTGGGGCAAGTTTGAGGGGTGTTTGCAGGCAGGAAAAGAAAAATATATGGGAAGCTTAAAGTATAAGCTGCTTCGGAAGTCATCTGTTCATGGCCTCCGCCAGAGCCCTCAATATATCTTCTTTATTAAAAATCTGGACACAATGAGTCCAGAAGTGCCCACCTTTGTCAGGGCTGCATTGGCAACGTGCCTGGAGCCCTGGGGCCATGCCTAATTTGCATCTCATTTACACAGATGTTCATTAAAATTAATGCCTTAAGACATAATATCTGCCCGCATTTGAGCCTTCTGGACAGACGGACCGCGACCGCTCCTGGAGAGCCCCAGCCACCCCATCCTCCTCCCCACGCTCAGCTGCATCGGCCCCACGCCGCCCCGGGGAGCACTGCCCGGCCAAGGAGCCGCCTCCGGTCCCCACGGACACACGGCGCGTGCATCTTGTTTGCAATCCAAGGCGGCAGACAGTTGTGATATTACCTTAGGTGCAGAGACATAAGAGCCCGGGGACACCAAAAAAAGCCCCCCGTGCTCGCTGCCTCCCCCAGAGCCCATGCCAGACTTCTCCACCGCTCTCCCTCCTGCACTTAAGGAGTACAAACGGTCCCTGCCTGGATGCTGCGATGCCCTTCCACGTGCAGATCAGTATCTGGAATTGCATTTCCCCTTAGAGAGAAGCGTAAGATGAGGCTTTGCAAAGATCTGCTCTGCAACATTTACGATCCATGCAAAAAAAATGCTTGCTCTCTGGATGAACCAAAAAAAAAATGCCGCTGGGTAACCACGATTGCTCCATCCACCCTTCTGGCTTCTCCCCCATTTTATTCTCAGCCATTACAGGGCAAACCCCAACCATCACTGCTGCAACTTTCATTTTTCCATGAACAAAGACCCCAACTGCACCGTGTGGCCTCAATGGCCAACAAATGACTCCTGGTGAGGACACGTCACTCCCCAAAGCACCCTTGGCTGGTGCAGCCCAGGACACCGTTGTCTTAAAGGGTAATCCTCAAGGTCACGGAGATATAGACCATTTGCAAGTGCTACGACAGGTTAAGCTGCTCCTGCCGGCCCCGCTTGCCAGCCTGGTCAACCGAGCAATCTGCACCGACGCTGGGTTTCATCATCGTTTCTAATGAGAGCTGCTCAGCCGGGAATAATCCCTTGCTCTGCAGGAAAGTTTCACTGGTTTTAAGGACTAGAAACTCCTTTTTAAGGACATATTCGTTCCAAGCAACTGTGTGGTGTTTAATGTTGAAGTCAAATCCTTCCCATCAACGTAAGCTCAAGGCTGCCCAATGCAAGAGTTAACAGCAACACGATCAGAGGAGTTTGAGTTTGCCCTGTAAGTAACATTTCCAAGCCCTTTTTTTGGATAGGCAATCCCCAAACCAGAAATACCTTGTCCTGGTGAAGGTTTCACAGAGCTATTAAGTGGTGGAAGGGGATCAATTAGCCATGAGATGAAAAGTAAATGGCTGTAAAAACGCCTCCCCCTCCCAGCCCCCATTAACACCAGGAAATGAGCAGCCAGATGTAAATCAGCCCAATCATCAGCTACCGAGCACATCAGTAATAGAAGTTTCACAGCAAGAGAATGTCTAAGCAGTATTAATATAATTAATGTAGTGTAACAGCATGACCCAACATCATCATACTGGATAAAAAAATATCAAACACACTCTGACTCTTCCCTCTCTCAGCATTTCATGCAAGCCTTGATGGTCTCTAGCAGCTCTTTGCAGGAAATATCAACAGCAAAACTTTGCCTTGGATTTATTCCCTGTGCATGCCCCTCGTCCCACAGTCTGTCTGTGGCTTTATTTACACCCCAAAAATGGACTGATGTGTGTTGCAGATGAAGGCAACAACAAGCACGAACGGTAGACCAGGTAGAAAGACCTACAGGATGATCTGATCTGGACTAGGCTCTCAGATGAAGCCAACTTCCAGTTCCGATGGACTCAAAACCATCTTTCCTCCCCCAAAACCTAAATGCCGACCACCTCTACAAGCCCACGAGGTACTGGCACGCCAACATCACACATCACAAGGAGAACAGGCAAAGGTTTTTTCCTCCCAGTCACAAAATCTTTCCACATCTTTTCACTGCAGACGATCAAGTCCAACAGTTGATCTTATATTCTCCAGAGCAAGGATATTTTACTACACCAAAAATGCTGATGTTACAGCAATGAACAGCAAAGCCGCAGCAGCTTGAAGACTAGAGGTCCTACACAAAAGACCACAACACTAGGCAGACCTTCAAACACCAAACACCACTCAAGAAACACGAGAGCATTAAGACTTACCTTGAAGTCTGCCAACTGCTGGTTGATGGTGTCCACCTCTGTTCCCACCACCCACTGCAATGCCTCGTTCTCCTCCGCCGCGGTTGTCATGTGGGTCAGCTCCTTCAGCCTGTTGTAAAAGTCCTCGACACGAGACAGTGTCGTTTCTACCTGCTCCTGACGGTTCTTGCCTCTCTCGGTCAGTTTGCTGCACTGTTTATTCAGTGTCTCCAATTCACGTTTCAGTCCTAATAAATCGGGGCTCCCTTCATCCTCCAGCATCTTCTTACATTCACTTTCAGAAGCTTCAATGTCAGACTTCAGCCTGTGGAGTTTGCCCAGGAATGTGCGAACGTCCTCTGCTTGGGACTGAAGGCTGTCAGAGTCTCTCCCGATGGGGCCCATGCTGTCTAACTCATCATCGAGATCTGCCAGTTGAGAGAACATCTCCCTCACCCGATTATTGAATTGGCCGATCCCTTCAAGCTTGTTTTCCATGAGCGTGCAGCAGTCATTTACTTTCTGCTTCACAGCTTTGAAGTCCTGCTGAGCCACCTCAGCTTGGCTTAAGAGCTGGGAACAGTCAGACCCATCTGGGGCATCTTCTACTAGACCTTGAGTGAAGTTTTTCAGATAATCCACTTGTGGCTCCAGGGCCTGCAGCACCTCCTGCTGTGCCCTGAGCTTCTCCAAATTCTTGTTGCTGCAGGCTTGTGGCCCTAGTGCATCATAGATCTCCAGCTGGTGCTTCGCCCCTTCCAGCTTCTTCTCAATGTTCTTGAAGCTCTCTTGAAACTCCTTGAGCCTCTGTGACATTTCTTCGATGGAGCCCGTCTTGGCTTGCAGCTCTTCTGTGATGGCATCCATCTTCTGATTGATCCCAGCCTTCTCATCCCGAATGTCATCCTCATCGGTTTGAGAAGCATCAATCAAGATGTCGGCAGCGCTGTTCAGCATCTCCAGCAAGGAGCGACGCTTCTCCACGTCACTCAGCATAGCCTTTGATCTCAGAAGAGTCGCCTCCAGCTGCACAGGATCCAGAGTTACTTCCAGCTCAGACATCTTTGCCTTGCAGTCCTCCACCCAAGGCAGGAGGTCCTCTGTGTGCCGTTGGTACTTCTGAGCTTTCTGCAAACAGTCCTTGAGCTTTGAGTGTCTATCAGCAGCCTGTTTGCTGAGTTCTTCCCAGTGTGTTTTGAGGCTGACCAACTGGTTTTGCAGAGTGGTCTTCTCCTCCCCAGGCTGGACAGAAAGCAGCAAAGATTCTCCCTCGGCTACAATCATCTCGTAGGAGCCACTGTGTTGGTTGAGGCTCTTCTGGAACTCTTCTTGTTCCTGAATTTGGCTCTGTAGCCTCTCCAGTTTAGCAGAAATAGGTTGGCTCTGAGCTTGCTGGCACAGTTTGTCATCTAGCCAGGTCCTGAGTTCATCAAACATATGCTGGAACTGCTGGGAACTTGCAAGCGCAGTCTGCAGTCGGTTCATCCGGTCGGCTGAAATGGAAATAAGATTAGAACGCGACAATTAAGCTGAAATCAAATAAGCAAAGTGCAATTATTTAAAATCATCTCAGATGCACCAACTGTGTTTTGATTAACAGGAAGGAGCTTTCCATTGCATCACTAGCCTTTTTGCTCACTGATTCATGAATTTCTTCAGTAGTAACGGGCAATGGGAACGCAGTAGTCTCAGTTCTCCTGACTAATCTCTAATTGCAACCTCTCAGAAACCAGAAGAGGCACCCCAAGATTCAAGAGTGGCCACTGGGTCTTCTCCATGCCCCATTCTGAATTTAGGAACGAGGTTTTTCTTCCCCAAGCACAGCACATGCCACACTGCTGCAGGCCAGGCAGGCTTGCCAAAGAGCCACATTGGTGGACTAAACATCCCTGCTCACTCTCCAGGCTCAGGTACGTTTGGAGTGTGAACTCTCCTGTGCTTAGTCCCACACAAACCCACCCATGAAACACTCTAAAAAATGATAAATGGTGCTTCCCCTCTTATTCCCAGAAACCCAGTGATGGGCGAGCCCTTTGGCAAAGAGCAGGGCTGGAGTTTGACATCCCAACATCTCCTAAGCCACTTCTCCGTGCTGTCTCACCTGCCAGGTCTTCCAGCCCTTTGAGAGGAAGCGCCACCGTCTCCAGACGTTTCCTTAACTCGTCTTTGAGATACTGCTCCCCAATGAGGACAGAGAGGTCATCACAGAGGGTCTGAGCCTCTGCGATCTCCTCTTCCAGCTGCTCCAGGTCCGAGCGGATCTCACTGGTTTCCTCCAGCTGCTGTTTCACGGCATCGGGCTGTGTGCTGACGGCCGACTGGCTGCTTAGGCGCTGCCCAACTGCCTTCACCTTCTCAGAGAGGCCCTGGAGGAGCTCCTGGTACTGGGTGCTCTTCACTATGGCTTGGTCAATTTGGCTGGAGCGGGAGTTGAGGCGTTCCGTTAGCTCGGACCATTTCTGATTAACCCCTTGGAGCTCTTCTCGCACCTGGTTAGTGGATGGAGAAACATCGCCGGGGCGAGTCAAGATGCTCTGAGCTGCCTGGTTGAGCTGCTCATGCTGCTGTCTGCGTGCTTCAAATTCCTTCAGCATAAACTGGAACAGAAATAACATAAAAATGTTTGCATAAAACTGACAGCTCCGAATACACACAGTCAAAACAAACCAGACCTCCAGGGGCTTCATCCAGCCCACTGCACCAGTAGGAACAAGTCCTGGGCTGGGATTGCAATTGGGCTGGGGCGGCAATTGGGCTGGGGCGGCAACTGGGCTGGGAAACTCCACAATTCATTGTGACCTTGCAACCTAAAAAGCTGAAGGGGTCTGCAAAGCCAGTACTTGGCTCTCTCTCTTACATCTGTCCTACTGCTGTGGAAGGTAACATAAACCAGTTAGATGAGAGGGCAATCTAATTATGTTAACTGGGGCATTTTATTTTATGATGTGGCCGGTTACGGACATGTTAGGCTTTGGAAGCAGGAGGTGGGAGAAGGGCAGACTGCCAGGCGGAGGGGCAGCATTAGCAAGTCCTGCAGAGCATCAGCACAGGTCTTGTTTAAAGCAATTTCACTCTCCGAGAGGGGCCAAGTGATTCACCGATGAGTCAATCCAGTGCGGGGAAGGGAGCTCGGGCGCTGCACCCGTTTCAAGTTATTCACAGTAGTTTGCACTCAGCGGGGTTTGGAGGACTTGGGAGAAGAGCCAGGAGGTCTCCCAACATTCGCTGCACGGCAGAGCGCTTGCAAGACAAATAACCCTGAGCGCAATCTTCCACCTCGCCGACTGGGTGAGATACCCCCCCTCCTCGTCTTGAACCCACCGTGGAGATGCGCACCCAGCTCCCGGCTCACCTGGACCTGCTGCTTCTGCGCATTCAGCATGTTGGGGTCGATGGAGAGGGGTCCCAGCACGCTCATCATCAGCTCCTTCTCCATGAGCCAGGGGCGCAGCTGGGCTTCGGCAGCCTGGAAGCTGGCCAGCTGGTTTGCCGACTCCTCCAGCTTCTGCTGCCGCTCGGCCGTCGCCTGGCTGGCTCTTTCCCACCTGCAATCTGAAGCACCAGCTGCGTTGGCGGTGGTCGTGCTCCCAGTCAGCCCACCCCTCCATCGAGAAGGTTTTTTTTACCCTCCCCATGGTTTCCCTGATGGGAAACCTCCTCAGCTTTTCAACAAAACTAGCGTGGCTCTATTCACTCTCCATCTAATTAGCTCTTGCCCATCTCTAATGGCTACGTGGTCTTGAAGCTCATAGGAAAAAAAACCTTGCAAGCAGGATTTCTGCGCTCTAGTCACTACTGCCATGAGCTGGTCTGACCTTGGGCGAGCCATCTCACATCCCTGGCTCGATAAATGAGGATACTTTCATGTGTATCAGTCCTCACACAGCACATTCAGATCTCCTGGACGGAGAACTCCGTAAACACGTTCCTGCTATTTCAAAGAAGAGAATCTCTGGGCTTCTTTTTAAGCACACAGTCTTGTTTAGTCAACATTTAATTACCTACGATAGCCTTACTAATGATGAGAATTTCATATCAAGCAGTGAAGCTTTTAAATCAAAATAACCAACCCATGTCGCTAATGCTTTTTTTCTTTGCTTTTTTTTTTTTTTTTTTTTTTTTAAAAAGCAGTATCACAAGGAGGCAAGTCTTTAAAATACACATCCATCATCGAGATTTCATTCATCATGACAGTGCTCATCTCAGGAACACCTTGTACACCAGACAGCTTGGAGAGAAGTTCGCTATTTACTAAATTTTAATTAGAAGCGACTCTGCTCTGCTGCGACTTTGGAATTGCCCCGCAATCCTGAACCATGGCTAACGCAATGTTTCAAGACAGAAGCCTCGCTAAGTGCTTCGGGCACTTACTCAGGTCCTCCTGCATCTTCTTCCAGTTTGCTGCTTCTGGAGAATCTGGATATTTCTCCAGCAAGCCCGAAAGTGCTTCCTTTACCTTCTGGATCTTCCCTGAATTCTGTTCCAATTCAGCCAGAAATGCCTGGAAAAAAAAAAAAAAATCATTGGAACTTCTTCAGGCAAAAGAATGAAATCACCGAGCAGGAACGAAGCAGCAGCTACAAGCTGGATTTGGACAACTTCTGCTCTTTTGCTCTTTAATGAAATCACTTCATTTTATTAGCAACATCGTGAGCTAACTTGGCTCCAAGAGCAGGCAAAGGCTGGGAATTGCTTTCCAGGAGGAGCTGGAGTGACCCAGCAACAAGGGCTACAGATAAGCTCCTCTTCCCTGAGCCAAATGCCTGAAAGCAACAGGTCTAAAAGGAAAGAGAGCACAGCACGGGGGCTCCCGCGATCCCTCCTGGGGAAAGCCCTTCTTTAACCCAGGGCAGATCCTCGTTGCTGATCCTTCTAGCCCTGCTGCACATCTCCGAGATCCTTGGGGAGGAAGGGCTCCAATCCCTGTTTTTCGCTCTGGAAGAGAAGTTACCTTGTTGTGCTCAGCCTGGGCTCTCATCGTCTCCGTCTTGGTGGGCGAGGAGGAGGCGTCCAGCTCCGACAGCGTTCGTTCCTTCGACTCCAGCCACTTCAGCATGGAGCTTGCCTCCTCCTGCACTTCTTGCATCTTCTCCAGCATCACCGAGAGCTGCTGCTGGCGTTCCTGCAGCGCCGCGCCGAGGGCCTGGTACTGCTGGGTCACGTCCGCCACATCGCACTGGATCTCGGTCAGATCTGTTTCCAAAAAGCAGCCTGAGATGAGGACCGCTGCCTGCGTTGCCCATCTTAACCTGGACTAGCAGGTATTAATCTAGCCCCGGGCAGCCACAGCCGGCCAAGCAGGAGGAGCATGAGGCCACGCTGCCGTCCGTCTGTCTGCAGAGCAATGTCAGATTATCCTCACCTCTCATGCCAGAGGGGCCCTTCCAGTCGCACCACGTACGCATGTTGACAGCTTGCAAACAAAGCAAACGCCGTCGTGTTTGTGAGACTGATGCAAGCTGAGCCCCCCTTTCGCAATGTCACTGCTAATACAGTGTTAAATAATTTGACACCGAAATATAAAGCCGTTTTTATGCACCTCTTATCTCATTGAACCGGTGAACTAACAGCAGATAACGGGCAATAATTAAAATTGCTCTTCAAACTGAAGGGTTGGATGGGTTACAATCCCTTAGAACCAATAAATTTAATTGCAGGCCTTAAAATGATCGCCCATTTATCAGCTTTTAACACCACCTGATGGGGTGTCAGGGTGTTGTCACTCCCCAAAGCTGCCCCTCTCCGTCCTTCAGCCTGACCTACATCCTCCATCACCGCCTGCCCGGCCCGTGGCTCCGGCTCCCGCACCGCACGGCCGAGAATCCACGAGCCTATTTGCAGGCTCATTTCACTTGCGCCGGGATGCTGACGGTGTCACATTGTGGTTTATATTCTCACGGATGGAAATGCACAGACAAAAACGGACAGGGAGACAGCGAGGCGGCCTGGGCACGCGCGTGCCAGCACAGCGGTGACAGCCAGCTCACCTTTGCACGTGTGGTATCCGTTCACGCTGCCTACTGACCCTCCCGGAGCGGGCAGCGCGGCACCTGAGCAGAGGGGACGGAGACAGACAGAGGGACAAGACAGACGCGTTAGGAATGCAGACAGCAAGCGATGAACGGCCCTCCACGACATGGACCACACCGGCCACCAAGCACAGACGCGGCGTCTCCACGGGCCCACCCGCCTGGCGCTGGTGAACCCACCGGCGCGGCACCGAGCCATTGGCATTCCTTTGATTTGGAGCCCGTTTGCTTCTCCTCCTCCCCACACACTCACACCCCTCGCTTTCCCGGAGCTGCTCCTGCCTCGCTGGACCAGAAGCAGAAGAGCTGAAGCCATCTGGAACTGGGCACCTCTCCCAACATCACCCAAGGTGGACGTGGCACCTGCACGGACTGTAATACTGGGGGCCACTGGCCACCTCTCCGCCCCTGGAAAGCTGCTACCCTGAGCGTGATTTTGTGAATTATAATACCAGTGAGACCTCTGAACACCTTCCCTGGGGAGATGAACTCCCCCATTTTCTCCTTTTCTTATGGGATGAAGCTACCGAAAGCTGCCTTGGTGCACAGAGACGCCCTCTTTGCCAGGAGGCTCCACGCTGGCTGCGTCAGGGTCCCCTCCGCGGACACCAGGTATCACAGCTCCATTCACAACCAAAGGGGGATTAATCAGAAACGTTATCAGGTACTTCTGATAATGCTCCGAGGGCTGGAGCCCCTCTGCTGTGAGGCCAGGCTGGGAGAGTTGGGGGTGTTCAGCCTGGAGAAGAGAAGGCTGCGGGCAGAGCTGAGTGCGGCCGCTCAGGGCTTCAAGGGGGCCCAGAGGAAAGGGGGGGACAAGCTTTTTAGTAGGGCCAGCTGGGACAGGACAAGGGGGGATGGTTTTAAACTAAACCAGGGTAGGCTTAGACTGGATCTAAGGACAAAATTCTTTACAATGAGGGGCGTGAAACCCTGGCAGGGGTTGCCCAGAGAGGGGGTGGAGGCCCCATCCCTGGGAACATTCCAGGTCAGGTTGGACGGGGCTGTGAGCAACCTGATGTGGTTCAAGGTGTCCCTGCTCCTGCAGGGGGTTGGGCTGGGTGACCTCTGGGGGTCCCTTCCAACCCAAACCATTCTAGGACTCTGTGATCTCTCTCTCTCTAACAATGCATTTTAAAGCTTTCATGGATATAAGGGGCTGCAGCTTTGGTCACCCCACATGGGTGACCATGCCAGTCACCCACAACAAGCCTCTCCCCACTTCTCCTGGAGGTTTCCCACTGCTCATCGGGTTAACCCTGACAAACATCTCTAGACCGTGAATTCCCATAAATGCCCATCAATGCTGAGAGTCCAGAGGCTTGTTCTCACGAGCTGGAAGACATCTTTTAGTTGGCTTCCAAATGAATCAGACATAATCTCATCGCTTCACAGACTTGAAGCCAAAAAGGAGACTGAGTAAACCACATCTGAATATTGCAGTCTTAAATTTCATCCAGATATGAAACCCAACTACTGCAGTTTGATTAAAATGCTCCAGTCCCCAAGGGGGCTGAAGCACCAAGAGAAGAAGCAGGAGCCTCCTCCATGAGCCCCCCCGCGGGGCCGAGAGCCTGGACCCCTGCGCTGCGGCAGCCCAAAGCTCCCGTGCTCCATCCGAGCGGCGGTACGTGTCCCCACGGCAAACACAGCGTAATTCAGTGCTCGTTACCCTACAGCAAATTAAGCCAAGTTGGGCTCTGAGCGTTCAGCTGATGCATTAACACAACAAGCGGCAACAACTCAACTACGGGGCTGAGCCCCATGATACTTGGACCACCACAGGCCCCCTGAAGTTCGTTAAAAAGGGGAAATAACCCCATTTTTTCCTTGAGGCAGGCTCAGAGAAGATGCAATGAGAGCAAACAGAGCTCTGAGGAAGCAGGCGTCCTTGGGAGAGCCGGGCTGTGACTCACCTGCCTTGGACGGGGTGTCGGGGGCCGTAATCTCCACAATCAGGTTCTCCAGGAGGGTCCCTCTGCAGCCGATCTCCTCCACCTGGGCCCCCTTCCCCTTCCACTCCTCCAGGAGATCCTGCTCAAAAACAAAGGCTGGGATTGGAGGCTGCGCTTGCCCCGCCGCAGCCCTCCTTCCTCGCCCGTCACCTCTGCGGTGGCTCGGTGGCACCGGGACACGGCGCCCAGGGAACTGGCAAAGGTCACACCAGCACATGGCAAGCAGACGGCACCGGGAGAGCGGGTGTCTTTATGTGTATTTTTGTCAGAGGGAATCAGAGTGAAAAGCTCATCCCTAACCAGCAGGTCTGCCACAGGAAACCTTCTTCTCCCTCCTACTGTTTTGGGGACCTCCCTCCTCCTCCTCTCAACACAACCCAGCCTGACACAAGTCTGGTCCCTGCAGCTTTCGGTGGAGCCGGCAGCGTGCCGGAGCCCAGCGGCGCTGCTGCGGGGTGCGAGGGCCGCGGGTGACTCAGCAGCCGCTGCTCTGCCTCTGAGTCAAACCCTTGGCACATCCGGATTTAAAGCATCACGGTGCTGGAGAGGAACGGGGGCTTGGATGACGGGAGGCCACCTTCCGTGTCTAGCAAGGGGAAACACTCAGCAAAAATGAGTGTGCTCGGCTCTCCCACTCCCAAATTCCTGCCCTGAGCAGGCAGCGGGGAGGGAAGGGAAACCAGCCCAGGAGGACCTTCACACCGCTCCCTTCTCCGCACGCCCAGGACCACTGGATGCACAGGCACCAGGGGGCTGCAGCCCAGCAGTGAATATGGGGGACCCCAGGACTCCTGAGACCACAAATCACTGCACAGGACTCTCCTTCCTGGGATTTATTCCACGTTCCGGTGTTTCCACACCAGCTGCCAACTTTCCCAGTCTGGTTCCGGCTCCTGCTGCCCACCTGGATCTGCTGCCGGCATTTGTGCAGCTCCTGGGTGCCCAGAGAGGTCTCGGCAGGCGGCATTTTGCCTTCGCTCTCCCTCAGCCACTTCCTCATGGCCCCGACCAGCTTCCGAAATTCATCCAGTTGCTCCTGGCAGGACGATGCATCCTTTTCTCTGAGAGTGAAAAGGTTTCAGAGAGTCAGAGCTCGTGCTTTGCCTTGCAATTACCCCCGCTTGAATGTAGCACAGTTGTGTCTCTGCGAGCCCTTCTTTTTATTATTATTATTATTAGATGTTGCTTAGGAACAGCGCACGCAGCGCCAGCCAAAGTGGGGTGCACGCCGCAGCCTGCCCCTCGCCGCCGCTGTCCCCCCAAGCCATGGCCGGCGCCACTTTTGGGGCTGCTCCAGCACCACCGTGGGACCACTGCTGCCAACCTGCGCCAGCTCTGCACCCCTCTCTTTTGTCCTGGGGGGGGAAGCAAAGATTTCGGGATGACAGAGCTCATTCATGCTGCCTGCTCCGGCCAGCTGCAGCGGGGGAGGCCAGGCTCCGCCGCCCCTCCTCCCTGGCCACAGCTCTCATCTATTCAGCCCATCCCGGAGGAACAAGGCAGCCCCCGGCCGGGAGCCACGGGCCCCTCCGGCTCACCCTCGCCAACCGCAGCTGCGAGCAGCCTGCACGGGGCCGGCCGGAGGCAGTTCTCTGCGTGGCACTGAATTTCTGGGCGTTATTAAGAGATTCATCTGCTTTTCCCCATCACCTTCCCTGTACTCACCAGGGCGGCTGGAGATGCAGCCTTGGAGGTGCGACCCCCCCCGGGACACAGGCGAGCTGCCCCGCTAATCCTGCTCACACTGCCACGGCCCATTTGGGCTCAAGCTGCTGCTAAAGCTCCCCTTGAACCCCACTTTGGGGGACGCTGGGGACAGCCAGCTCTGCTCTGTCACCTCCCAGAGAGCACGCCTGGGGCAGGCTCCCGATCCCCCACCTCCCGGAGAGCACGCCTGGGGCAGGCTCCCGATCCCCCGCCAGCATCCCGCTCCCCTCCGGCAAGATGCTCTGGGATGGAGCTGTGGCAGCCTACACGCCGGGAAACGCACGAACGCCAGCTCCTGCGGCACCAGGAATTTTTCACAACGCCCCCAGCCAAGGCTTTTTTTAAAGCGTCAGCTGGAGCGAGCTGCCTTGTGTGTCCTGGTGTGGGAGGAGGGAGGGAAGAGTTCGCTTGTGCCCCCCCCGCCCCATGGAAAGGAGATCTCACGGGGTCTTGCTCTGACCACGAAGCCACCCCCCAATCTCACCTCCCCAGAAAGTGGCCGGGTCCCCGAGACTCACCTCTCTTTTGCCACCTTCTGCAGCTGCAGAAAGTCTTTCTTCAGGCTCTGCAGCTTCTCCTGCTGCTGGGAGGTGCCGGGGGCGAAGCCGCAGGAGCCCAGCTCTGCAGCCAGGTGCTCCAGGGTGGCCAGGTCCTCCTGGTGCTGCCTCATCTCTGAATTCAGCTCCTGCCAAGGGCAAAGGGCGATGCCAACCGTGCCCTTGCCAGCAGACTTGGGCAGAGGGGATGAACCAGGCAGCCCCACGTCCTGGCGAGCCGGAGAGACCCTCTGCGGGCAGCGCCACAAATTGCACTAGCAAATACTTTGAGCAGCTGTGGGTGCAAGTCCCACCCTCCCTGGTGCTGGTGTAAGGCCAGGCAGTGAATGGGATGGGGGGCCCTAGACCAAGCCAAATCAACACCCAAAAACCCCCAGCACAAGTGTCCGGTTTTACACCAACTTCGAGCATTCCTGAGGCTGTGGTCAAACCTCGCCCCCGAAGCAGAGCACTCGTAGGAAGCCAGAGGGAGGAATCCCGTGCAGCCGTGACCGGCCAGCGGGACCCACGGCATCTCCGAGGGCTTTGTCACGCCCTGCACTGTGCTTACTGCCAATCTCGGGCCTTTTGCTGTATTAATCCCACGGAGTCTTTAACTGGTAAAACCTTGCTATATTTGGACTAAGAGCCTGGCTAGAGATCCCTTCTGAAAACCAGCCTGGCTCCAGGGAAATGCCATTCCCCTCTCTCACTGCTGGAAACAGCCTCAGCCTCTCCGGCTGCGCTCCCTTCCCCAGGCAAAGAGGCAGTACAGGTCCTGCGGATCCTGCCAGCCTGGGAGTGAACCAGGGACTGTTTGCCTAGGAAGAAATCATTGCAAAACAGCCCTGCCCTAGAAACACAACTCAGGTGGAGTCTTCTTCCCCTGCACCTCACCTGGATGTGCTGGGAGAAGCGAGCGATGTCGCGGTCTGGCTGGTTCCCAGCTGCCAACATCCGTGCTCTGCTCTCCGTGAACTGCTGCAGCTTCTCCGCGAGCTGCTCATACTGCTCGACCTTGGGGAGGAGGCCCTTCAGCGCGGCCTCCCTCTCCTGCTGCCGCTGGCACAGCCTGCCGAAATGCTCCGTCACCTCCGCCAGCTTGCCCTGCAGGGCCGTGCCTCCATGAACCGTGTCACCATCTCCCGGGTGGCTTCCAGGCAGCTCTTCTGCCTGGCGATGTCCTGCTTCAGCTTCTGTGGAGAACACGCACAGAAAGGGATGCCATTTGAGGAAGGCTCTTGAGCAAAACTGAACTGGCATGAAGGGGCTGGGCCGCCCTTGGGAAAGAATAATCGGGCAAGAATAGTGTTTTTATCCCGGTTTTCCTTTCCTTTCTGATCTCCCCAACCTGCCCTGCCTTCTCCCGGTGCCTGATATCTAAGCCCTGCTTGCCAGCAGAAGAGAGACTTTCAACAGGTCTGCGTCCTGGCTTAAAGATATGAAGTCAAAGTTCTGCTTATATCCCTTTTTAGAGGGTTTTTTTTGTGCTTTCAGAATGCTGTAGCTAACCGCTAGCAACTGCCCACATGGTTCCGCTCCTGCAGACGGGCGCCTGAGGCGGGGGAGCCCAGGGACCACCCTTACCGTGCTCGTGGCAAGCGAGTCCTGGATGGAGGAGGAGGAGAGCATGGCTGGCTGCTCTCCTTCCAGGTTCTTCTCGATCTCAGCCACCGACTGGAGGAGGCTCTCCAGGCTCTCCTGGACGCTCTGGGACTGGGCGATGGATTTCTGCAGCAGGTCCGAGCGCTCGGCCATCTGCTGGGAGAGGCTCTGGAAGCGGCTCATGATGGCATCTGCAGAGTTCAGCACGAAGGAAAATCAGCGCCAAAGAGCTTCTTGCCTGGTGCTCAGAGAGCAGCAAGCACCACCCTTGGCTCCTGCCAAACTCCCGCTGACGACGAATCCCCATCCCCAAAGCCAGCAGCGAGACAGGGGACCCAATGCAAATGGCCAAACTGGATCTCAGCCCCCGCCACGTGCAAACGCAAGCCCTGAAGACGCGTTGCTGTGCACCTTTATCCCACCTTCCCCCAAAAGTGGGAGGTTTCTTCCCTCCTCCCTCCCTGGGTGGTTTTCACGCTCTCCCCCGCCACCCCTGCTAACGCAGGCGGCTGCTTTGCTCTGTACCTGTTGTTTCCTGAATGCGCCCGTGGGCCGG
>NW_009258666.1:1703926-1708338 GCF_000687185.1 Egretta garzetta
GGGAGAGGCGAGCGATGTCGCGGTCTGGCTGGTCCCCAGCTGCCAACATCCGTGCTCTGCTCTCCGTGAACTGCTGCAGCTTCTCCGCGAGCTGCTCATACTGCTCGACCTTGGGGAGGAGGCCCTTCAGCGCGGCCTCCCTCTCCTGCTGCCGCTGGCACAGCCTGCCGAAATGCTCCGTCACCTCCGCCAGCTTGCCCTGCAGGGCAGAGGCTGTGGGGCTGTCTGCTGCCTCCATGAACCGTGTCACCATCTCCCGGGTGGCTTCCAGGCAGCTCTTCTGCCTGGCGATGTCCTGCTTCAGCTTCTGTGGAGAACACGCACAGAAAGGGATGCCATTTGAGGAAGGCTCTTGAGCAAAACTGAACTGGCATGAAGGGGCTGGGCCGCCCTTGGGAAAGAATAATCGGGCAAGAATAGTGTTTTTATCCCGGTTTTCCTTTCCTTTCTGATCTCCCCAACCTGCCCTGCCTTCTCCCGGTGCCTGATATCTAAGCCCTGCTTGCCAGCAGAAGAGAGACTTTCAACAGGTCTGCGTCCTGGCTTAAAGATATGAAGTCAAAGTTCTGCTTATATCCCTTTTTAGAGGGTTTTTTTTGTGCTTTCAGAATGCTGTAGCTAACCGCTAGCAACTGCCCACATGGTTCCGCTCCTGCAGACGGGCGCCTGAGGCGGGGGAGCCCAGGGACCACCCTTACCGTGCTCGTGGCAAGCGAGTCCTGGATGGAGGAGGAGGAGAGCATGGCTGGCTGGTTTCCTTCCAGGTTCTTCTCGATCTCAGCCACCGACTGGAGGAGGCTCTCCAGGCTCTCCTGGACGCTCTGGGACTGGGCGATGGATTTCTGCAGCAGGTCCGAGCGCTCGGCCATCTGCTGGGAGAGGCTCTGGAAGCGGCTCATGATGGCATCTGCAGAGTTCAGCACGAAGGAAAATCAGCGCCAAAGAGCTTCTTGCCTGGTGCTCAGAGAGCAGCAAGCACCACCCTTGGCTCCTGCCAAACTCCCGCTGACGACGAATCCCCATCCCCAAAGCCAGCAGCGAGACAGGGGACCCAATGCAAATGGCCAAACTGGATCTCAGCCCCCGCCACGTGCAAACGCAAGCCCTGAAGACGCGTTGCTGTGCACCTTTATCCCACCTTCCCCCAAAAGTGGGAGGTTTCTTCCCTCCTCCCTCCCTGGGTGGTTTTCACGCTCTCCCCCGCCACCCCTGCTAACGCAGGCGGCTGCTTTGCTCTGTACCTGTTGTATCCTGAATGCCCCCGTGGTCCGGGGCTGGCTCCCCTGGACCCTCCAGCAGGGACCGAGCCGCTTTCTGGAGCTTCTCCACCGGCACCTGATGCTCAGCGAGGTCTCCCTGCAGCTGCTGCTTTGACACAAGACAGGGCAAAGTCACCAGTGGGGTCACACGCAAGAGACCTGCACCCATGGGGTGCCCCACTTAAACCCTGCTGAGGGATCCCGTTCATTTCAATCACAAAATCGTTAAGAAAAATAATAACGTAGGTTGGAAGGCCCAACCCCATGCTGTGTGCAAAGCTGGCTATAGGGGCCTGGGCTGTCCCAGTGCCCAGCCACCCTCACGGGGAAGGAATGCCTCCCCATGTCCCGCTGGGATGTGACTGCAGCCCCTGCTCCGTGCTCTAAGCACCTCTCAGAGGGGTCTGGCTCTGCCGGGACCTCCTGAGCCTGCAGGTACATCTTTGCATTCAACCAACAAAAAAAGCGAATGGATCGAGTCCCTTCCCTGCTGCTGGCTGCGCTGGGGCTGCTCAGGGCAGCGGCCAAAATCCCAAAGAGGCTCCAACGCTCTGCCAGGAGACCGCCCGAGGCCCCCGTACCTTAGCACTGGTGAGCTGCTTTTGCAGAACGGCTGGATCTGAAGAAACTGTCTCCGAAAGCAGTTTCCCAACGGCAGCTTCACTCTCCTGCAGCCAAGTCCTGAGAGACTCCGCCACCTCCTGGAACTGCTGGTAGTGATCCAGCAAGGTGTTCAGGTGGGAGCCCAGCTTGGTGCACTGCAAAGGAGCAACAAGACATAACGGGAGGATGCACACGAGCACACAGCAACCCGGGAAAATGCACAGAAATCATCAGGAAAGGAAAAAACCCATAAAAAAGCCATCTTGCCGTAAGCGTTAAAGGAATTATAGGAGGTGATATGGAGATCATAGGAGGAAAATGGCCCCCAGGGTTTAATCCCCAGCCTTGCAAAGCCCTTCCCGTACCTTGGAGTGTAGCGTGGTGTATCGCTGCGTTGCATCCTCCAGCTTGCTCTTGACCACGCTCCCAGACATCAGGGGCTGGGACCCTGCATCCCCAGCAGCTCCCTCCGCGTCCAGCACCTTCTGCCCCGACATGGTAACAAACCTCAGGTCGCCTTTGTGGGAGATCACATCTTCTGAGAAGCTCCCCTGCCGCAGGAGCAGCTGCCGGAGGGCCGTGGGGTCACTGTCCCCCTTGTACATCCCCTCCAGATCCTGCTCCGCTTGCTTCAGCCAAGCCTCAAACTCCCCATGATCCCGCAAGAACTTTTGCAGCTCGTCCCGCAGGACTTGCACTTGCTTCAGCCGCGTTTCCGACTGCGAGAGGGAAGCTGCGTACTGGTCCTTCAGCTCTGCCAGCCGGCCCTGGAGCCGGTCCCGCTCCTGCCCAGCCAGGCTGTGGCCATGCTTGTCCAGGAAAGCCTGCGCCGACTGCGTGGCCAGGATGACGTCCTGCTGCTGGGACAGCAGCTCCTGGTGCTGGGCCTGAAAGATGCCGGAGAGCAAAGGTGATGCTTGCGACCGAGGGTCTCTGCCCACCAGCACCCGGTGGGTTCAGCGAGGCCACGCGCGTGCCTGAGCCTCAGCGCCCTCCTAGAGCCCTAGCAAGGGTGGGGGAACCCCCCAAGGCAGGCGCCCACAGGAGAGTAACCCCTTCTCTGACCGTGGTGGGCACCTTCTCTCGTTGCCCTGATTGCACCGTGATGTGGCACCCACCCACCAACACAGAGTGTGCGTCCTCCAGGCAGGGACTTCCCAAGTCTCTCCCATATGGAAAAATCACCCTGACCACGTGTTTCGGAGGCCAGACCCATCTAACACCCCGTCCTGCTCCCAGCTGCGTCAGCGGCCAGAGGCAGGGTCAGTGCGTTGGGCAGAAAGCTTTGAGGGGGATGAGGTGTCGGTCCTGACCTTCAGCCTCTCATACTGCTCATCCAGGCTCTCGGCAGCGCTGTCTGCTCCCACCACGTGGCCATCGGGGACGTCCTGAGTGCCCGTCCCCGCTCGCACCCCTGGTGCTTGCTCGATGGGGTGCGGTCTGTACTCCAGGAGCCCTCCCTTCTGCTCCAGCGATGCCACCCAGTTCAAAAGGGAATCGATCTTATTGCTGTTCTCCTCCAGCTCTTTGGCAGCTTTCACCTGAAAGCACAAAGGCTCCAGATAAGACCGACCCGGTTTATGCACGTTCAGCAAAGGGCTGCATGGGGGAGGGCGACAGAAAGTCAACAGAAAGAAAAACCCCAAACAGTTTTCCAGCCACAGAAAATGCCTGAGATGCTCACAGACCTCCAAACCACTTCGTGGCTCTCTGAAAGGGGGGGGGGACGGTGCAAAGAGCCTGTGAATAAACTCAGCCTCTCTGCTACGCTGCCTCTCTCACCCCCATACAACCGAGGGTCCCCACCACAAGGGCTGCGGCTCCTCGCATGCAGGCGCGAGCATCGCTTTCACCCCCGGCGTGTGGAGGTGCCCGATGCTCACGTTCCCCTTGCAGGTCAGCCCAAAGACAGAGCAAGGTGCTTTTTATTCCCCCGCGTCCTCCGCAACCAGCGCATCTGCGGCTGCAGCTCTCAAGGCATTTCATGAGAGAAATGCCTGGGGGGACACCTCGCCTGGGTGGCAAACAGGACCAGAAAATTTATGCCACATCGCCTGGACAAATCCCAGGACCCCAGATGAATCCGACTGCACCCACTGGACCTCACTCTCCGCCTCAAGCAGAGCCTGGGGGCTACAGCTCTCCGCACGTCACCTTCTCGGTCTCCTGCTGCACTGCAGCAGTCACAGCGCTCTCCAGCTCCTTCTGGGCTACTTCTGTCCTCTCCTGCAGGGACCGGTACTGCTCCTTGGCACGCTGGAGCTTCTCCTGCAGTGCTGCCAGCTCCCCGGGCTCCATCTTTGCCTTGTTCTCCTCCAAAAACTCCTCGGTGCTTTTCAGGATGCTGGCGAAGGAGGCGGCTCGGGTGTGCATGTTCCTCTGCAGCTCCTAAGCGGACAACGCCATTAAGGCTCTGTCCGCTCCCGGGGCAGCCCCGAGCCTCTCCACCTTCCAACCCCCATTTTTAAAGCACTGACCTTAACATCACTTTGCCTCTGCTGCAAGGCGGACAGGTCCCCTTCGCTGGCTGCTCTCTGCTGCTCTGCCAGC
>NW_009258666.1:1710111-1710636 GCF_000687185.1 Egretta garzetta
CAGGCCAGCCCAAAGACAGAGCAAGGGGCTTTTTATCCCCCCGCGTCCTCCGCAACCAGCGCATCTGCGGCTGTAGCTCTCAAGGCATTTCATGAGAGAAATGCCTGGGGGGACACCTCGCCTGGGTGGCAAACAGGACCAGAAAATTTATGCCACATCGCCTGGACAAATCCCAGGACCCCAGATGAATCCGACTGCACCCACTGGACCTCACTCTCCGCCTCAAGCAGAGCCTGGGGGCTACAGCTCTCCGCACGTCACCTTCTCGGTCTCCTGCTGCACTGCAGCAGTCACAGCGCTCTCCAGCTCCTTCTGGGCCACTTCTGTCCTCTCCTGCAGGGACCGGTACTGCTCCTTGGCACGCTGGAGCTTCTCCTGCAGTGCTGCCAGCTCCCCGGGCTCCATCTTTGCCTTGTTCTCCTCCAAAAACTCCTCGGTGCTTTTCAGGATGCTGGCGAAGGAGGCGGCTCGGGTGTGCATGTTCCTCTGCAGCTCCTAAGCGGACAACGCCATTAAGGCTCTGTC
>NW_009258666.1:1710700-1740660 GCF_000687185.1 Egretta garzetta
CCCCGCAGGCGTGCCCTCGGCTTGGTGCAGCCAGCGGCTCAGCTCAGCCAGGCTCTGCGCCCGGGCTGCCTGCTGCTCCTGCAGCGTCTGCGGGCAGAGGGAAGGGGACAGGGGACAGTTAGGACCTGTGCTGCACCTCCGGTCACGCACATGGCTGAAAGGCAAGGCGAGAGGTTACAGCTGGAGCATCTCCTGAAGATGAGGATGCAGCACAGAAAAGAGCTTTCGCAGCTCTCCACGTGCTCCCTCTCCCTCTCAGGCTCACGGGCGGCAGGAACGGGGCCGAGGTGCCGAGTCCCTGCCGAGCAGGAGCTGCTCACTGCACGTTTGCCACCGTTGGAGCAGGTTCCTCTCCATCTGCTCTTTGAGAAGCCCGTTCAGCTCGGAGTGGAGCTACGCTGCAGGTCAGGCACTCCTCTCCTGGGAGAGCTCAACCAGAAGCTTCTGCGCCTTTTCCATTCAACCTTACAAACCTTAAAACAGCAGCAGAAACTCATCTAACGAGAGGGAACAACAACCTGAGGTCAGGTAGCACCACCGCGGAGCCCCAAACAACCTAAGTAGGCTGGTTTTTTTTTTGATCCTGGGGTTGGGAGAGGGAGCCCGGGAGAGGGAAAGCGTTTCTGTAGCTGATCCAGCTCCTCAGTTTTGCTGCCAGAGCACGATACAGAAGCGCCTGTTTGAGCAATTGAGCATGATGTGACCTGAGAGTCCCTGCAACGTTCCTGTTCCCCTTTCCCAGGGGAGATAAAGGTTTTTGAGTTTCACTGGGCATTTCAGCAAGGTGATGGACAAACTTGTGCAAAACACTGTGCTTGTTTCTCCCAGTCATAAGATAGACAACAGAAGCAAATTGAAAGAGCCTTCTTAAGAGCTCTTCAGCTGCAAAGCGAGTTCTTCCTGGGTTAGGATGGGCGCACGCTCAATCTGAAAAAGCAAAGCAAATTGGTTAATATACACACACACTCCAGAGAGGACAGGCAAGAGTTACAGAAAGCAACTGTTAATAAAAACCACATTAATCCTGTCTTGGACAAGGAGATCCATGCAGTGACGGGTGCTGCAACGATGCAGCAGAGACCTGAGGACCGGCTTTTGCCACTGCCTTGATCCAGCATCAGCTCTTTCTCTGGGACAGCAATACCTGACTTGTGCAGCAGAAATAAGACATTAAAACTGCCAGGTGTCTGCGGTGGCCCCTCTGCACGGGGATTTTCTGGTGGGGTTACCAGAGACCGGGGTTTATTCCACCCAGCTCGATGCCTAGCAGAGAACCGCCTGGCTGTGCTACCCAGACCTCGGCAGGGCTCCATCGTTTGGGAAGAAAGTGACTTTTGGCCTGGGAGTTACATGGTAGGAAGAAGAAAGACTTTAGAGGAAGCTCATGATGTGTAATGAGAAGTCATAAACTGTGTGTGAGTAGCATGCACACGAAATCCCAAATACGAGGTGGCTCAGCGCACGTTCTTGTGGCTGGGAAGCGCTTCAGCGAGCAAACTGCAGGCAGGAAGGAGACGTCTCACAACCTTCACCTGATCCGTCTGCTCCACTTGCTGGAGACAGACCTGCAGGACCTCCACCCGCGCCGTCACATGCTCCGACAGGTCCCGAAAAGCCTTCTGCAGCTCATTGAGCAGCCTCAGCAGCTGCCTGCTCTGCTGAGGGGTCAAGTCCTGGGCGTGCTCTGAGATAAGGAACTGGATGTCGAAAGCGGTGGCATCAAGCTGAGACTTGGTGTCAGCGAGGGGCTCTTTTAGCTCCTGAACGGGAGAGAAAAGACCTGTCAGGCAAAACGACTCTGCAACCAGCGCTCTCCTGCGCCGCCAGCTTCAGATGAGACACTCGGGGAGGCAGCAGTAAGCACCCAAAAATGTGCTTCATCACCAGAACAATATATTCCAGAAACCCCAAATGCTCCCAAAAGCCCACTCAGCATCGAGGTGACGGCATCTCACCACAGCAATTTTCCAACGTGCCTCTGCACCGGGCCTCCAGCACCTCGCCAAGAGGTTGCTTGGACTGTGGACCGGGGCTGCCCTTGGCTCTGAAGATGACCCAGACCTGGAGCTGTCAGAAGCCCCATCCAGCCCACGATGACTCTGTGTGCCATCATCGGCTCTCAAAGCCTTCCATCTCCTTACTTCAACGCCAAAGTGCTACCAGCAAACAGGAGATGCTGAACTGGCCAAATCTTGAAAGCTATCACTAAAGTTAATGGTTGGACTTGATGATCTTAAAGGTCTTTTCCAACCTGAACAATTCTATGATTCTGTAAAAGATGAATAAATGTGGAGGGGAGCCTGGGCTCCTTGTACAGTCAATGGAGACCGGGGCAGATGTGATGGAGGGGGCTCTCAGAGCCCCCACGGAGGAAGCAGCTCGCTCCTCGACAGCCTGATGGGAATCCCTCCCAGTTCCTCAGCCTCCACCACACACCTGCATTGGAGTGTGGTCCCCAAATGGACAAAGCAGATGATTTGCGTATTGTGGAAACAAATGATTTTGGAGCAAACACAATCCTGTTGCTCCTCCTGCACAAAGGATAAGGGCAAACCCTTGATGGGCTCCAGGAGGGAAGCAGGATTAAAAGCTTCTCCTCTGCACAGAGGGACAGCAACTTCACCAGCCAGGAGGATTAGGGCCATTGCCATGGTTACCTTGTAGTGCTGGAGGCAGCGACTCAAGCTGTTCGCATCAGTTGCGTGGTAGGAATCGCTGCCGTCCAGCGACTCTGCAGTGCCAGAGACCCAGCTCAGCAGCTCCTGGAGTTTGCCCTGGAGAGTCTCGTGATGGGCCAGGATTTTAGCCTTAAAACCAGAAATGCATCGTTTAAAGAAGGAGCAGATGGCTCCGGGGCAGGAGCGGTGGGATGCTCGGGGGGCAGCAGGCAGCGGGGACAGTTGCCAGCTCTACCTTTTTGGTTTCTGCTGCCCCACGAAGGTTTTGCAGCCGGGACTCCAGGACATCACTTGCAGAGCTCAGAGACTTCTGGAGGTTCTTGGCGTCCTTCTCCAAAGCCTTCAGTAATTGCTCAGGAACTTCTTCAGGGGGGTTGGCCACAATCCACTTCACAGAGTCCAACTCCTGATTTACTGAGAAGCTCAGCTCCTGCAGCTCAGCGCCCAGGGCCTGAGGCAAGACAGCAGCGTTATGTCTAAGGTATGGTGACTTCATCTTCCCACTGCCAAAACTGAGGAAAGGTTTTGGAGACCCAGCTCCGAACACCACGTCTATCTCTTAAGAAAGATTCATTACCATCCTCCAGCCCCGCTCGGCTGCCAGCACTCGCCTGCCTTTCTCCAGGCTGTAAAATTAATTTCAGCCATGCTTAGGTTATTGTCTAAGCTGGGAGGAGAAGGTGAGCCAGAGGCAGTGCCAGAGCAGGGAGGGACAGGGTTTGCATCTAAATGCCTCTTAAACCCGAGACTAACCTCACCGGCTGGCTCCCAGAAGCAGGAGGAGGTGCCAGGGCTATGCATGATGCTGGGGAGAGGAGGGAGGAGCCCTGTCCTGCCCAAGGCCAGCCAAGCCTGGCCCAGCCCCGCTCACCTCCGCCTGCTGCAGCAGCTCGTGCAGGGCTGCCAAATTCTGCTCTGCTGGCTGCACCCGTTTGATTCGCATCTCAATATCTCGGAGCATGGAGAGGTACGATATCAGCTTCTCGTCGTGCTCCAGGCACATCTTCTTGCTGAACATGATCTACAGGACCAAGCAGTGAAACAAAACCTCAGGTTTAGGCCGAAAAGAAAACAAAGGATTATATACTATTCTTTTTCTCAAAGAAAAAAAATCTGCTAATAACATTCCACTTCAGGGACTTTCCACTCACTGGCCTTATCTGCAAAATTAACTACAGGAGAAATAAAACACAAGGCTCTTCTTCCAACATGAGCTTATAAATGGCAAGAGATCTCTGGCGTTACAGTAAAAGTGCCAAAAAAGAGCCCTGCTTATTAGTCATTTGTAAGTAAGGCTCTAGCAAAAAGCCACAACTGAGCCCTGAGTGTTTTCAGCTATACATCACCGGGTCCTTTGCCAAATCTGTTGCAGCTGATACTGCAACATCAAGCTCCAACGTCCACCCCTCGCGTTCTGGCTCTCCTCTGGGCTGAGGGCCTTGGACAGATTTAACAGCAAACGCACACAAATAGCTCAGGCAAAAAAAAAAAAAAAAAGTCATCGAAATAGCAAAAAGCATTAATTTACCTGGGCTGGTCTCGTGGATTCCCTCGAGGTTTCCAGCAGCTCCCCCTCCAATATCACAGGTAAGAGCAAGCCCCGCTCGCCAGGACCCAGCTGCCTGGTCCTCTCCTGGGGTGTTTCTCCTTGGGTTTTTGGGGGAACAGGGCCACCTCCTTGGCCTGCGCTGATCTCCACTGCTTGCTCTTGCCGTGCCTCTTCTCCAAGCTCAAGGACTGCAGAGGTTTCCTGAAGTTCTCTGGGTTCCTCGCTGATAATTAATTCATCGGGCAGTTCGCCTGCTGCAGGGGCTGCACCGCACTCAGCGCTGGTGGTTTCCACCTCGCCGTTCTCCTGGGTCACGTCGTCCTCTCCGCTCAATGCCACCGAGGAATCGTGACCATTTCTGATCCCACCTTTCATCACCTCTCGAGCGTCCCCGTGTCCTGGGAGGACAGGGAACACCGGACCCTCAGCGAGGTTTTCTTTATCTTTCTCAGAACTTGTTTTCTCTTCTTTTTCATCCCTGCTGCTCCCCATGTGCTCGGCTGTGTCTCTTGCCAAGCCAGCAGCAATCTTGGTGGCGGTTTCATGTTTTGGTTCTGGCGTGCTTGAGACAAAGTCCTCCTCCTCCCTTGGAATTTCTTGGGAAATCAGAAAAGAAAGGGACTGCTTTTCCACAGAAGATTTCTCCGGTGGAGCGCTGTCTCCTGGGATACCAGTCTGCTTTGTTTTCTTTTTCTTGCTTCTCTGTTTTTGGGTAGGTTTTAGTTCAGTTCCACTTGTTTTTTCTTGATCAGCTGGACCTTCTGCACCCAATCTCAGGGTTTCTCCTTTGATGTGCTTGACAGTTTTTTTACCTGCAAGTTCCTCTCCCTCAGGCTTCTTAGGGATGCCAACCTCGGGGGGTTCTCCAGACTCTGTAGGACCCACCTTTCCCTTCCCTCGACCCACAGTACCAGATCCGATCTGGGCTGCTGGCATTACCCCATCCAGGCCGCCCGCTTGCTCTCCTTGCTCAGAAGCCACCACTGCACCTTCTTCACCTGCCACGGCTCCCTCTGCACTTACAAACCCTCTCCTCCTCCTCCTCTCCTCGCTGCCCTCCGCACTGCGAAGAGCCTCCGTGTCCAAGGACAACTGCTCTTCCTGCAACCGCGATCCCTCCACTTTCTCTGTCCCTCGATCTACTTCTTCTCTCCTCAATTCCTTCCCCCGAGCTGCTCTCACCTGGGGGCTGCTTTTCACAATCCCTTTTTCCACAGTCACCACCACCGTCTCTTCAGAGAGAGACGCTGTACCCAACGCTGAGGGGAATTCTGGAGTCAGTTCAACCTTCTCTTGAGGCTGATGCTTTACAGCATCCTCTGAAGCTTCTCGAGGTTTTGATTTCCCTTCTGCCAGCATCACTGGGGATGTCTTGGTGGCAGCACCTCCAGCCACATCATAGCTCACGGCTTCAGATCTGGCTTTAGGCTCAGCACCATCAGGCTTCTTAGCAGCACTGGTAGAGAGGATAACATCTTCCTCTTTTGGAGATATTTTTTCCATTTTTTCCTGGAAAAGGTGGAGCTTATCTACTTCGCAGACCTCAGAACGACATTTGTCTTCAGATATTTGTGCCTCCTGAAGACTGGCAGCTAATTTTTGGCTAATCAGTTCTTTTTCAACAGCTTCCTTTACTGTCAATCTTTTCCCACCGCTAGCATCAACGATTCCCCCAGTCCTCAGCTGGTTGGTGGCAATGAGCTTGGCCATCTCCTCATCCAGCAGCCCTTGCTCCACAGCAGCCCTCAGGGAGAGCCTCTCGCTGACAGTTCCCTCCACGACCCCCCCGCTGTCTGCCTGAGCCTGCAGCAACCGCAGGGTGGGCAGAGGGTCCACCTTCCCCAGCCTCACCGCCTCGGCGCACGTGAGCTTCTTCCCCGTCACCTCGTCCCGGATGGCTCCGAAGGGATGGACCTCCAGATACCTCTGGCCAGATTCAATGTCGATTTTACACTTCTTTATGAACTCTGAGTATGGAATGATCGTGCAGGTCTCAGGATCTACAATTCCTTCTTTCATTTCTGAAGATGACAAGACTTTCTCCATAACCTGCTCGGGCAGCAAGCCCTCCTTCACCGCTTGACAGAGTGCCAGTCTCTGGCCAGAAGCAGGATCAAAAACGCTTCCACTCCCAGCCTGGATTTCTTGCACTTTCCTCTGGAAGTCTGGACTAATGAGCCCCAACGATACTGCCTGGGGCAAGGGCAGCTTCTCCTTCGTAACTGGGTGAATGTAGTCCTGCAGGCACACGCTTTCAGCTTTCACGAGTTCGTTACATAAATCTTGATCGATCAAACCATGTTTCAGTGCGTCCTTTACCGAAAGCCTCATTCCAGACGTGTGATGGAGGATTCCTCCATCAGCAACCTGCTTGGTCAAGAGCTGAAAAGCTTTTTCCTTTCTCAGGAGCCCTTTTTCAACAGACTGCGCAACAGTCAAAGGCTGCTTTGTTTTAGGATCCACAATTCCACTGGTTTCAGCCTGTAAGCTAAGGAGCTTCTCTCTGGTCACCTCATCGGTGCCTTTCCCTTTGGAAGCCTTCTCCAGCTTGACCAGCTCTTTCTGACCCGTTGGCTCTATGAGGCCCAGCTTTGAAGCCAAAGTGACTGATACTTTTTTGCCACGTTTCAAGTCAACGATCCCTCCTGCAACCACTTGCCCTTCCAAGATCCTCATTGCCGTTTCCTTGTCCAGAAGGCCAACTGCAGCAGCATCCTTGATGGAATAAACAAAGTTATTGCCGGGGTCAAGAACGCCGCTTATTGCTTTGTCAGATGTGAATACCTTCTGGAGAAGCTTCTCATCCATCAGGCCTTCCTCAATGACATCCTCGGTGGTTAATGATTCACATGTATGCGAGTCAAAGAAGCCACTGAACATCTTCATTTTCTCCATTAGTTTCACAGCTGTGTGGCTGGGCACCACTCCGCAGGCTACTGCTTCATTTAGAAGAAGAGTCTTGCCTGTCTGCTCATGGACTATGCCACCACTTCGGAGCTGCGCTAACAGCATTTCCAACATGTCCTCCGCCTCCTGCTCAGCAGGGGCTGGCAGGGATGCCTCATCGACTCTCTCATCAGCTGATACTTCTTCCCCCTCTCCTTCTTCCACTTCCAGCACACTTCCCATGTTTTCGCTTTGCCTCTCCATTTGCTCTGCCTCTCCGGTTTTAGGGAACGCGATCTCCTCTCCTTCCACCATGCCATTCGTAACTGTTTCCTCGTTTAGTGAACAAATCTCCGTAGTAACATCTTCTGCCTCTAGTTCAGGTTCCACCACATCCTGAGACCTCTCTGCCGTGATTTCCAGCCTATCTCTGCTTTCTGAAACATCCATCGATATGCAGATTTCACTTTTCTCAACAACTGCCCCACTTTCTGATGCCCTCTCCTGATCTTCGATACTTTCCACTCCATCTACTGTAGCAGGCTTGGACTCTTCTTCTGCCTCAGCCATCGTTTCCTCTGGGTCTCTGAACCCACTACCAAGGTCACCGGGATGTTGTGGCATTGATAATTTTACCTGATGTTTGTCCTTGCTTGTGGAAGCTACTCGATCTCTTCCAAATTCAGCATCAGTTTCACTCCTGACAGTAGCCTCTTTGGTGTAAATCTGCTTTTGCTCCTTCACAAGAAGGAGATCTTCTGCACCCTCCAACAGGAGGCTGTCAGGTCCCATCACCACCTCCCCATTCTCCAAAGCAGTTCCGGGCGGCAGGACCTTTTCGCTTTGTTCTTTTGAAGGAGCCAACTGAAACTCAAGCTGCTGCAAAGCCAAACCATTGCAAGGCTCGCTTTCAAGAGCTTCATGTGCCTTCGGCTCCTCAAAGCCTTCACTCCCTTCCAACACGTGTGCACGGGCTCCATTTCCTTGGGTTTGGAGGAGAGCTTTAGTGAGATTGTTCAACTCTCCATCCACTAAGAGCAGCTTCTGGCCATCGTGGATGTTGATATAGCTGTGGGTCATCAAGTGGAACATCAGCCTTTCGTCATCACTCCTTAGCAGAGGGTCACTTTGCTCCTTGTGACCTGTGGGACTCCGTCCAGAAGAGCTCTGGCCATGCCTGCTTCTGCTTGGAGACCCAGCAAGCTGCAGGCTGGCCATGACATCAGGTATGACTGTGGATTTCAGCTTCTTTGCCACATCTCTCTCCAAGATGCCGTGTTCAACTGCTTTCTTCCAGGACAACACCTCCGTGGTTTCTGGTATAAAGACAGCCTTAATGAGTTGCCTCTTGCTGAGAATCTTGTAAACCAGCTCTGTAGACAGCATTCCTTGCTCTAAAGCATCTGCAACCGGGACGATCTCCCCCGTCTCTGGCCACAGGAGCCCCATGAAGGACCATAGGGATTCCAGGACCACCAATGCAATCCTTGGTGCTACCAAGTCTTTCCTTACAGCTTCATCAATTGTCAGTCTCTCTCCCGTGACGGTATCGATGATGCCACCTGTCTGAAGCTGCCGGATAAGAAGTGTGCATGCCAAATCCTGGTCAATTAAATTATGTCTCACGGCCTCATCCACAGTCAGCCTGTGCCCTGTCCTGGGGTCAACAATGCCACCAGCGAAGAGGTGGGCTTCCAGCAACCTGACCGTTACCTGCCTGTCTATCAGCCCTTCCTGGACTGCACGGAAGATGCTGACTTTTCTGCCTGATTTCAAGCTCACCATCCCACCCGCCAGCTGCTTGACCGGGAGCAGCCTCAGCCCCGTCTCTTGGTGGATGATGCATCGGTGCATGAGCTCGGGCAGACTGATTTTCTCAGCAGTGTTGGGGTCAATCAAATCCTTGCCACCGTCCAGGTGAGACAGAAGTCTGGAATAAAGCTTGGGGGTAAGGAGCCTTTCTTGCACCGCTGTCTCCATGCTGATTCTGCCCTGATGGACTTTAAAGCCCCCAGTGACGAGCTCAACTTCAAGAATCTTTAGCCCAATGCTCTCACTGATCCTCCCCTCTTCTATCGCAGCAACGACAGGTAGGAGCTGCCTTCCTTCACGTCTGACTTCTTCCACTCGGCAGAGAGCATCCTTCAGCTGCTGTAGCACCTGGAATGCCCTGAGGTCGATGAGGTTTCTTGCCAGACCTTTCTCCAAGGAGAGTTTCTCGTTGGTCTCTGGAACAACTAAGTCAGATGTGATAACCTGGGCCTCCAAGAGGACGAGGCCAGTGTCCTGATCTATAAGACCTCTCTGCATGGCCCCAAAGACAGGGAATATTTCTACCGTGCCAAGATCGATCACTCCTGCCACTGCTTCGTTGCCCTAGAACAGAAAGAGAAGGAAAAGAATTAAATCAAAATCGAGAATCACCAGCACTCAGATGGTATGAGGTCCAGGGGGGTCTCAGTTCCCCCCCCCAAAAAAAGTTTAAAAACCCTAAACAGACTAGAAAGGAGTCCCAAAGTGTTTGAAATGCAACTCCAAAGGCATCACAGCACGCAATCCGGTGCATTTGCTAGCTTGCACGCTGCCAGCAAGTTTTAATGCTCATCTAAGTCCGTCACCCAGGGCAGCACTGAGATGGTTCCAACATCCACCAACAGTAACGCAGCCAAGCGGCAAGCAGCAAAACCCAGAAGTGCTCCTAATGCTTCAGGGGGAAACAGAGGGAAGGAGACCAACAAGCACACCGAAGCCGTTCAACAACTCCTGGTTTAAAAAGTAAAGGCAACACAAATCCCACTGTGTACTCAGAGGAGAAAAAACCCCCAAAGGTGTCCACTTTGGGGTATCTAGGAACCTCTCCTAGCGCAGTTTCCACCCTGACTCCTGCCATGCTTAAATCCTGCACTTCTCCAAGCAGATCTCAAGTGCCGGGACAGCCGGGGAACCCCCCAGAGCCCTGTGCCAAGAAGTAGCTCCCCAGCCCCAGGGACGGCCATGCATTAGGGCAGGAGCGCTGCATGCAGGGCAGCTCCCCGAGCACGGCCACCGGCACCCACTCTGCCCCGCTCCAGCGCCTTCCAGTAGCTGTGCTCCTCAGAGAGGGCAAGGGGAGAAATACAAGAAGCTGGAGGTCCCAGCATGGCAACAGCGACAGACTGGGAATAGATCATCTGCTTGGGTGTACCTGGAGGGGCTTTTCTCACTGGTATCCCCACAGGGAGGGTAATAATTCAGATGCTAAAGACGTTTGGGCTTCTCCCAGTCCCACTGGTTGGCATAAGGTTGGCCCAAGCACTGTAAGATTTTTATGGGGAAGGAGGGGAGGGAATCTGGATTGTGGAATGAATTCCTTTTGCATCCCTAGGACCCCCAGATTATTTTTTTTTTTATCGGGGTGTCCAACAGCACAGGCAGCTGGGGGCGCAGCTTGGTTACAGCCCAGCAGAGGACGCAGCCTCCACCGGGCTGGTTTCTGCAGCGGAGACAGGGGGAACCTGCTGGAAAAAAACAAAGCTCCCCACTGTCGTCGCCAGACTCAGGCATGCACGTTGGGAGATGAACAAGCCGTGGAAAGACAGAGAAGAGGAGGGGGAAAAACAAGAGAAAGATAAAAGAGGAGATGGGAGGGAAGGGAGTAAAAGGCTTTTACTTACCCGAGTTGCAGGGTGTGCCTTGAGCAGTTAAAGACAGAGCCTTATGGAGCAGTTCAGCCGTATCACACACAGTGTAAAGCTTGGTGTTAGCGTCCAGCATGCGACTGGTTTGTTTGCAAAAAGAACCCCCCACACAGGTCGTCCTCTTTCACTTTGTGTGGTTTGTTTGTTTAAATCCCGGAGGGTTAGTTAAACTTGTAAGCAAGGATGTCAGTTAATCTTAAACCCAGTTGACATGAAACACAAACTGTACAGGGACACATCATGCTCAATTTAGCGCGTTCTGCTTGGCATTTTTGTCTTTTGTAACTTCTCTCGGACAGTTGGATGTTTCCAGCAAGCAAATGTTAAGAGTTCCTCATGCTCCCTCTACAGTGAAGCAACCGCACCGCACGAGAGCCGTGGGGATCGTCTCGTAGATGGGCGTAGATCTTACGGCGAAGCCCCACTGCCACCTCTCGTTTCGTTTCCTGGGCTTCGTCGAGAGCGTGAGTGAAAACTGTTCTAGCCTGAGCCCCAAAGCGCGCTCGCGCTGTACAAAACCAGCCCAGCAAGCCCTGGAGAAGGCTTTTGCTATAAAGTCATTTTCCTGCCCGGGAGGGAGGAAAAAGGAAAGGGAAAAGCATCCTTTCCACAGGCTGGCTGCTCTCAGCTGCAATTCTGGCAGCAGCATCAAAGCCGTGACGGCTCAGCGGCAACTAACGAGTCGCTTTGCTCACCGTGAGCCTTCTGCTGCCAGCGTGAGGGCTAAAGGGCTTGCAACAGAACGCATTTACTGCACTGAGATACCTGAAACGTGCTAGAAAGCCCAATTTGGAGAGAAACGCCATGTTTAGGTGAAAGCTGGACAGGCAGACTTCAAACAAGCAACCCCGTCGCCCTCTTCCCGTGAGCGGCCCGAACAGGGCTTCACTCACGGACCCAACAGCCAAAACCTGCGTCGTGCATCCAGATCTGAGCGGGCTGTTGCTTCAGAGTACAGGGAGCCAGCAAGCAAACACACAAATATATCCATTGACACATGTATATACACTTATACAGCACGTACACGTATATCTGTGGATGACCGAAGACAGCTCGTAACAGAGGCAGGAAGGACACGCTTTCAGCCCTCCCTAGCCAGCGAAACAAGGATGGGGACTGACGGGAGCGCTGGTGGATGTGAACAGGGAATGGGTCCAGCTACGGGTCGTGAAGGTCTCCCAGCTCAGCTGAGGGCCTGGGCGATGCGGTCGCCTTCCACTGGGGGTGAGCAACCTCATTCAGCCGCAGCCGAGACAAACCCCTTGCCCGACCTTGAGGTACACGAGACCGCACGGGCAACCGCCCTTCTGCAGAAACCCACCTTCTTGCGTCTCCTGTGAGATGGAGACCTCTGCGGTTAAATCACCGAGGGCGTTCCTCAGAGAACACAGATTTGCTAAGGGGACCCTGTCCAGGACAGAGGTCCACCTACAGCCTTGCCCACCAAGCGTGAACAAGCCAACCCTTGTGCACAGGGCAGAGCTCTGATAAAAACCATTGCAAAGGACACCTCTCCATCAACCTGGGAGGCAGCAGGTAAATGGCTCCTGCTTGGCCTCCAGGGACCACCCCAGCCTGGATGCTTTGGGTGACGGCATGGACAGAAGAGAAGGGAGGGCAACCACGTGCAAGTAAGAAAGTCAACGAGCTGCAAGTGGCTGGTGGCCACAAGACACGCAACCAAGCAAAACCTTTTTCACACCCTGAGGAGTGCCCTGTGTCCGTGCAGCCACAGGACCGAGCGGGGACCAGTACCTTGTGCTCTGTCTCCTGAGCCAGCTGGCTCTGGAGCTGCTGGAGCTGCTCCGTGGAATCGCTGCAGAGCGCCTGGTAGGTCTCCTTGAGGGCACCGATCTGAGCAGAAATCTGTTCCTTCTCCGGATGGGAAAGCCTGCAAGGAGAAGGGGAAATCTCTCAGGGGAACTCCACAAACCATCTCCCAGCTCTGCAGAATTAACATGTTCTTCTGGTGAAGGACAAGGCCAAATGCACCACGAGTTCCCTCTTCCCACTGCCCGACTCCTTGCCTGGCTCAGCTAAAACCAGCAAGGCTAACTGTGCTCAGCAAAGGCTGACCTGCCCTGTAACCATCAAATCCCCAACTACACGGGGCTGGATCACCACCAAGAGGAGATTAATATTGTCCTAACAGGATAAACGGGTTTCATATTTCATAGGTCTCCTCGCAGATAAGAAAGAAGACAACTTTCATGAGTCGGCTCATCACTGTTTTTAACAGGAGTCGGGCACTGGACCCCGGGGACACCAGCTCACCAGCGCCAGGTATCTCATCTCCCCCAACTGCTCTCCCTGCCTGTCCTCCCACACTCACTTGTGGCTGTGTTTTGCCAGGAAGATTTGTGAAGTTTTGATGGCCTCAGAGACCTGCTCCTTCTTTGCAGCCAGCTCCTCGTTCAGGGCCTGTCAGGGGGGAAAAAAAAAAACCAACAAATAAACAAAAATACGAAAGAAAGAAGCTTAATTCAGCTGTGGAAAAAGAAAAAGTGAAAAAGGCTGCCTGATGGTTGCCCCTGGTTTACCTGCTGCTCTGAGATGGACTTCTCGATCTCGCCCAGCTCTCTGCTCCCGGTACCAGCCGTCCTGCCCTGCACGCTCTGTTTCAAGCCCAGGGCCCAGCCCAGGAGCTCCTTCACCTTGTCCACATGCTCCTGCTTCTCCTCCTCCACTACTTTCTGCAAACAGAGTGGGGAGGAAGATAACCACGTCAAAGGGGTCCCAGATCTCCAAAGGCGGAGGAGGCTCTCAGAAGCAGCACCCAAAGCTTAACCTGAATGTGGAGCAGCACCCATGGGGTGCTAGGAAATGAGCCTGCATGTTTTGAATAGAGAGTTGAGCTCTGTGGGACACCCTTACCTCCTCCTCCTCCAGCCGCCGGAGAGCGTCGCTGATGTACTTCACGTGCTGCGTGGTTAACGTTACCAGAGCTGTATAGCGAGTCCGCAAATCCATGAACTGCGAAGGGAGAGAGGGAGAAACGGGGCGCATCAGTCACGATCGGCAGACCCGGAGCGGCGTACTTGACGGTACATGACATGGGTGCATCTCTCGCTTGGGAAGCCCCCCAGGCACCTCGCAGACCCGGTACGGCATGAATGAAACGCAGCGAGTCTGACGGGGAGGGTTGTGGCCACACACGGCATGCTGCACAACACTGGAGCGAAGGGGAGACTCCGGTGACGGACACTGGGGCGGACGCTCAACTCTTACAAGAGGGCTACCGGGATCTTGAATATCCACACGGAGCAGACAGGACCTTGGGTCCCTAAAGGTCTCATCCCAAAGGTCCACACACAGTAACGCTGCATGGCGCTCTGGTTATTTACCTCGCAAGGCTGAAGGGCTGAGCCGACCCCGCTGGATTTGACCCAGGGGTTCCCAGGAGTCTAGGTATTTCATACCTGGTGCTTAGAGCACTAAGCCATCCTCTCTGGCTATTGGAAAAAACAGCGAGGGTGGAAACTTTATTTATACAAGAGAGTTCAGCAGAAAGGAGCTCATTTCACAAGAGGCAGCTCAGCGGTTTGCTCGGCATCGAAAATCGCCCTGCACAATTTCTCCCTCGCAAGGTCGGGCGGGCGGCCGCGCTCTTACCTCCTGCGTGATGGCGTCCGAGGACGAGAGCATGCGCCGGCGTTTCATGGGAGACTTCTGCTGCGACTCGACGAACGCCCTGTACGTCATGAGCTGCAGCTCGTAGTCCTGCAAACGCAACCGGGGGTGGAGAGGCATGGAGCGTGCGAGACGCAAACGGTGCCGGGGCCGTTTCTGCCCAGCCAGCCTTACCTAGGTGGAGGAGCGGACCCGTACCTTGACAGCAGCTGAGTATTGCTGGGAGAATTTCTGACACTGGTCCAGCTTGGCTTGATTCTTCTCAATTTCCGCAGCCAAAGCCTTCAACAAAATTCAAAGCAAAAATGGTTGTCAGGACAGCTGCCGCGGGTGGTAAGCTGAATTTCAGTCCCCATCCCTCCCCTTTTGGCTAAAGTCTTTACCCTCTTCCATTTTTTTTTATGCAAGACCTCATCTCCACCTCAAGCTAAGCAGAGTTTCTCTGCTTCCCAGACACCCAAATCAGGCCTGCAGCCTCTTCCCCACTGTGTTTCATATTTTCAAGCTGACAGACGAAAAGATCTTAGTACAAGAAAAGAAAGGGCAAGGTCACTGCAGCAACCACACCATGGAGACATCCCAAGGTCCTGCCTTACCGTTTGCTGGCTCAGCTGCTCCGACAGCACCCGGCTGTCCTCCGCCTGCCCGGGCTTCATCAGCTCCTGCTGGACCGTGATCTCCTCGATCCACTGGATTAGGGCACCATGGCACTGCCGGTAATCACTCAGCACCTCCTGGATGCTCTCCAGCTCTGCGTGGCTGCGAGAAGAACCAAGGCAAGTCAGAGGAGGGCAAAATGCCACCGTAGGCTATAGGGATATCCCAGCCACCAGCGGGAATCCCAGCTGGAAAAACAGCCCTGCTAAGAAGCCTGACCCAAGCTCTCAGCTGAAGCAGGAAAGCAAATCTGCCAAAGGCGGCAGGAGGTTTCTCACCGGGTCTCAATCTGGGCGCAGGCTCGCTGCCAGCGGTCCCACAGCTGGCTTCCCTTCTCCTGATAGCGCTCGAGGTCGATGCTGCGCTCTTGTCTCCGCTGGTAGAGCTGCTCTCCCACTGCCTTTGCCTTCGCCATCTCCTCCTCCAACGTGGAGAAGACAGAGCTCTTGTCCTTCACTTCCCCGAGCCATTGCTGCAAAATGAGCAAGAGACAGCACCGGTTCAACGTCAGGGAGAGCAAAGGGACGTTAAGTCAGGGATGCCCTCCTGCCCAGAGCTGACAAGCCTGAGATGGGGTTTATCTTCCCGCTCTCCTTAACCTGTGAAGAATGGGCTGATTATAGGATGTGCAAAACGGAGGGGACCACGTTCCCAGCTTGGAGCCAGTCAGACTGGTCCAGCCCGCGTCCTACAGGACATGTAGCTGCCAAAATGCTCTCACGTGCCAGCACATGCCCTACAAGAGACAGCAGAAGCCATAGCAGCTCCTTTACCTTTACAAAGCAATAAGGGACCACGTAAGCAGCACAGAATCCTCCCGGCAGCGATATCGAGGCAAGAAAAGTGACATACGGTACAAATTCAGCAGAGAAAGGGAAGGACCCTGCTTGGCAAACACCAAAGCGTTGGCTGGTTTCTGCCTGCCCACCTGGGGAAGCGAACGGCACCAACCTGCAACGCCGCTCTGTGAGACTGAATAGCTGCCAGGTCGGCGGGGACTGCCTCCTCTTGGCTCAGCTTAACCTCGTACCCTTTGACCAGAGACTCTGCTCCTTGGGTGTTCCGAATAATAACATCAACGGTCTTCAACCTGGCAAATCAAACAGAGACGGCACAATGACACCCACCATTTGCCAGAGGTCCCCTTGATGGCGAGGCTGTTTGCACCACAGGCCGCAAAGAGATGGAGCTCAGGTATGGTCCAGTGCAAGGTGTGTTGGAGGGCCAGAAGAAAGGTCTTGAGCAGAATTGGGCAGATTGGAAAAGGTATTTGGGAATGGAGGCACGTCCCGACTCACTTGTCCAGGTAGATGGAAGACAGCCCATACATCTGGTCCATCTTGTTCACCACCAAGTCAAGTTCCGAACGCAAGTGGGGCGTGCTGGACCCTGCGGGCGCCTTGTCGAGGAAGCTGTAGCATCTCTCAGAAACGAACCGCAGGTCTGACTGCAGCCGCTGCAGATCCTCCTGCATGCGCTACGGGAGGAAGGGGAAGAAGGTGAAAGGAGAGCCCAAGCAGGCGGAGAGAAAGCAGGATTGCCCTTGGCGAAGGAGGTGGGTATGAAATGACACATGGAGCCCACCTGGAGAGGTTTCCTGCTGCTTTCTGTGCAGCAAGGTCCTCTCGAACCCCACACAGTTATGCACCCACCACCCACACGTTCACCCTGGAGAAGTTAAAAGCTGGTTTTGGCACACGCTAAAGACCAGTGGCCACCACCTCCCTCCTCTCCACATCCTCACAGCAGCAGGACTGACCTCCTGCTCCGCAATGCGGATGGTGTTTTCCTGGATAGTATCACCATCTGCTCGGGCGCTGCTTGGGGACTGGATTCGGCTCACGAGCCTCTGCTCACACTCCTCCAGGCGCAGACGGATATTCTTCAGCTCCGAGAGATACGTCCTGGCAACGGTCTCATCCTTGTCTTCTGCGAGTCACAGACAAACCAAAATACAGCTCAAACAACGCTGGCCGGTGTCTGCCCCAAACAGGACCTGTCAGGAGCCCTGGAGCCAAGTGCAGCATCGCACTGACACTGAGTCACCGGGGTCTCTGCTTAGACAGCAAACAAGTTAATCAAATCATCTCAAACGCAGCTGAGAAGGAGTCCAGCCCCAGGGCACCTCGCACGATGAAGCCGGAGTCCCCGGTCTTAGTGGGACTCGGTCCTGCTGTGTCACACTGGGAGCCATGCGCTGCTCTGAGCAGCGGGACTGTGACCGCCACGTGTGTTTTCTTGAAGATTAAATGCAGGAAAAACTCCTTGCTCAGAATGTGTCCCGACTAATGACCAAACCCATCTCCAACAATATTGGGGTAAGAAGACTCAGCAGTTAAGCTGAAGCTGCAAAGCCAAGCCCTCCCTGCAGGAATGGTGCTGGACAAAGGCCGAACACTTGAATGGATGGAGAAATAAGGAGAGCAGCTGCTTACACCATCAACTAGCCAGCTCAGAAAATGAAGCCATCCCATAAATCCTTTGTTTATGAGTCCCCACAGCTCCTGGGTAATTCATCAGCCCTTTGAAGCTCACCGTTCTCCATGGACTCCAGCAGCTGCCGGATGTGTTCCTTGGAAGATTCCACTTCCTCCTCCAGGCGCAGCCGGTCCGACACTGAGAAGAGCTCTGAGTCCCGGCTGTCCTGCAGAAAGTCCTCATAGTGCGCCTGGAGGCTCTTCATGGCTTGCTGGCACTCCCCTTGTGCTAAGGATCTGAGCTGCAAGTGGAAAAGCAGCACGTTCAACCCCCGGGAACAACTTCCCACGCACCACCGAAGCCACCCTCCCCACCTTCATCCCTGGGAACATTCCAGGCCAGGTTGGACGGGGCTGGGAGCAACCTGATCTGGTTAAAGGTGTCCCTGCTCCCTGCAGGGAGGTTGGGCTGGGTGACCTCTAGGGGTCCCTTCCAACCCAAAACATTCTATGGTTCTATGATCCCCTTCGTTTGCCAAGTGAGTATTCTCTCTTTAGAGGAGAAAAGACAAGCGCCTGCGTACCAGCCTCGTGCCTGCCCCGGCCTTGCTCGCTCCCTAACGAAACGCTAAGCCCACAATCTCTTACGCTCATTCCAGTTCAGCAGCAAACTGCTGATGCTCTTTTTATTGGCAAAACCTGCAATCATTTTGCACAGAATTCCCCAACTCAGGTTTTCCCACTGTTCAAGATGCGCAGCCCCTTGACTTCCCCCAACGTTGCAGTCTCTGGGCTTCCCTTTAACTCTTCCTTTCCTCCTCAGGCACGTGAAGAAGCCCGGACACTGAGCAACGCAGCCCCGCAGCCGGGCTGGGAAGTTCCTACTGTACCTTTTCCATGCTGAAGCTTTGCACCAGGGCTATGTCCTTCCGCAGATAATTCCAGGAGATGAGGCTCTTTGTGTTCATGTGGAGCTGGTGCCAGAGCGCCATCACTTTCTGGTACAACTGTTCTACCCTGCAAGGGGGAAGGAACAGATCTGTCAGCCCTGGCTCTCCCCAGCCCTGACCCTGTTCATCCACCAGCCAGCCAGCCGGCAGTCCATCAAGCGATGCTCCTGCTGGTCCGTGCCAGAGGTCCCCGGAGGGATCCCTCCTCCCAAATCACCGTTTTCTCTCTGCAAGCTGCTACAGCAGTTGCATGGAGTCTGCAGCTGCATTACCATGAAGGCTTCCTTCCCTCACCCTGAATCAGCTGTGCCACCCCCTCCTATTCCTCCACCCCAGCTCCTCTCCCATTCCCACCCCAGATCTGTCCCCTCCCATGCCACCAACTCCCTCCCCATCTCCCTGCTGCAGCACCTCCGGGACACCCCCGCAGCAGAGACCAGCAAATTACCTGTTGGCCATCTCGATGGCCTCTTTGTTGGGAGGGGGGATCAGGAAGCAGACAGAGGGCACCATGGCCTCGTTCCCCGTGGGACTGATCACCTTCCACTTGGTCCTCTGGGAATTGTCCTCCAGCACACACTCGTCGTTCCTGCAGATGGTGATCTGCAGCGGCACCAACACCACCCGGCCCATCAGAACCAGCAGCAGGGCTGCCCATGCTGCCCTCGCTGCCAGCTCCCCTCCGGGGGGTGAGCCAGCTTCCACAAATATAGAGATATAGGTATTTTAATCAAGGAAAAGCCTGGCGTAGCGCCAAGCAGCGCGGCACGCTCATGTCTGGAGAGGAAGGGACAAGGAAGTTAAGCGGAGTCGGCTACCACCCACGTGCCTGTTTGGCTGGGGCTGATGAAGCCCATCCTCCTTGGAGAAAGGGACTTTAGCTCCTGCCCAGAATAAATCTGAGACATGGAAATCTGCTCCAGGAAAAACAGCCGTGCTATTTCCCTCCTCCTGTCTTCCCACTCCGTTCCTGCTTTCGATTGACAGACACCACAGAGCTTATCCTAAAGCAGGCGTTGCTCCCCTGCCTCGTCCCTGCCTTCCCTTTCAAAGTCACGCCGACAGCCTTCCAGCCCTCACCTCGATCTGCCGATAGTCACAAACAGCCTTGATAGGGATCGTGCTCTTCACAAGGTGCTCCGGGTTCCTGGGTCGGAGCTGAACGATGGTTTTGGACCGTCCCACCAGGCTGGCGACGGAGCTCTTTGACTGAATGAGCTGCTCCTTCTCATCCTGGCAAAAAGAAGGATGAAGGCCGGATTGTTCAAGGCAGGGGAGAGGAGGTCTCTCCCAGGCATCTCGGCACCCCCCACCCCAACGCTGGCCTGCAAGAGCTACGCTGGGATCTCAAGGGCTGAACAAACACGTCAGGAGGATCCTGCTGCCCTAACGGGGTGGGAAGAGGGGTCAGGAGGTGGGATGGAAGGGAGAACGGACTTCAGGTCAGGGTGGGACCTCTCCATTACTACTCCCACTGCCCTGCAAAGCCGCATGCACGCCTCCGGCGCTTTTGCTGCCCAGACAAGAAAACATTTTCTTTCAAAAGGGAAACAAAGAGAACACAGCATACACCAAAATTAACATCCCAGGAGGTGTAAGGGGCCAAGAGCAGGACAAGCTCCAGCCCAAAGCCGGGGCTGTTTAGTTGTCTGGAGGAGAGACCACAGAAGCATGCTCCCTTTTCTAAAGCAAAGGATGAAGGCATGTTGAAACCAATGGCTGGAATGGGGATACAATGAATTATGCGGATAAAACATCTCAGGAGAAGGGGCCAGTGGTGGAGTGATCGCACAGGTCTCTGGGTTTGGGTAGAAATTTGCTGGTTGGAGGAAGATGCTGCGTAATTGATTCCCACAAGTCCCTGGCTGGGTTCGGTGATGGGACAACCCAGGGGACTGGTGGCAAAGCTCCCCTGGAACAGCCTCCGGCACCGACGGGAGACGTGTGCGGATCACGACACTGTCAGCTGGTGTGATTAGCGGCAGCTCAGCCCGTTCTGGCTGCAAAAGTTTAAAGAGGATCCCAGAAAAATGTTCTCCCCCATGCTCGGTACGCTCGGGGTCGGTTAGTGCGCTAACAACAGTGGAGGATAATTTAATGGCAAAAAAAAAAAAAAAAAGAAAAGAATAAATGATTAAATAAACTACCTGTGCCTGTCCCAGGGAGCATGATTGGAAGAAATACAACTTTAACTTATCAGGTAAGAAAGAGTAATATAGCTGAGCCCAGGGCAGCTGCCCCAGTCCTGAGATGGTGGCCGCTCTCCAGCTGCCCCGACAAGCCTCTCCCACCCCGGACGGCGCCTGCCAGACCTCTGGTGTTGCAGGGCTCGCCAATACGGATCCCAGGAGCCAGGTTGGCTGCTCCGTGTCCTGGCAGTGCTGGAGGACAGACCAGGATGACCCCAAGACTGCGACAGAGAGGATGGGACCTCCCAGGCCTCCAGGATAGAAGACGGTGAGGCCTAGCCCAGCTGATGCACCCACCACGAGCACCCAGTAACGGCATCCCAGCTTCACTGGGGACACACTGGAAACCAGTGGTGTGCACTAAGAGCAAAGCCAAAGCAGCCGCCTGCCTCCACACCCTCAGACGTCACCTCCACCAGCGGCTCAGTGATCAACCCAAATCCTCCCCTGTCCTTGATTCCAAACACCACCTGATGCTTTGCTCCTTGAGTTTTGTTTTTTGGTTGGTTTTTTTTCAGGCCAATCCAGACAAGAAGATCACAGTGTGATTGCTCATCATCTGCTCTCTGCTATGCCGCAGCTAAGCCAGGCCACGTGTTCGGAGATCAGCGCTGCCAAGCCCCCAAGCCCCCATCCCCGCACCCCATCGGGCTGCCCTGGCTCTGCCCCCACCGGCACAGCGCGATGGATTAACATGGGATTTGGTCCGGATAAAGACTGCGTTTCTCCGCATCCCGCTGCGCTCCTAGCAAGCACCAGCTCAAAAGCAGAAACAGGAGCATCCTACGGGCTCTGCGCGACACCTCCATCAGCAGAACCCAACCGGCTCCATGCAGACCAAGATGGCACAGATGGGGAAGAACCAGTTCACAGGTCAAGCTGTGAGTTTGCACAGACAGCACACGCCGCCCGCTCTTCACCCCAAGGACACAGAAAGATGCTGGACGGTGCCTCTAAACAAAAGCGACCCATCGGCTGTCAGAACGACCGAGATCCGGCTACCATCGGCAGCGTTACATCTAGGCAGCGGTGCAGCTGGGGTCGCACACCACCGGCACCCCATGGCCATGTACAAACACATGCAGCAGCTCCAATGAAAAGCAGAACATTGACCAAGATGAGGACACAAACCACGTTACACCAAACTGCATCGCTGCGGGAATAAAATGTGCCCAGTTTTCCCTGGGAAGCAAGACGTGCCCCAAGCAATGCCGCTGGACCAGAGCAAAAAGGCCACCCATCGCCCGCCCAGGGTGGCGGGGATGTCGGAGAACCCACCATGGAGTCCTGCAGCAGGTCCTCCAGCCGCGTCAGGCTTGTGTTATGGTCACAAGAATACTTCCTTTTGATGGAGTCCTGCAGGGTGCGCAGGTAGGTCTCCGACTCACGGGCATCGCTGAAAAACTGCAAAGGCAAAGAGGGTCACAGAAACCTCTGGAACTCTACCGAGGAGTCAGCAGCACACAGCGCAGCAAGGGACCACCCCAACACCTCAACCAGCAGCTCTCAACGCTATCATAGAATCGTCTAGGTCGGAAAAGACCTTTAAGATCATCAAGTCCAACCATTAACCTAGCACTGCCATCCCACCACTAAACCATGTCCCTAAGCACCTCATCTGCCCTTCTTCTAAATCCCCCCAGGGATGGGGACTCGACCACCTCCCTGGGCAGCCCCTTCCAGTGCCTGACAGCCCTTTCGGGGAAGAAATTTTTCCTAATGTCCAACCTAAACTTGCCCTGGTGCAACTCCAGACCATTTCCCCTCGTCCTATCATCCATTACCAGGGAGAAGAGGCCGACCCCCTATCCTGGCCTTAAGGCTGCAAGGTCAGCCAAGCATCCCACAGGGATGGCCAGAACCACGTAGAAGCTGATCCCTCTCGCCCAAGTGAGACATCCCCAGAGAGCAGCAAAGGAGAAAGAGATGCTTCAGGAGAAAGCAGCCCCCACACAAATCCCTCCTTCCCTTTCCCTTGAAGGGAACAGCAGCGTGTGAAGCTCACGCAGCAGATGGTGACCGGGGAAATTTGGGCTGCCCCTCCCAATTACCTGGAAATAGGCAGCGTTCTCCTTCACGTGCTGTTCTACACACAGGCAGAGCTGCTTAATCCACTGCCACTGCGTCTGCACGGCAGCACTGTAGGCCTGAGAAACAGAGGCAGCAAATGGTGATGAGTAACGAGCATTTACCAAGCCAGGAGGGTCACGGGAAGGACACAGCAGAGGAGGTGGGATGTACATAAACGGGCAAGATCTGGCTGCAGCCAGGAAGGTTTGGACACAGGCACGAAGAGCAGGAGGCAGCAGACCCTGGACTGGTGATGGCGGGGGCTGCGGCAGGCACAGGTTTGCCTTCTCCCACCCCAAAGAGAAACACCAGGGAGAAATGTGTCCCTGCAGCCCTTTGCTTCACCACCACAGTTTTCCTGGAAGCCTGGATAACTCCAAGGGAGCCAAGGCCATTCCCTGCCTCACCTCGCTGCAGGAAAAGCTCATGCTCTGTACAAAAGCGGATCCGTGCCTTAATTTGAGGTGAGGGTTATTTGGGAATGGCCTCGAGCTTCCCATTGCACTCCCCAGAATAAAGCAGCTCTATCACTGCACTGACCTTCTTCTGCCACCGCAGAACACTTTATCAGCCCTGGCTGCCCATAAGGGCATCCTGGGGGGGGGACAGCAAGTTTCCCGATCCCGAGTGAGCAGATTTGCTGCCAGCCGATTCGCAAGGCTCTTCCCAGCTCCTCCACGTGCCCAACTCACCTCTACGGTTTGCTTGGCTGGGTGGTTTTCCAGGGACAGCAGCTCAGCTGTGTCTTGGAGGGAGCGGAAGATGTCCTGCTTCTCTTCCAGCTCCGTTGTCAGCTCCTGCGTGAAGGACACAAGCAAAGTCCAAACCTCGGCTACGGGGAGCAGCCTCACTCGGAGCACGCGTCCACCTAATACCCCAGGCAGCATGGGAGCGCTCCAGTAAATACCAGTGGATCTCAGGGAAACCAGGATGGCTTACGGGAGTGCCACAGCCCACTCCCATCAGGATGCCTCCTGAGCACCAAACACACGGGGCAGATGTAACACAAATACTGAAAACATGCCTGGGGACCTCTTCAATTCCAGACAGCGCAATTGTGGAGCAACGGCAATTTATTTATATTGCTTTAACGAGGAATCAATTTTCTTCTTTATCTCAGACTTCCCCCCGCTAGTTAAAGATGCTTTTAGTTCCAAATAGTGCTAAAAAGACATTTTTTGATGCCTTTTCGATAGAAACTCAACCGAACAAACACTTTTTTGCACTTGCTGCTCTAGGGAGAGCTCTTTCATCAGCTGCACTCACGAGCTGCAAGCTCAGGGACTTGGGAGGGAGCACCAAACCTCTGGGGACACCAGGTCTGCTGGCAGCTGCAGGTCACAGAGCAAATCAAAAGCAGCGGCAGCGCGACCAAGAGAGCGCCCATCCCACCAGCCCCGCCTCGGGGTCACTCACCAAGAAATAGCTTTTCTTGGCTGCGATGTTAGGGTTGTTGTCGCTCCAGTCGTAGGCCAGTTCCTCCTCCTCCTTCTCATTCAGCCAAATCAGCTCGGCGGTGGCCCGAGACACAAACCCGTGCAGGCTCTGGAGGTGCCTCAGCCGGAAGCTTGAGGTTTCCTGAAGACAACGAAGCGTGATTCCTCTCCCCTGCTCTGAAGGCGACCGATTTCTTCCCCCCTCCCCAGCCTCAGAGTAGGGATGCTCCGGAGCAGGGCGGCGGGGATGGACCCCGGGCACTGCTGTAAGCCTGCTCGGAGCCCACTCACCATCAGCTTGCAGTACTGCGTCTCCAGCTTGCCAAGCGTCTCCGTGTAGCTAGCACGGAAATTCTGAGACATTTTACCCTGAAAGATGAAAAAGGCTCCTGTTACCCAACACAGGACGGCATCACCTGGAACCCCATCTCTGAACCTTTCTCCCCAGCTTTGTGGGAGCAAAAGGAGGTGCAGAGGCTGGCTCAGGGCAGCAGGCTCTTGCACCAGCCCAGCATCAATTCAGAAGCTCTGTCCTTAAAAAATACCTCTGCCCCAGGCCCCGTTACCCACAAGAGCCAATCCTGATGCCCTCACCCTCCCGCACACATTGTGCCACGCGCTGTGTCCCCCAGCCCGTGCCACTGTACCTCATACATCCGCGCCTCCTTTACGCTGGAGCCCAGGTCCTCCACGCTGGTGTGGATGTGCCGCTGGGTCTCCAGCTGGGTTTCCACGCTCGGCAGGTCGCTCCCCCACTCTGCCCGCTCCAGTCTCATCTGAAACAGGCCAAGAGACCCAAGTCAGCACCCCTCGTCTGCAGGAGCGTAACTCAAAAAGGACACGAGGGCAAGGAAACCTCCTAGTTCATTGAAGAGGGAACAAACCCCACACCAGCCCTGGTAGAAGGTCCTAAGCCAGTGCTCCGACACTGGATGATTTCTGGGACAGCCTACACAAGCTTCACACCCACTTAAGACCAAAGGACCGACTGAATCAGTACAGAGCTGCTTCCAGCTTTGGAAGGATCATCTGATACCCACTGGCCAGCAGGATCACGAGAGAGAAAACCCGACTCAAGACAAAAGCATCAGTGCTTTCCAGAAACTCTGAACCATCAAAGCAACTATTCACAGATAAAAGGAGGAAAAATCCCAGTCCAGCCTCCTACCTTCCTACATCACTGTGAGCAGAGGCAGGTAATTTGGCCAGCACTCACCTGCATTTCCTCCACCCATGCCAGCAGCTCGTACACGAACCGGAGGCTGCCTTCGTCTTCGGAAGAAGAGATGGCCACCAGCTCTGTCCTGGTCATGGGCTTCCGGAACCAGGAGGCAGAGGAGGTGTGCAGCCCTTTCGTCAGGGACTCGCCCTTCAAGTGCGTCGTGCTCAGCGTGGAAGTGGGCACCAGCTCCAGGGTGGAGAAGTGGCCTTTCCTGTACAGGTTGGTGCATTCCAGCCTCAGTGTCACCAGCTCGTCTTGCAGCCGCATGATCCTGGAGGAGCAAGCGGAGCACAGGGTAAGAAGATGCACGCACACTCCTTCCTTCCTCACAACAGAGCAAAGGAACCCAGTGCATCAGCTCCTGACCACATTTCTCCATCCAGAGGCCATCTCGGACACGGTCCCCCTTACCTGAACACCAGCTCCTCCAGCTGGTAGTAATTCTCATCCCGAAGGATCTGCACATCCACCTGTAGCTGGCGGATGAGCCCCTCGCACTCCTGCAGATACACGACGACGTCGGATTCGTACTGCACCGGCTGGCCCGACTCCAGGTGAGCAGCGTCCTGCCCCAAGGGAGAGGAGGAGACTGAGGGCTGGGTCCCCTCAGCCCAGGAACGTGGGCAGAGAGAACATGATAGCAGCACAGCATCGACGGTAAGATGAAAAGACCTCCTGATCCACAAGCTTGATTTGAGCAGAAGAACACGAGTTCATCGCTCACACCACACCTAGGACATCATCCCTTCAGAAAGGCTCCTGCAGATGAGCCAAAAGCTTCTAGCGATGGATGGGCTCCCATGGTTTGTGCCATGGACAGGCACTTAAACACATCTCATTTCTTGCTTTAACCATTTTTAGCTCCCAACCCTTGCATCCCCTTCTCCCAGAACAAAACACCCCTCTTCAGAAATCTACTCCAAGCCCAGGTAGCTACAGTCTGCAACCAAGTCCCTTCTGCCAGTCTTTTAGACAAATAAAACACATTTGGGGGGGGTTTTAAGCCTCGTTATACAACAAGCTTTCCCAGAACTGCAGTTCTCCTCCAAGCCAGCGTTTCTGCTGATGTCCAGCCTCGCTAGCTGCATCCCCGGAGGCAGCCGGCTGCACGGCAAGGCCAGTCCCCTGCCCCCCTGTCCCTAGGGTCCTCGTGCCACAGATCGCCAGGTACCCCTCACCCGCCCCTATAGCCCCCCTGGAATAAGCTCAGTGCCAGAAGAGAAAGGAAATCTGTCCAGGGAAACCCCACACCCCATGCAGAAGAGAGGGGAGGAGATGGGCATAAAAGAAGAGGCAGGAAAATAAAAAAAAAAATACATAAAAAAAATTAGGAGGGGGAAAAATAAGACCCCTCACTCACAGCTTGCAGCGTGTTCTTTGCAAGAGTGAGTTTTTCTTCGCAGCTCAGAGCACCATTCTGGATTTTGTTAGCGATTTGTAGCAGCAGTTCCAGTCTGTGCTGGCAGAGGGAAAGAAAAAGGCTTTGGGACATTCCTCCAGCCCGGGGGGCAGGGACGGCCCCGCAGGCACCGACCTCTCCACCGCTGGCCGCAGGAGCTTCTCGCGCTCCAGCATCTCAATGATGAGCTTGCCCCACTCCTCCTCCACGTCGTTGGGGTGGTACCCCTGGGCCAACTTGATGCGTCCAAACTCAATCCACACCTGGGAAAAAACATCAACAGAAGGGCATTTCCTTGGGCCGGCTAGAGAGAGATTACAGCAAGGAAAGGGGGCTCTAAGGCAACAGCTCTGCCTCTGCTTCTGCAGTGTGCTGCTTGCTACATCATTTACCCTGAGGGTTCTTTCCACTTCTCCGTTCCAAAATAAACCTGAACTGAGCACCCTTTACTCTTGCTAAAAGCACAGCACTCCCACCTACAAGCCTCCGGGTAGCCACGACGATACTTACCTCTAATAGTTTGTAGAGCTCCTCTATCCTTCCTTTTTCCTGCTCTTTCGCTGGGATTTCAGTTTCTTTGAAGTGTATGTACTGGTTATAAAGTGCCTGGGATGAGAAAGGCTCATCAGAAACCACCCTGGGGGAATGCCACCACCCAGCTCCTGGTGCCGAGCACATGGGACACTGGGGATGGACCTCGTCCAGGACCTACCTTTAGCTCTACAGGGTTCTGGGGGAAGGATTTGTCAGACATGAGTATCGTGTGCTGCTTGATCCATGAGATGAGGGACTCCACGCGGCTCTGGTACTCCAGCCACCTCGAATCCACCTCCTGCGGGGCAAGAGCAGCCTTGCAGAGCACGGCCAGCGGGCAGGTCTCCACAGGGGAGAGGCAGAGCCCGGCCCTGCCAAGCAGAGCATGGAGGGAACCGAGTGCCACGGTCAGAGCTACGGGGTGGATCATCCACCCATGCCTCCCTGCTTGTGATGCCTTCCCAGGTACCCGAAGGCGGAGGAAGATCCTCCTTGCAGGCTGCTCCCTGGAAGCCAGCTCAGCTTTTCCATGAGCTCAAAACCCACGGCAGAACCCGCAGAGCCTGGAGAACGCCGTGGCCCTACAGGCACACTGGTGGTTCACAGGGCAGACACGCTAACGGGGAAGCTCCTTCCTCCCCCTGAGCCTCTTCCAACCGTTGGCCATCTGCTATGGTGGACGGGGAACCTCCAAACCCTTCCCGCAACAACCAACCACCTCCGAAATCGCTGTGCCAGCCTCCCAACCCGCGGTGATGCTTACGATAGCACTGATCCCTTCTCCTCCCTCAGGGACTTTGGGAAAGGCATCGTAGATTGAAGACACATAAGTTATCACGGATTTCTCATCCGGAGAGGGGACGTCCACATCTGACAAGGGGGAAGCAGAAAGGTGGTGAGGAACGGGAATGGACGGAGAGGTCAGCACCTCCCCGCGCCAGCCACTTCCCCTGGTCACCCACCTTCGGCGTCCAGCAGCCGCGTGACTCCCAGCCGCTCGGCAATCTCAAAGGCCTGCTCCAGGTTCTCCCGGTTACTCTGGATCTGCACCCTCTCCATGTCCACCAGATCTGGCCTGCAAGACACACACCGCCAAGTCACAACGTTGGCAAAACAGCACAAGGTCCCAAGGTTGGAGCATCCTGGATGGGCACCGCTGCCCCGGGTGGCTCCCGAGGGCTCGCCCAAGCCCCTGTCCTGGGCTGGTGGCTTTCCGAGAGGACCTGGCCTGCAGCACCTCCCAGTTCATTCCCTTTGGGAAGGGGATTGTTCAACCTGTGAAGGAAAACCCCTCGTGCGCACTCTGGGACCTGCCCTGTGACACCTCTCCGGAGGACACGGGCAGCAGAGCGGAGGGGAGGTGACAGGCACAGGCACTGCCAACCCTGCGCTGGGAGGAAACACCGGCAACGCAACGACAAACAAACATGGCAGAGCCAGGAAAATCCCAGCCTGTGCACACCACGCCATCCCGGTGAGGGCTGCTGCCCACCACGCACCCATCTCCTGCCTGGCCCTGCCTGCAGGAGCTTCGCGTGCCAAACCCTGCCCGCTCCTGCCGGCCACAGGCGAGCGCAGGGCAGCACGGGACGGCAGAGCTATTTCCAGCTGCCAGGAGATGCTTTCTCACGGGGCCTTTGCTGTTCACCTGCAGGCACTCAGAGCCATGCCGAGCCCCCTTGGCCACGCAGCAGGGGCAGAAGCCGGCCCCAGTGCCGATCCGCTGCCTACGCTGAGCAAACGGAAGGTGTGCGGGGCTGCGCTGCCTCTCAAGGAGCCGCAAGAGGTTTAATTGCTGCTCGGGAGAGTTCCAAGGCCTTTGGATGAAAGCGTGGATGGAAGTGCTGCTATTCATGGAGAGCGGAATGGGCAGCAGTAACACGTAAACCACTGCAGCTCTCCCATTCTCTAGAGTTTAAAAGCTTTGCTTTTTTGCCTCTCTCCCCAGCCTCATTCAAGATGTTTTTTTCTTGCAACCTGATCTATTTGCTGCTCTTTCCAAGCATCAACCCCCCCCAGCAGCCTGGCAGAAGAGATGATTTCCAGGTAAAAGAGACGTCGCTCCCTGCAAGCCTCACCTACATCTCCAAGCACAGACCATTGCCAACTGCAGTGGTGGGCAGGGACCCCCAGGAGGTCCCCAGCCCTTCCTCCCACCCAGACGATGCTCCCCACTCCTCCCTCCTGCCCACCTGTATCTGTGGATGAGTGCGTTGAACATCTTCCCATCGCTCCAGCATGATGAGAAGTTGGTGCACTTCACGCCGATGTAACCCGCTGTCACCTTCTGTGTCCACAGAAGCAGCTTCTCCTTGGCCGACATATCCCCCGACTCCCCGCTGATGTAGATGTCGGAGATCTGTAAGGAAGCAGCACGGCCATGGGGTGATGCGGGAGGAGGGATGACCACCAGGCATGTCCCATTGCTACAAACTTGCCCAAGACCTGGCAGCTGCCCAGAATGGCAGGGGGAAACTCGTGGACACCATGGGGGAGAGGGGACCCCACAGCCAAGAGACACGGGAATGGACCGCGGGAGCTGCAGGAGAGCACCGGGGTGCCAAGGTGTGGCATGGTTTGGGTAGATCTGGGCAGGGGAGGGAGGCACAGCCATTTGCCAACCCCATTTCACGGGGGCATGAGGGGTCGCTTGGCCACAAGCCCAC
>NW_009258666.1:1740811-1741142 GCF_000687185.1 Egretta garzetta
TGGGCCACCCTTCTGCACAAACCTGCCCCCACCCAGCACCCACCACGAGCAGCCCCAGCACCCTCGGACACCTGGGGCTCACGTGGGAACAGTCGGCCCCATCCAGCAGCACCCATAGCTGGGAAGCACCCAAGAGGGGACCGCCGAAGCCCTCCCTTGCCGGGGCTGCCGGCGTGGTGGGGGATGCTCTATCTGGAGCATTGCACTGACAAAAAAAAAATAAAATAAAAATGACAGAACCAAAAATTTAAGGAGTGGGAAACAGCGCTCGGAAGTGCTGTTTGAGAAGACACGTGGGGCAGGGGTCTCTCCTCCACCTCCAGCCAGTGGA
>NW_009258666.1:1741268-1741620 GCF_000687185.1 Egretta garzetta
CTGGTGGCAGGGGTTGCCAGGGCCCCCGTCCCCAACCAAAGAGCCCGACGGTCGCAGACCCCTCTCTTAGACAGACGCACAGGACCGGCTGCGAATCCCAGACTCGCACGTGACAAAACGCACGTGTCTCCGCATGCCAGCATATTTCTGATTGGCACAGCTTCCTCCTCTCCCATCCCCCCCCAGCTCCCCAATTAGTACAATTACCTCCCCTTAATTAAGTGGCAGACAAAGGGGAGGATGTGAGCCTCACGTATTTTTTGGGGCGCCTGTGGAAAGGTAAGGCGGGCTCTTTGCTGGCTGGATTCCTCCTCCCGGCACCGCAGGGAGAAGGTGGGCCAGGACCCAGCCC
>NW_009258666.1:1742810-1743735 GCF_000687185.1 Egretta garzetta
CTCTCATCACACACAAAACTGCTCTTTGTCAGCCGCTGCCACACCGCCGGCGCTGCTTTTAACTCCTCCAGCCCCGAGTTTCCTTAGGGATGCCGGGACCCAGCACCCGGCGGCAGAGCCAGGATGGATAGGAGCCAATGTGCTTGGGCGAGGTGCAGGATGGGACCCTCCATGCCTGCGGGGAGCAAGGAGGGACCCACAAACCTCCGCCTGCCCAGCACCCTCTTATTGATTACCCGGCAGCTCTTAATTAAGAGTGGAATGAAACCTCCTGCGAACCCACCCATCAGCTGTGCCCCACCTGGGCTCTCCAGCGCCGCTGCCCATCCGTGAGCTCCTTGCGGCCCCCAGCTCAGACAAATCCTTTATTTTTAATCGTTCACAGAGCAGTGGGGTTCTCCAGCCGCTGGGCCTTTCCCCGAGGGCATCCTTGCAGGAGACCCTCCTAGAGACGTGCTTACGGAGGTGCAGGATGCGGCACCAGCTCCACCCTCCTTTCTTCCCATCTCTGTGTCAGGACAAAGATTTAGGGAGGCACCAGCAAGAAGAGAGAGGGGAAACTCGCAGGACCCGAGGCCACCCCCTTCCAAACCTTTCTAACATCAGCCCCACACATCAAGCAACCGGTGGCAGGACACTGAAGGCCGGATGGTGGCTGTGACACTGGTCCCAACCCAGCAAAAGTACCGCGGGCCGCAGCCCCTTTCCTACCCCTCCCACCACACACTTGTCCTGGGGCATGCAGAGCTTGGCCAAACCCAAGGGTGCCTTCAGCCCACCCTGTCACCCCTGAAGAGCGACCTCCAAAGAGCAACAACGGGCTGCAAAACACAGCATCGCTCCCTCCTCTTCCTCTTGGAGCCCCCTCGGAGCAGGCAGAGCCCCCGCGCCTCCACGCTCACCCGCCGCCACCCGCCTGGCAGCT
>NW_009258666.1:1744554-1744820 GCF_000687185.1 Egretta garzetta
CCGGCAGTTCATGCCCCTCTCCCTCCCCGGCCCGAGACGATGGCAACCCTGAGGTTCTCCCCAGGCTGGGGTTTTCTAGCTGATCCACCATGGGGGACGGCGTAGACAGCTCCGAAACGGTGCCCGGCTCTGCCATGGAGGAGCAGGTCCATGCGGTGCCGGAGCTGGGATCGTTGCTGCCTCCTCTCCCCCAGGCATCCAGGGCACGGCCAGCCCCCAGCGCCCGGCTCTTCGCTGGCTCCTCGCCGGACACAGCGCTCGCCGGG
>NW_009258666.1:1744894-1745420 GCF_000687185.1 Egretta garzetta
CCAGCAAGCGGGCGATGACGGTGGTGCCTTCCTCCGGGGAAGCCCCAGCCGCACCCAGCCACCGCGGCTCCAGCACCAGGCGAGCTTTCTGCACCTCCCCCTGAAACCGCTCCTTCACCTGCACGATGAGCCCGGGGTGCAGGGCCCCCGGGTTGGGGTCCCCACCGTGATGCTGCTTCCCGGCAGGGTCCTCTCCTCCCTCCTCCCGGGGGGCTGCCTTGAACTTCAGCTCCTCCTCATCCTCAGCGACCTCCAGGGCTGGGGGCTCCTCCTGCGGGGCTGCCTCCGGCATCGCTCTCCTCTTCCCCCTCCGCCTCCGTTTAAAGCGGACCCTTTTTTTGGGAGACAGGGGCACCTTTCCCACAGCTTTTTCCTTCGGCTCTTTAACGCAGCCCAGAGAATTCCCCATCTCCGCCTCGGCGCCAGCAGTAACGCAGCTAAGCGAGTCACCGGCTCCCGAATAAATCCCGAGCCGGGCTTCATCGGATCAAACGCACGCCATACACCGTGCCGCGGACTGCCCCTC
>NW_009258666.1:1745985-1749695 GCF_000687185.1 Egretta garzetta
GGAGGGCCGGCCCAGGGGGCCCGGGGGAGCCGGCATCACTTCAGGGAGCTGGGGCTGCGGGGTTCCAAGCGGCTACGACAGCACCGATGCTCCCGTCCCAGCCCAGCCCCACGTCTCCTGCCCCAAACGCTGCCAAGGACAGGGGGTTGAGGAGCATCCAGCATCCCGACTCCTCTCACCACCTCGGAGAAACCGGAGAAGGGTAACACATGCCAAAAGCAGGGATGAGACAGAAAACAGGGAGCAGGGGCCACTGGCACAGCCCGAACCCCTCCCCAGGGCTCTCCCAGCCGCCTGCCCCCAGGCAGCGGCGCTGGGACTCGGGAGATTAAGAGATTCACAATGGAGCTACAACCGCAGAAAAAATCCCGTTAGCGCAGGCGGGGAGAGGACACGCAGGCTCGCCGGAGCCAGCCCAGCTCCCCGGTCACCCCCCCGGTCCCCCCCAGCAGGGTGGCAGCGTCCCCTCCCAGCTGGGCGCGGAGGGGAGGCGTGAGCCCCGGCCTGGCCCCCGCCATCCCCTCTCCGGTCCCCTGCGGCAGAGCACGCCCCAGGGCAGGGCCACCCCGAGGACAGCGGGGACAGGACGGCACCAGCCAGGGCCCCACCGGAGACGACAGTGACTCATCAGCATCCAGACCCTGCTCGACCCTGGCTGCTTCCCAGGGCCAAAACACCGGCAGCGCGCCTCATCAGCAGCCTTACACCCCATTTATCCCCACGTTCCCCCCAAAAGCCTCTTCCTAAGAAATACAGGTCAGGAGGGGCTCACCCGGCACACGGGGCCAGCCTGGCCACGCCGGCACGGGGCGAGGTGGCAGCTCCCCGGGGCATTGCCCACTCCTCCTCCAAAACCCAAAAGCTCCCTTACGACGTCTCAACGCCAGCGCTGGTCTCATCTGAGAGATGCCAGCAGGGATACGGCAGGGAGGCAGGACACAGCAGCTCCCAGGGGCTCGGTCCCATGGCCGTGATGGACCCCAGAGCTAATGTCACCAGCTAATGGCAGCAGCACCACCCTGCAAACCCCTCAGCGGTGGCATTAGGGGCCACACGCCGTCCCCCTGAGGGCATCAAAGCTACAGCCGGATAATTTGAGGCTATTAAAGACCAGAGACCCTGTTTTGCAAGAGCATCTATAGGACACGATTGCTGCAGACGGTCCTAAGTGCGCTCCCCAGCACCCCAGCTGGGTCAGAGAGCTTCTCCCATCCCTATCCCGAACCACTGTCACGCAGCTGACATTTTCCACTCCAATGAAGGATCCCGTGGCTGCGCCAACCTCCCAAAGGGCCGGGAGCACCTCGGGATAACCGCCCTACTCAGCCTGTCCCCACTGCGGCCCCCTCCGAATTTGCTTTTCTCCTTCAGGGACTCAGCTGAGCAAACAGCTACCGCCAACAACCCTGGTGCCAACCGGGAGGCCACCACACGCAGCCCATCGTTAATGATCACGTTATGTAAATGATGAGAAAAGGGCGTTGCTATTCCCCGCCACCCGTCTCCATGACACTGCCATGGGTGTTGATCCTCTGGACCGATCCGCGTGGTGCCGGCATCGCCACGAAACACGCGCACGCAGAGACAGACACCAGCGCCCTGGGGAGACAACGTGCTGCCGCCGCCTGCCCCATGTCCTTTCAGCAAGAAACTCCCATGACCTACCTGGAAGTGGAGGATGATCGTCCATATGAGCCCCAGGGTGAGCTTGGGGTTGCCGTCCGTAATGTCATCGTTGCGAATGTTCACCAGTTTCACCTGAAAGAGAAACATCAGGGTCAGAGCTCCCTGTCAGCCTCACCCACCGAGAGCGTGGGGGGACGCGTCCCTGGCCACGCTTGTCCCCAGGGCCACCCCAAGCACCTCAGCGGGGAGCGGACACGCAAGACTCCAGCGCTTCCCGAAGAGGCAGCGAGGCCACCCCACGCCCCTGCTCGGGAATGGGGATGGATTTTCCATGTCTCCAGCACTCTCTATCCAGAAGTGCTTTCCCAGCACTTAACTGCTTTATTTCGGCTCACATGGTGAAGTGCCTCATCCCCAAAGCCCTGAGCACTAGTGCATAATTTAATAGCTCCAGACCACAGAGCATGGGTAAAAGAGGATGGCCGAGCTTTATTAACTCCCTCCTGGGTTCAAAACCACGCTGCTAATCAATCAGCCCTAACAAAGGCAGAAGTGCTGCTGCTGCCCTCGCTGAGGGTCTGTCCCCAGCACCAGCCGAAAGCCCTCGTGCCGGCAGACCCCAGCCCCACGCAGCTCCCTGCCGGCTGCTTTGCTCTAGCGGTGGTTTCAATGCATGTGCGGTCCCTGAACCCCGTGGAGATGCCTGCAGCACCGGAGGCACCAGCCTTGGCGCTTCCAGCAGATGCAAACCAGAGCGGTGCTGCCCGGCTGCTGCTCCTGCTCTCCTTGCAGCCGTCTTCCCAGGAGCTGCCACGTCCTTTGGGTTCTTCTCCCCCGGCGGGCTCCCCATGGGGGTGTCCCTGCTCCCCAACACTCAATGGGACCACACAATCTCTAGCAGGAGCATCTGGGGTAAGACGTCCCAGCGAGGCCTCTTGTCACCAAGCCATCACGCTTCAAAGGAAAAAGCTGTTTCATCCAAGTAGAGAAACAAGTTCCCAAGAGCCCCCGGCAAAATGTCTCTATCAAGGCGCTGGGGAGGAGGAGGGGAGGGGCTGGAAGCGCCTCACCCTCCCTGGAGTGGGGCACTCAAATTTATTCCGTGCCCTCAGGCCAGCAGAGAGAGAAAAATGTCTGCTTCAGCATGAACTGGTACAATTTATCATCGTCCTGGCGTATCTGAGGAGCATCGCGGCGGGGAGACCTGACCCAACAGGCGGAACAGGACACCCGGCCCCGGGGCTGCGGGGGTTTCACCTGCAGAGCCAACAAGTCTTGGGATGCATCCCACTGCTCCGACTGGGATCTGCCCGGGGGGTGCGGAGGATGCCTGGTCTCTGCCAGTTGCACAGGCACCTCCCAAAAGCTCGGTGGAGGGAGCCTGTCCTCCAAAAGCCAAGATGCTGCCCAGGGAGGACTCCGGCCGTCCGGAGGGGTGATGCCGCACAGAGGCACCCGGCTGTGCCAGCACCGAGGCCACAACTGCGTGGGGCTGAGCCGGAGCCAACAGCCCCATCTCCCCTGAAGCTGGGAGGAAGGCAGGGACATGCCATAGCCTCCTGTCCCCGCTGCCGGGATCCGCCAGGGAGCCCTGGGTGAGGCTTTTGGGGTGCCGAAGTGCCTCTGCCTGTGACATTTGCAAACCCCTTCCCAGAACTGGAGTCTGATCCATCATTCGGATCCTGCATGGGTGGTTCTGAGAGCACACAACGCCTACGGGGAAAAGTCCCCTGACAGCAGTCCCCAACCAGCCCCAGCACCGCAGGGACGGGTACACCCTGGCACGGGCCGATGCTGCTTCTTGACGCTTCCCAAGCCCCAGCCAGGAGACAGACCCACAAACCCCCCAGCTCTGCTTCTGGATGAGCCTAAATCAGCCCTTACCTGTCGCTGCTTCAGGAAATCCAGGGCGATCTGCACGTTCTGCAGCCGGTGGAAACGCATCCGCCCCTTCTCACGTGGCTGCAAGAAAAAGGTGGCAGCTTCAGGTCAGGCTCGCGGGGCCGGGCCGGCAGCACCCTGCATGCACAGCCACCCCCTGCATGCCCCCGGGGGCCGCCCGTGGCGACCCCCCCCGCTCCGGG
>NW_009258666.1:1749717-1751002 GCF_000687185.1 Egretta garzetta
GGGGTGGGAAGACCCCGAGATCCCGACCTCCTCTGAGTGCCAGGAGAGCCCAAGGGTCTGCACCCAGGCTCCGAGCCGGGCACTGCACGGCTGCCGGCAGCTGGCAGGATTGGCTCAGCCTCTAGATCCCAGAGAAGGATCTCACCCATCCCATGGCCAGCCAGACAAGCTGGGAAGAGGGCTCAGCAAAGAGAGATTCGCCCGAGCGGGTACAGAGTCCGACCTGGCCAGGTGGAAGCAGAGCAGGTCTGCTCCGCAGCAGGACACGGGGACCCAGGCAGTGACCACCCGTGGGTCCCCACTGGTGGCAGAGAAACCTCGACCTCAGCATCAGCCCCCGCAGACCCGGCTGGGCTCCTCTGCACGCGGGCAGGGGCTGCTGCTCCAGGTACCATCTCTGAACCCTCGGCGAGGGGAGAAATGAGATGTCCTGGGCTGTGCTCATCGGCACTGCTGCAGGTGGGATTTGTCGAGGTACCCAGCGGCTGAGCCATGGCCTGGGGAAGGAGCAGGGGAAGGGCTGGGAGCGCAGCTCCGACCTCCGCACGGGAGCCCGGCCAGCCAGTATGGGATGCTGGGTCTGCTCCAGATCAGCAGGAGGGGGAGGATGAAGACCCAAATCCCTATCAGGGCTTCAATAGGAGGTGTCACCAGGGTGCCCTGACCCACGAGGACAGCCCAAGTCCTCCGAGTCACCTTTTTTCCCCAGCCCGAAGGGGAAGAGCCATCCCTGCAGGGGAACATCTCCAGGGCTGCCGGGGAGCGGAGCCTGGCTCCTCCTGCACTGCTCCAGGAGGGAGGTGACACCGTGCACAAGGGAATCGTCACCCAGAGCAAGGGGACTGGAAAACACACCTTCTCTTGCACCTGAGCAAGGTTTTGGGGTCCAGTTCCGTCAGGGTAACCCTCAGCTGGGGCCGGGCTGTGCTCGCTCCCACCTCCACTCACATGCACGGGGCTGCCGGTCGTGCCCCGGACCCCATGGTGGCACCAGCCCCGGGGGAAGGTGCCCGTGCCCAGAGCCTGTCCATGCAGTGCGAGGTGAGCAGGCGTCACCGCAGCCCCCCCGAGGTGGCCCGGCCCGGAGCAGCGTGCAGGACCCGTCCCTGTCCCCTCCCACCCCGTGGTGGGGACACATGCTGTCACACTCGGTGGGTGGCGTGCCCTGCCTGCAGGCCGACACTGCAATGCACGCGCAGATAATCCAGTTCATGTGAACACAGCCCGCTAACGAGGACGGCGGCACCGGGTGCCTCTCCGCTCTCACAGCTTCCCCTCTGCCCAC
>NW_009258666.1:1751186-1751681 GCF_000687185.1 Egretta garzetta
ATGTCGGCCTGCCCTGGCCTATCTGGCAGCACTCCAGTGTCCGCCAGGGATGCGCTGCGGCCGGGGCCAACTCAACCTACTTCTTCATCATCATCATCTTCCTCCTCACGCTCTTCACTGCTCACACGGCACCAGGCCGGTGCTCTCACCAGACGAAGGCTCCTCTGAGCTGGCGGCTCTACTTGCTAATGAGGATGGGAGGGACAGCGGCGACGGGAGGGTGACACAACAGGGAGACAGAATGGAAACCAAAATGCAACACCCAGGTAAAAGGAAACATAAAAGAGCGGGGATGAAGGCAGCTGGATCTCCGGCACACCCCGGGCTCGAGCACGGAAATTTCCTCCCGGCTTTGAAAGCCGAAGTGAAGGAAGCTGTCTGGATCACAAATAGCTCGATCCAATTTTTCAGCCCCCACAAAAACTGATTTGGCATCTCAGGAGGGTAACGGAGGGAGTTAGGAGATCTTTGCCCAGATCCTATTTTAGGGGAAAA
>NW_009258666.1:1751846-1756777 GCF_000687185.1 Egretta garzetta
GGGGGGAGGCGGGGGCAGGGGGCGCGCCCCCCCTGCCAAACCTGAGCTCAACTGCTGGGCATGCTGTCACAGAAACAGTTTTAGTCAAAGCCACTATTTTCTGTTGTTTTAAATATGGAGCCAAATCCAGAAGGTGAAGGCATATAAGCCTTCACAAAAAGAGGGCTCTACCCAGGGCACTGTAAGCCAGCGGCTTTAATCACAGGCTTTGGTGGTATCCAAGAGACCAGCCTGGGGAACCCAGGTTTGAGTGAAAATAAATAAAGTAATAATAATAATAAATAATAATAACAGTAATCATAATAAAAGAAACGACGACAGACAGTCGAAAACAAAACTACAGCATAAGAAACGACTGATGGCTGGGAGTGGAGGGGAGCAGGGGGAGGATGGAGGGGGGGCTCGGGGCGGGCAGCAGCACCCCTGCCCCGCTGCGGGGACTCACCAGCTTCACTCCCGACAGCACCTCCAGGAGGGAGATGAGGTTGTGGCCATCTCGCAAGTCTTCGTAGAGGTCGTTGATGTGCTTGCGCACCTGCGGAGAGCCGGGGAGGGGGGGGGAAATGCCATCAGAGCCACGCGTCTCCTGCGCTCTGCCGCTGTTTGCAAGAGAGCAGGAGGAGGGCAGCGGCGTCTGCAAGCAGCGTGCATTTAAAATGGTTATTCCAGAATTATCGCTAAGGAAAGCGGCCGCCCGTTGCCCAAATGACCCGGCAGAAGTTGCTGCTAATTTTTACGCACAAAATCAAACTGTTAAACCCCCCCGTACTCCAGGCAGTCCCCTAATAAGGCACTCGGACCGCTTGCAGAAAGGGCAGCTCGGTCCTGAAGCGGTGGTTTGACTGCTCACGTCTCCCGAAACGCGGCAGCCAGGTCCCAGCTGAGAGCAGAGCAGGCTTCCGCGGGGCTGCCAGAGCAGGCTGACCGCACGCGGCCGCCAGACCCGCTCCTCTCCCCGACCTTGCCCCGGGGTTTTACTCGGCTGGGAAGCCCCCGATGTAGAGAGAGTCCAGAGGAGGGCAACAAGGATGATGAGGGGACTGGAGCATCTCCCCTGTGAGGAAAGGCTGAGGGAGCTGGGCTTGTTCAGCCTGGAGAAGAGAAGGCTGAGAGGGGACCTCATCAACACCTACAAATATCTCAAGGGTGGGGGTCACGAGGATGGAGCCAGACTCGTCTCGGTGGTGCCCAGCAACAGGACAAGGGGCAATGGGCACAAACTGGAGCATAAGAGGTTCCAGTTGAATATAAGGAAGAACTTCTTGACTGTGAGGGTGCCCGAGCCCTGGCCCAGGCTGCCCAGGGGGGCTGTGGAGTCTCCTGCTCTGGAGATATTCAACCCCCGCCTGGACGCTGTCCTGTGCCCCCTGCTCTGGGTGAGCCTGCTTGGGCAGGGGGGTGGCAGTGGGTGAGCTCCCGAGGGCCCTGCCAACCCTTGCCATGCTGGGATTCGGTATGACTCCGTATCCCCACAGCAGCCTCAAGAGCAGGTGGCCTCAAGATTTCTCTTTTTTCCCTTCCTTTGCAAGATTTAGAAAGTAGCCCAAGGCCTGATGTGGAGGTTTGCAGAGCCGGCAGGAAAACACAGCTGTGACTCCTAATGCCCAAATGACTTTTTTTTTTTTTTTTTTCCCCAAATGGAAAATTAATTAAAAAATACCCGGCATGAACCAAGAAAAGCAGGAGGCACCTTGCGGCGAGGTATTAATCCTGCTTAGCTACCTATGGTTGAAAGCACCTCCCTTTACAAACTTTGGGGCTCCTCTCCGCGCAGAAGCAAAGACAAGAAAGCCCCCATGCCCTGGCAGCGGGGCACGAGCGGGGAGCAGCTCCACGCCGGGATCACCTGGCTTCCCCGGCTGCCCACCGCCCCACCAGCCTCCAGTTAAAGCAAGGAGTGGGTGCTGAGGGGGAGAATGCAATAACGAGGGCTGCGTGGTGATGTTAGAGTGCCCTCCAAAGGCATCGGCACATCTCCACCGCAGCCGTCTCCGCTCTCAGTACGGATGCGGATGAACACTCAAATCCAATGCAAAAATTCCCAGACAAGAAGAAAAAAATTTAAAAAAAAAAATATTAAAAAGCCATTAATCTGCCAGTCCTGAGCCAGAACAGACAGACAGACGGCCGTTTGACTGGCTTTATAATAAAATATGTGACTCTTACCTTCATCAAGTGTTTATTGACCCATTTCGTGAAGGTTTTCTTTTGGACTCTGTCCCGTTCATCTGTCAAAAGAAGACAAAGGCGGCTCTCGGTCAGGGCTCCTCATGCAGAAACTCAAATGACTTTGAAATGAGGGGAAAGAGGCAGAGGAATCGCCGCCGGTGCCAGGACCGCTGGACGGATCCTGTGCCGGCACAGGGGGAACAGAGGCTGCTTATTCAGGGGTTGGTGCAGGACGGGGCAGCTCCGCTGCCTGGCTTGGGCAGGGAGGTAGGAGCATCCACGTAGCTGGAACAAAAATGCACTGCTTTTTTGGAGGGGGAGAATAGTGTTATTTGAATAAAAGCAGCATGGATGATTGGGATGGGTATAGCTGCGGTGACAACCGAACCCCCCAAATGATTCCCCACCGACTGGGACCCCCACGCCTCCTCGTTCCCCCTGGAGGCAGTGCAGGGAGAGAGAGGTGGGCTTTGCTCGAGCCCCCCCCCGCTTTAGGAGGGTGTCCCCCTCCCTCGCCCGCTCCCGGAAGGCTTTAACGCTTTATATAAACCCCACAGATGTCCCGTAAGGGGCCTCTGCCGGGCACTGGCAGCGTGTGCAATTAGCAGCTTATTCTGTCGCTGTACTCTTGGTTCATTGGATTGTCAGGATTTAATGGTTATTTCCGTCCCGTGGCTCAGCCGAGGGTGCGGGAGCTATAGGCAGGCTTCGCCCTGCCTGTTCTCGGCGCAAAAACTAATATCCTGTGAAAAACAAAGGCAAATCAGGCAAAAGGAGAGGGTGTGAGATGGGTCCACACTGCTGGAGGGTCCCAAGGGACGGGGCGGGGGGGGGAGGTTCTGAGCCCCCAAGTCCCCACGCCCAGGCAGCGAGGAGGGCTCAGGGCAACCCTGGCAGCCAGCCCCACGCCAAATGGCATCGCTTGGTTTTAACAGCAGCATCTCGGAGGACAGAGAGTGCCTCAGTACCAACCCACAGCATGCCACCCCAGGCTCCCAAACACTGCCCTGTCCAGCCCAGGGGTCCCTGGGATAGAGCAGGAAAGGACAAGCCCCGCTATCCCAAGACATCCCTTTGACCTTTGGTGGCCCCCTACGATGGGGTTATAGCGTTGGTGGATACAGGAAGAGCAACCGACATCATCTGCCTTGACTTGTGCAAAGCATTTCAGGCTGTCCCACACAACATCCTTGTCTCCAAGTTGGAGAGACATGGATTTGATGGATGGGCCACTCGGTGGATAAGGAATTGGCTGGATGGTCACACTCAAAAGAGTTGCGGTCAACAGCTCGATGTCCCAAGTGGAGCCCAGTGATGAGTGGCGTTCCTCAGGGGTCAGGTACTGGGACCAGTACTGTTCAGTATCTTTGTCAGCGACACGGGCAGTGGGACTGAGTGCACCCTCAGCAAGTCTGCTGATGACACCAAGCTGTGTGGTGCAGTCGACATGCTGGAGGGAAGGGATGCCATCCCGAGGGACCTGGACAGGCTTGAGAGGTTGGACCTGTGCGGCCTCATGAAGTTCAACAAGGCCAAGTGCAAGGTTCTGCACAGGGGTCGGGGCAATCCCCAGTACAAATACAGGCTGGGCAGAGAATGGATTAAGAGCAGCCCTGAGGAGAAGGACTTGGGGGTGTTGGTTGATGAGAAGCTCAACATGAGCCGGCAGCGTGAGCTGGCAGCCCAGAAAGCAAACGGTATCCTGGGCTGCATCCCCAGCAGCATGGCCAGCAGGGCGAGGGAGGGGATTCTGCCCCTCTGCTCCGCTCTCCTGGGACCCCACCGGGAGCCCTGTGTCCAGCTCTGGGGCCCCAATAGAAGGAGGACATGGACCTGTTGGAGCGAGTCCAGAGGACGCCACCAAGATGATCAGGAGGCTGGAGCACCTGTCCTAGAAAGACAGGCTGAGAAAGTTGGGGTTGTTCAGCCTGGAGAAGAGAGACCTTGTAGCAGCCTTCCAGTGCCTGAAAGGGCCTACAGGCAAACTGGAGAGGGCCTTTTTACAAGGGCCTGCAGTGATAGGACAAGGGGTAATGGCTTTAAACTGGAAGAGGGTTGGTTTTGATTAGATATAAGGAAGGAATTCTTCACTCTGAGGGTGGTGAGGCACTGGCACAGGTTGCCCAGAGAAGCTGTGGATGCCCCATCTGTGGAAGCACTCAAGGCCAGGTTGGATAGGGCTTTGAGCAACCTGGTCTAGTGGGAGATGTTCCTGCCCATGGCCGGGCGTTGGGACTGGATGATCTTTAAGGTCCCTTCCAACCCAAACCACTCTATGATTCTATGACATTCTATGTCCACCAGGCAGAAGCACCCCTTGCTTTGGTTTTAAGCCAAAAATCAAGAAAAAGGAGAAAACCAGCCTCTCCCAGCCCGGGCTCCCCAGCCACGCTGCATGTCCTGCCTGGGTGGCCCCACGTCCACCTTCCTGGAGTGGGGGTCACTGGGGGGGTCCCTGCACTGTCCGAGCAGCCAGGGACCCTCAGGAAAACCTCCCCACATCTCAATCCATGCAGATTTGAAAGCACCATCTAACATCCCTCCTCCTCCACACCACGGCTTCCCCCATCCAAAAGCACCGCAATAAAACATGCAGCACGCCACCAGCCCGTCACCCCCCCATGTCCCACTCCGTCCCCCGGTCAAAGCACATAACCAGGTGCTGAAAACTATCTGCTGGTTGAACTATGACTGCCCTCCCTCCCCACCCCACCGGGCTGCGGCCTCGGCACGGCTTCCTGGGGTGATGCGGGCCAGCCACA
>NW_009258666.1:1756908-1757267 GCF_000687185.1 Egretta garzetta
CCAGGCGGCCGGGCGGGGGTGGCCGGCGGGCTGGGAAGGAGAGGGCGCGGGTACTAACCGATGCAGCACATCCGGCACACCAGGCAGGCGCTCAGCCGCCTCTCCTCCCCGCAGAGATGCCGCCTCTCCATCGCCCAAGCCCGGGATGGAGAGCAATGGGTCCCGGCAAAGCGGCGGTTGCCTCCTGGCTCCTGGGGAAGGGTCTGCTGGTGGCACGTGCCCCGCGCCAACCTTGCCCCCAGCGGGTGCGGGTGGGTGACTTCTCGGCCACAGCTCCTCCCACCGCATCACTTCCTACACCCGCTGCCCCCGGCGCGGGCACCGGCCGTTCCTCCTCCAGGGCCTCGCCGCAACCCCCA
>NW_009258666.1:1757528-1758397 GCF_000687185.1 Egretta garzetta
CGCCGGCAGGCTCTTGGCTTGTTTTTCCTCGTCTTGTTTTCCAGTTAATTGCACTGGGGCCAGGAGGGACAATGCCGGGCTGTTCTCCCCGCTACCGCCTGCCCGTCCGCAGCTTCTTCCCAAATCACTTCCCGGGTCCGAAACGCCCAGCCGCAGCCCCGCTCGGCATGTGGGGAGATAACGGGGGCCTCCTTATCACCACCTCTCTTCCTTTTCTTCTAAATATAATCCCTCTGAAGACCTTTGGCCAGCCGGAGCCCCGCTGCCCCGGCCGGGAGGGCGTGAGGAGCCAGGCTGCTGCGGGGGGAAGGCAGGACCACGTCCCCGAGCATCGCAGGGAGCACGCGGGGACAGGGACGCGTCACCACATCCCACACGGAAGGTCTGCAGCGAGGCATCTCGGACGCCGGGCCTGGGGGGTGCCCGTGGGCCAGCGGCCCCTCCGTATGCTCCCTCTTCCCATCTCCTGCAGAAATGGGGGGTTTTTTTTCTTCCTCTTTTTTTTTTTTGCTCCGTTTCACCACCTTTGGGTGGTTCCCGGGCTCTAACCAGATTACACCTCCCCGCGCCCGCGCTATCGTCTGAGCTAATAATAATGCACGGTTACTGCTTACTAACAATATTAAGGCACTGCGAGCTTATCTCTCCCTGGCTAATCTTTTCCAGAGTCACCCTGATAAGCAACTTGTTGCAACCCAGCCTGTGCCTGTCCTCTCCCCTGGCTAGCAGGGGTTTGCTGGCCCCAGCCACCGAGAACCACCCTGTCACCAGCCAGGGATGGCGAGCAGAGGCGATGGCCTGGGCGGCCCGCAGGCATGGCCAGAGGGAAGGTTACAGTGGCTACAGGACACCAGCATGGTTCCAACGAC
>NW_009258666.1:1758552-1759187 GCF_000687185.1 Egretta garzetta
GCAGGGGGAGACAGGGGCGAAACCCTGGACAAGCCAGGCAACAACCCAGCCTGAGCCCAGCTGAGCCACAGCCGTGCTGTCCCTGTCCCCATCGTGCTGTCCCTGTCCCCATCACTGCCCAGGCAGAGCCCAGCCCCAGGGCACAGGGACCATTGCGGGACAGCCCGGCTCCGAGATCCATCCCGGCTGCTCCCTGGAGCAAACAAGGAGCAGGGCTCAGCCGCCTGCACCTCAGGCCCAAACCTCTGCAGGACCACGCATGCTGTTTCATCCCCTTCCCACCTCCTCTCCCCACGCTGCACATCAGAGCCCAGCCCACCCCATCCCCAGAAACGGGGATCCCAAAGGCACCAGGGCACTGCCCGCTCTCCCCCACAGCGGTGTGAATCCTCCACGGAGGAACCAGAAGCACCAAGGACCAGCAGCAGAGGTGACTGCCCGAGGGGGAGGTGGGTTTGGGGGTTTTCCTGCTGCTACCGGTCCCCCAGGTGAACACAGCTAGAAAGTGGGAACAGGGAAAACCGTCCTGCCCCATAGCTGGTTTCCAGCATCCCGAAAGCGGGGGAATCAGCTGGGCGTGGAAAATAAAACCCACTCGCCGTCCAGCCGGCGGCCAGGGCTCCCAGGAACGTGCC
>NW_009258666.1:1759327-1761125 GCF_000687185.1 Egretta garzetta
CCCGGCCGGGAGCTGCCGCTCCCCCCAGGATCTCTCCCCCACCTTCGCTGGCCTCGCTCGCTGTCAGACTCCATCACCGTTCACCTCCTCCTGCCTTGGGCTGCTGCTGTGAGAGCCCGGTCCCAATCCAAGGCTCCGTCAGGACGGACCCTAACCCTGGCCCTGGCCCCCTCCATCCCACCAGCACCCGGGGCTGGGACCCGGCTCCCAGCGCTCCCCCAGGACAGCCCTTTGCCATCCTCAAGGAGGGACCCCGGGCTTTCAGTATCCCCCACCGGCTCCTTCAGCCTCTACTGCTGGAATAAAGCCTGGAAGCGGCTCCCGAGCTTTCTGCTCCTGCTCATTAATTCCCACTAAAGCCGGAGGAATACAGGAGATGTCGGATGGGGCACCACGCTGGATGAGCTCGCAGAGATCTTGGGGACATCTCTGAGCCCGCGGTCAGCGTGAAAGCGGCTCTGTGCATTAAACAGCAAGAGCCAGCTTGGGGTGAAGGAGGGGTTTGTTATGTATAAATGTCTAGAAACAAATTCTGGAAGCGTTGAAACCCATCGCCTTCCCTTTGAACTCCTCCGAGGCAAGCAAAGAATGGGAATGTGCTTTTTGTTTTTTTTTTAACGTGGTACTTTTAAGATGGGAGATATGCAGAAAATCCGTCTGGCTGAGAAGCACGAGGTATTTAAAATGTGCTGGCTGCCAACTCAAGGGCTGACATAATCCATCATGACAGCAGAGCCGCCCGGGCAGGATTTACAGAGCCTTTCGAAACTGGGAGAAGAAAAGGTGCCGGATTCAGCCTGGAAGAATGCACAGGAGATACCTGCAGTGGAAAATTATCCAGCACCCGGATATTTAATGAGGGAGACACCTGAGAAGCCGTGATGCAAAGGAGACCCGGGTGGATGCTCAGCAGAGGCGGACGAGCATCGCGGGGGTTATTCGTACAACAAAAGCTGCTGCAAGATGACGCTCATCTTCCAGGATGCTGCGCCCGTGGGGTGGGTATTACCTGACCTTTGCTGGGAAGGAGCCACGGAAGAAAACAGATATTGAATATACTCGATGTTTGCAATGCTTGCACCAGGAGTTTTTCCAAAAGGGATGGATTTCTGTAGGGTGAAGCGGTGTGTCGGCCCGGTACGGGGGTGAGGAGCCGGGAGGAGACAGCCGGGAAGCACCCAGGAGGTCCCTAGATGGAGCCGAGCACAAAACCACCCGGACACCGGGATTAATTAAGCGGACGGGGGACGGCGGGTCAACAGGAGGAATTGCAGCAAGGCTGGGATTAGCGGGTAACAGGGCACATTGCTGCGCATTTGCGCAACTCGGTCTCAGTCTCTCTCTCCCGGTAGTTTTGGGGGAGGAAGGAAGAAGTGGATCCCACAAGCAGTATTTGGGGGCAAGCTCCTGGGCGCTGCCCAGGATCCGCGGTCCCGCTCCTTAGCATGGAAAAAATGAAAGAAAAGGGGGAATTGCTCACGGACACAGGGAAAAGTCCCTGTGCGGAGGCATGGAAGAGAACAAGCCCTGCTAGAAAAAAAAGGAGAGAGAAATCAAAACAAACAAATCCCAGGAGGAAGAGGTTGGGACGGAGAAGGAGCTACCGAGTCCTTGTCTGGGGCCCGGAGCTATCGCACGTCCCTGTAAAGAATGCTCGCCCTCCTCGAGCGGTGGTCATGTGCAAGCCCTATTTTGGGAAACTGAGGCAGGGTCAGCCCCAGCTGCTCAGCAAGCCCATGCCAGCGTGGGGAGGAGCTCCCCGGGCCACGTCTTGCCGCTGCTGGCGTCGGCGGCTAAC
>NW_009258666.1:1762127-1763627 GCF_000687185.1 Egretta garzetta
AGCAGGCAGCTGCCTGCTGGGGGCTTGGCACCCCGGGCTGGACCCAGCCCCAGTCTGCTCGCCAGAAACCCGCTGCCCAGCCAGAGGGGCAAAAGCAAAGGTGACCAAATTTGGGCTTCGGGGAGTCGGGTACCCTGAGCACATTTCCCTCGCCCTCCCTGGATGCCCAGAGGTAAATGCGTGAATCGCCAGGATGCCCCCAGAGCCCGCGGGGCGATACCCACAAGAGATGCTCCAACACATAGGGCAAAGCATTCGAGCACCTCCCGGCCCTTCCCGCAGCCGCCAGCACCGCGGCGTGCACGGTGCCACCCTGTTTACGAACAGTTCGTGCTGCGCTCGGCGTTATTCTGGGCGTTTCGCTTCTTTTCGGCTCCGTTTCCGGCAGCGGGGGTACAGGAACGGCCCAGCGAAAGCGAGAGCGGCGAGCCCTACCCCAGCACGGCCGTTACGTTCCCGACCCCGCTCGCTGTTGTAACCACAAGCACGCTGGGTGGAGAAGCTCCTTACCAAGCCTGGTTTGCTTTCAGAGCCCATCGTGTGCCAGGTCCCCCTGCCAGCTCCCCGTGGAAGAAACTTGCTCTTAGATAGAAAGTTGTACAGGACTAAATGTTCATTTTTTGCCTTTACCTTCCCAGGAGGGCTCAGACAAGACGGGGTTGTTCTGCTGCCCCCCACAGCGTGGGACGGTGAAACCACACGAGGTCCGGGGCGGCCCTCAGATGCAAGCAGAGATTTAAATTCTGTTTATAACCCCTGAGTAGCTCCCCAAAGCCAACAGCCATGAGCTGGCCAGGCCCACCGAGAAAACCACATTGAGCAAAACTTGATGGACCCAACCCAACGAGGGACCTGCACCACCCGCGACCTCCTAACGCCGTTCAGGCGAACGAGACGGGCGATAGAAAATACAGAGAATTTACCTCCAGGGTTCAGCACTGTTGCAATATATTTCCCAGAGCTTCAGCCCTGCACGGATGAAAAATATCCCGGTATAGGGATCATCTAAAGCCATCTGCTTTCTGTTAAGGCAAGGGAAGCGCTGTCGAATTAATGACCCACCGGCAGGCAGGAGGCCACCATAAATGGCCCCGCAGCACGGCCCCGAGTGGGGCAGTGAGCGCCCTGCATGGCTGCTGCTGCCGGGGCTGGGATGTGCCGGCGGAAAAGGCTCCGGGAAGGGGGAGCTGGTTTTCCCCATCCCCTCGCCCCAGCTGCACCCACGGGGGCTCGGCCGCTCCCGTGCTTCCCGGGTGCTGCGAGGCCGATAAAACGCAGGGAGCGCTGCCAGCTGCTCCAGCCGGACAAGCCTTCGGGCAAAAGAACTCCTTAAATACACGTATAAAAATATACAATCATATAGAAATCTATTTTTTAAATATAAATATAAACATATATAAAAATAATATATACCTATATATATAACTACACCCCTCCCCTGCACCAGGACCCCCCAGGGACACTGGTGGTCCCCCCCACTTCATCCCCCTCAGTTTAACA
>NW_009258666.1:1764145-1765417 GCF_000687185.1 Egretta garzetta
CCCCCGGCGGCACCTGCCGGCTCCGGCATCTCCTTATATGACTGGGGAAGCTGCCGGGCAGCGGCACACGGGAGACGGGCACAGCCCACGCTCCCCCAGCCCCACTCGGGGGGTGCAGGCACCCTGGCATTGGGGTGGGCAATGCTACAGACATGCTCCTCCTCTGTCCCCCAAGTGCCATGGCCCCCCGGGAGGCAGCTGAGGCCCCATGGCCTCCAGCCAGGGACACGTGTCCCAGCCCTGGGTGGTGGCAGCCAGGTGGCACTGTCGAAACGCCGAAGCGGGCATCGCCGGATGGCGGCCAGAGCCAGAGCTGGCACCCGGCAGCACCGAAGCTGGGTGAAGCATTTTTTGCCGGTGCCCCCCCCCACCGAGCCCCCCCTATCACCCACAGCAGGTACCGCTGGACATGAAAGCAGCCCTGAGCACACCAGGGGACCCTGCGGGGTTTTACAGAGGGGCTTCTCTGCCCCAAATGAGGAGTGGGGGTCACCCCACACCAGGCAGGGGACACCCCGCTCCCCAGGGCAGGGAAAAGGGCTTGTCCGGCAGCACTGCTGAGCACGCACAAGCTCATAACTGCAGTACAGGGCCCAGGTTTCCTGCCGTGCTTCCTCTGCGATGCTGTCCCCTTTCTGTTGTTTTTTCCTCCTTTGTGGGAATGTTGAGGGCAAATCTCGGTCACTTATGGCAGCAGCTGAGAATTGCCAAGGAGGGGAAGGAGTCTCCAGGTTTCTGGATCTGGGATGCTCCAGATAAATCGCTTCCCGACACGGGCCTGGGGATGGGGACGGGTCCGGCTCTGGAGTGGGGCAAGGAGCCCGGCTTGGCTGTGGCCCCTGTGGGGACTGGATGGGGGGCATGGTGCTCGAGCAAAGCCACTGCACCCCTAACCCCGAGCCAGGGGACCGAGCGCACACCCCACAGCGGTGCTCACCCGGGGCCGCTTCCCCCCGGATCATGGCTTTTTCCCCTGCAAAACCCAGAGCTTGGCTAAACCCATGGCATCGTGCCCTCCTTGCAAAGAATGGCAAACGCTGCTGCGGACAGACAGACAGACAGCTCAGCAAGACGCATCCCTGGCTGCTGCGAGCATCCGCACGTGCCGGCACACCCCCTCCTGCAAGCACAGGCAGGGCCCTGCCGGGGCGCGGGGGCTCGCTCCACCCTGCCCGCGGCGCCAGGAGCCCTGGGAAAGGAAAGCAAGAACAAAAATGACGTTTCTTGTGATCCGGGCTATTAAAAACAAGGTGGAACGAGGCAGGTCGCGGC
>NW_009258666.1:1765500-1767963 GCF_000687185.1 Egretta garzetta
TGCCCGCGCCCCTCCAGCTCCTGGCAGAGCGGGCGCATTCCCTGCATTTCCTTCTGGCTTTCATCAGCCCAGAGTGGCCGTGGCCCCGCCAGGAGGGACAGGGACAAGTCCACAGGGTCTCACGCTGGCCCCTCGGCATCACCGCCGAACTCCAGGGCTGCAAAAGGTCTGAAAAAATTGGGACTACGAAAACTCCCGGGCAGCAATGCTCTTCCTGGCCCCGGAAAAACCAACCTCCCTAATGCTGTTTTTTGTGCAAACAGGGGGTTTAGCCTGGAAGAAGTTTATGTGCAAGGGCTGAGGCTCCAAGTCCCCCACTGTCACCTCCCCGTGTTTGCACAGGGAACTGGGGGGGCTTGAGCTGGGCTTCACCAGTAACGACCAGGGGAGCCCCATCCAGCCCAGGGTTTGGGGCTGTTCTGCACCAGCCCCCCCCGGACCAGCATCTGCACCAAGAGGGCAGCACAAGTGAATATTTAACTGCAAACCTCTAGGCAGAGGAGCTGCCCGCGCTGCCAAAGGTCGGCCGGACACGGCAAAACCAGCAGAGAGGGACTGGAGCTGCACGGGGGGAGCCCGGGACCCCCCCCGCCACCATCAGCGGTAAAATCCGAGCTCCGAGGAACCGGGGAAAGGAAGCACTGATGATAAGAGCAGAGATGTTCCCCTTTCCAGCAGACGTCTGGGCACCAAAATAAGAATATCTTAAAAAAAAAAAAAAAAAAAGCCTTCCCCTTCCCATGGCAGAGCTGTCGCCCTGCAGCCAGCGCTGCTTCGGGGCGGTGGAGGGGATGCGGGACAGGACCCCCACCACCACCTCGCTGCTGGGAGATGGAGGCGGAGGGCAGAGATAAGATGGTTGGAGGTAAGGCTGGAAGCAAACACCATTCCTGCCGGTTTTCATTCTGCAAAGCAAACAGCCGAGCTGGACGGCCACCTGCTCACAGCTTAATCATTCCCCAGCAGCGTGGCTCCGCGTTCACTCCCGCTCCGGGGCAGGAGGAGTGGAAACCCCCCAGCGCACCAGCAGTTCTGGGGTCTACAGGAATGTGACATCCACACCGGGGGCCATCCCACGGGACCGACTCAGATGGGATGGACAGGGCCAACAGGAGGACCCAAGGCCTCGAGAAACGCCAAAATGACCCAAAAGGCGACGGTTTCCCTTTGCAGCAGCAGCGGGAAGGTGTGCTCGCCTGGATCCCGCAGCTCCGCGGGAAGGAGAGCAGCGGGTGTCCCCAGGGCACCGGCACGGAGCTCCAGCCTCCTTTCCTCGGTGGGGTTTGCTTTGTGGTGCCCCAGATTTCAGCACCTTTCCCCAGGGTGGCCCCACGTGCACGCCACGCCACCCTAGACACGTCTCACCTGGACCCTCTCCCACACCGTCCAGGCTTTTTAACCCTCCCTCTCGGCAGGAAACCAAGCACGTCACGCTGGAGAGGTGGTGAGGGTGACCTCACCGCTTCTTTCCCAGCGTTAAAAAACCTCCACCAATCCACCCGCCCGCCCGCCCGCCTCCCCGATGACTGCCGAGGCCGCTGGGTTTTTGCTGATGCAGCAGTTTGGGAATTATTTCATCACTTCCCGCTTCTCAGAAGCCTCCCCTGGTTTGTCACCCCTCCGAGGACGCTGGCAGGGAGCCGTACCGTGCTTGCTCATTGAATGATGCCATGAAACTCATGGCCATGCACCCCAGGCTCCGGGAAAGCACCAAACCCCACCGAGCCGGCGTCGACTCGGCGGTGTCGCCCTGCAAGGAGCGGGCATGGGGAGCAGGGGACAGGGGCAGGGTACCAGGGCACCGATAAAAGCTGCACATGGGGAGGCAGACGGCCGAGGGGCGAGGGCAGCTCTCGATGCACACGGAGCCGCCGGCTGTCAGGGAGGAGGTGAAGCCAGTGCCGGAGGCGAGGAGGATGAGGATGCAGAGGGGGAGAACAGCAAAGGTCTCCTGGCAGAAAGCACTCTGGTTTTTTTGGGAGCAAGATCATCCCAGCTCGCACACCCACGTGCAAGAGGACACACGCGTCTGCGCGCTTTCCCAGGGGCCTGTGCTGACACGGCGAGGTGGCGCCTTTCCCAGGCCGGGGGAGGAGGAAGGCGGCGATGCCATCTCGGGGTCCCTCCCTGCCCCTCCGGCCATGGGGACAACGCCGCACACCTCCACAGAGCCACCGTCTCTGCAGCTGGATAAACACCCGCTCCGTAATTCCCAGCACACCCTGCCAGCACCTCAGCAGAGAGAAAGCCGTGCAGAAACAAAAAAAACCCAAAAAACACCAAAAACCCAACCCCCCCCACAAGATTTGAGGGAAGCCCCAGCAAAGGCAAGCAGCAGAGCCCCGTGCCGTAGAGCAGCCCAAGCCCTGGCCACATCCTGCACCCGCTGCCTGCACAGGGGCTGAGCACCAGTAAACACCCCAAGTCCTGGAAAAATCCCCCAAAAGAAGTCCCAGGCCCTCT
>NW_009258666.1:1768007-1769617 GCF_000687185.1 Egretta garzetta
GGAGCAGGAAAGCCGGGGGCGGAGGGATCGCCGGCATCAAAACTCCTTTTCTACGGGCTAACAAAAGGCCCGGTGTCTCCGCAAAGAAGCTTGTTATTCCAACGCCAACCAAAGGCTGCTTGGCAGCGGGAGAAATAGGAAAACGTTAGGCTAGCGGGAACTGGCCGTGCTTTGTTCGGGGCGTGCTTGGGCGCCGTGTTTGCACAGGCTCCACGCAGCGGCTCCCGACGCGTGTGGGGGTGTCAGGGCTGGGCTCCCCCCCGCCCCGACCGGGCTGCCCGGGCATAGCCCTGCAGACAGCCCCCAGCTCTGAACCCCCAAACCCCGCTCCCCATAGAGAGCGATGCAAAGCAGCAAGAGAAAAGGCAAGGGGGGCTGGCAGCCCGAGCATGCAGCCCGAGCTGCGGGAGGGAGCCACATCCCCCATTTTGGCTGCCTTCAACCCCCCAGCCGTGCCCCAAAAAGAGCCCAGGGCTTGACCGGCCTCACCACACTGCCAACACGAGGACGGCTGGGGGACCTGCTGGAGATGTGAAAAGCCCCATCTTAGACAACGGAGGCCAAAGAGAGGGAAGAAGCCGATACTCTCCTTTTCCCCTGCAAATGGAGGGCAGGCAGGCAACCTTGAGCCCTAATCCCATTAGATGTCCCAAACTAAGCAGTGTGAAACCTGATTAGCGCTGTGCGGGAGGCGGGCAAAGGGGTGGCATCCCACTCTACCAGCCAAGCCCAGCACCGAAGATGGGGGGACCCGACCCCCTGAGGAAGCCAGGGCTGGGGGAGCTGGGCACCCAAGAGCTCCCTCCCCACACACCCTGCGCCTGCCCGGGATCTGGATGCGCTCCTGGTCTTTCCACGCTTGCTTGCCCGGAGCATGACCGCTCCCAGGGATCACGCCCGCGGGCTCAGCCGGGGCTTTACTCATGGCCGCGCCGTGCTCCGAAGTGACGCCTCATCCCGGCTGCTGCCACCAGCTCCTGACCGGGCCGGCCTTGGCACGCAGCAGCAGAGAGGAATTTGGGATATTTTAAAAAAAAAAAACAAAACAAAACAAAACCACCCAAATCAAACAGGGGAAGGCAGGAGCCTGAAACCTCTGTTCCCTAGAGACCCGCTCTCCCACAGAGAAACTTAATCCCCATTAAAAAACAAATTAAATAATCCAGTTGCTAACATTGCTCTGCTTGCTTCATTCAAGCACCAGCACAGCACTGGATCCGCTGGATCCCAACAGCCTGGTCCAAGCCCATCGGATGCTCTTAGGAGGGTTCAGTTGGACTTTTCTGGAGCAAAAACTATCTCTGGCATCGCGGGATCTCACCAGGGATCCTCAGTTAGGGCATGGGCTGCAAGCCCCCCCCGGCTGGCTGTGCTCCCCGGGGGACACCTCGTGGGGTGGCCGTGCCGGAGGAAAGGCCCCCACCCTTCCCTGGGAGCAACCTGCCGCGTCCTCCTCTCCGTGCACAGGGAGACGGGGCCGGAGGAACCGAAACCCCCCGGGGCCTCCGCCCGCGGCGGCCAGGGCAGATGGCGGCCTTGGATCTCTTATCGCACCCGGCCACCTTGGGTGGCCCCGGCCCGCGCTGCTCCTCGGGGAAGCCATCCCCTGA
>NW_009258666.1:1769762-1771860 GCF_000687185.1 Egretta garzetta
TGCGCCAGGGGAGGATTCTGCTCCTGCCTCCTGCTCCAATCCCCCCCCCAGCACATTATATCTAAAACCCCCTCTTTTTTAGCATCAGAAACCCAGCAGAGCTGGGCACACGCGGGCATAGGAACAAGCACAGAGCCACTCGCGACTGCCTGGCCACAGGGAAAAATCTGAGCCCGGTTCCCCTGGGGAAAGCACAGGGCAGCAAGGTCAGATGAAGGCAGCAGATTAGCCGGTGTGCACGGGAGAAGGCAGAGATGATGCTGGATTTTATCTGGCTGCCAAGTAAACAACAAACTCCTCAGCCACCCTTGTGCCACTGGTAAAATTAACCGGGCAATAAATTTGTAATCAAATGGGTTTCCTGAGCCGAGCCCAAGGCGCTCGTCACCTCGGGACCGTGACAGCCGCTGCCCCGGGAAACCCGAGATGGAGACTGTGCGGAAAGGCCGGGTGACCCCAAACCCACCGGGGCAGGGGCTGTTGGGGCAGGGTCCATCCCAGAGCAGCATCCTTCATCCCTGGCGTGGAGGCAGGGATCTGGCAGAGCCTCCCAGCTTCGTGGCAGCCAGGAGGGCACGGAGGACCGGGATGCTCTCCAAGCCCTTCGCCCAGAGCCGGCGGGGCTGATGGCGATGGATGCTGGCACCACGCCGGGGGTCAGGGGCCTGGACTTACACACACAGGCATTTACATATGAAATGCTCCCAGCTCCAATATCCGCTGCTGCCTCCACCTCCCTGGGGAGATGAATAGAGATGGAGGGAGACAGGGAGGCAGGGGAAAAGAAACCTCGCCAGCAATAAAACCTTCCTTTCCTCCAGCTTTGTCCAGCCCGGCAGCTCAAGGGCAGGCTGGCCGGGGGTGCTTCCAGCCCAGAAGACCACACTTAGCCACATGGCAAATGCCAAACCACGACGGCAAGAGGCACGGCAGAGCTAACCATAGCCCCCCACAAAGGTGGGCACCCTTTCTGCGCTTTGATGCACGGGGAAGCGCCCCAGCCGTGCAAAAGGGGTGGTTGTGCCTGCTCAAGGAGCCACCGAGCACCCCCTCCCAGCACCCCCTGCCCCTTCCCTGCCCACGACGCGGTTTCCTCGTCTCCCTGCCTGCACCACTTTCTGAATTAAAGCCACAAAGGGCTGCGGTAAACACGGCTGGTGACAGCCAGCGAGTCGGCATCACCGGGGCTAGAGGCAGTGCAACAGACCAAAAAAAAAAAAAAATAATGCAGATTTGGCTTCCTGGGGACTCTCCACCCGTGGTTTTGTCTTCCTGTTACAGGCTCGCAAGCGTGGAGAGAGCAAGAGCCACGAGCGGAGGGATGCGGGAGCCAGCGCCGGCAGCCAGTGCTCCCGGCAGGGCTCTGGGCAGCACCTGGGGAGGGGAAGGCTGCCAGATCAGCTCCTGCGGCCAGGCACCTTGTAAACACACTTAATAACGTCAGCTCGGCTCCTCGGCACCTCGTTCTGGCAGGCACCAGGGGAATTTGCCAAGCTGCAGCTGGAGACAGGGCCCGAAACCCCCCGCATGAGCGCAGGTGCTTTAACAGTGGCCCCAAAACACAGATGGGGGGGACGCTTGCACCCAAGTCCAGCGCTTGCTCTGGCTGCAGAGGGGGGGGGGCAAGCGCAGCACTGGGACGGAACTGGCCACCGGCACGGCACACCCAGCCAGCACACGGCGATTAGGGGCTCCTTTTTACATTGATTCCCAGTGCCAGCTGCACTGAGGCTCAGGAAAAATTTATGATGGACACCACGCCAGCATAAGAAAGTGAATTATATTACTCCCGGACGCAATAAGTCAGGGCAGCTGTCAGCCGCAGAGCTGCGGGATTAACCCTTCGCGCCAGCCCCGGCAGCGGCAGGGGAGGGTGGGGAGGCTGCCAGCCCGCCTGGTGACAACTCCCTTGGCTCCCTGCTAAATTAAACATTGAATTGATTCACCTTTGTTATACGGCGGGCTCAGCTGGCGAGGCCCAGCCGCGCCGAGGCCGTGCTGCAAAGAGGGGCAAGGCAATAAGAGGGTTATTAGATGACAGGCGATGGCATCCCGGGTGCCTTCGGCTTTCCTCTCCACCTTCCTTCTAGCGGGCGAA
>NW_009258666.1:1772289-1774476 GCF_000687185.1 Egretta garzetta
TCAGCAGGATTTTGAGCTCAATTCCTTTTTCCAGCTGTTACTTCAAGGCAGCTTCCCCTGCTCCCCGCGTTACCAGGTTATCCGCTGCCCCGGCGCTCGCTCCGTGCCCAGACACACCGCTCGAAATCCAAAGAAAAGACAAAAGAGGGAAGTGAAGCAGAGCCATGGAAAGCACCACCCCTCCCAGCCGCCTCCATGGGAAGCCGGCGACTCCTCGGCGTCCCAGGGGGGCTCGATTTGCCTCAATCAGCGATCGATGGCAGATGGTCCGACCCTGCCGGAGCCCCCGGAGCAGGCAATGCCGGAGCGGCTCAGCCTCTCTCCACGCTGCACATCCACACCGCGGAAGGTGAGAAATACCTTTCAAGGTGCCAAGTCCATCCAGGAACTTCTTGTACTTTTCCGAGTTCATTTTCCAGCCAAGCCCACTCCACTCCTCAGCTGGGCGGCATCGGGGCGCCCACGAGCCCCAGCCACCGTCACCAGTTTGGCAGCCCCACTGGCTTTGCCACCGGCACCCTCTGACCACCCGTGAGCCCAGCTGCTGCGCGGCCCTGGCGTTTCCTTATTTGATGAAGCGCATTAAAACCTCCCATGTCTGAAGCTACCCCCCTTTTTGCAAATGAGCCCAAGCCCTACCAGCAAGCACCCCGCACCATCAGGGCTCCCGGCATCCCTTACCCCCCCCACTCCACACTGGAGGTCTCAGGGATTGTATGTCCCAGGGATATTTCCAGCAAGGAGCACGTTCGAGGGAATGGGGAGGGGAAGGAAAAAACCCAACCGGCTTTAAGACTGGCAGGCAGAAGACAGGGAAAAGGAAGACAGTGGGCAGAGCGCAGGGTCCCCGTCCTCACGCGATGGCAATAAAGCCACCCTGGTGGCTCTGACACCAGGCCTCCAGCCTGGGAGAAGCCACCAGAAAAACCCCTACAAGCGCTGGGAAAAAGGGCCAGGCAAGACCCAGGAGCAGGCGGGGGCCGGGTCCCTCCTGCCTTTGCCCCTAAAGACAGGGAAAACGCAGACAGTGGGCAGAGCGCAGGGTCCCCGTCCTCACGCGATGGCAATAAAGCCACCCTGGTGGCTCTGACACCAGGCCTCCAGCCTGGGAGAAGCCACCAGAAAAACCCCTACAAGCGCTGGGAAAAAGGGCCAGGCAAGACCCAGGAGCAGGCGGGGGCCGGGTCCCTCCTGCCTTTGCCCCCTCCTCACCCCGCACCGGCAGCAAGGTGCTTACAAAGCCAAAAAAGGAGATTTACTCATTTTAAAGGAATATTTGGCAACAGGAACCAGCCCAGCACAATCCGAGGGGACCTGAGCGCCCACCCCGCTCATCACAGCTCTTTACCAGGGCCAGTGTCCACTAGGCATGTCCTGGGACTTCTGTCAAACCTAATAAATAATAATTAATAGTAATAATAGTAATATTATCTGCAGCAGCATTGAAATTGGAGTCTTGTTATGCTCTCCCTGTATCACCCCACCGCCTCTCCAGTAAGATCCCAGCAGACTGAGCAAGCCCACCGCACAGCGCAGGATCTGCCCGCCTGGGCTTTGGCACGGCCGGCACCTCCTGGCAGAGCCGTCCTGGCACCCACATGGCATTTGAGCTTCTCTGCAGGGAGAGGAGAGAAAGCAGAGCAAGGATGCACTGCAGGAGCCAAATCACACACACACCCCCAAAAACAGGGGTGGCAGCTCCCCGCATCTCGCTGGGGCAAGGAGATTCCCCTCGCCCATGGGTACCGGCACAGAAATTCCCAGCTCCTTCACCGCGTGCTGGGGGAGCAGATCCACCCATTCCCAAAGGAAGCAGTATCCCATGGCAATGCCCCATGTTATCCACAAAAGCATTAATAAAACCAGTTTGCACATCCAAGTGACACTGGAGGGGGGCACAGGGCCCCGCTCCTCCGCAGCTCTGCGGACAGACGGACACCTCTCTGGGGACAGACGCACACCGGGGGTATTGCTTTCCTTCGCGAGCAGAGCAAACCCCATGGGCCAGTTGCTGCTTGTGCCTCCGACAGCTGTCTGCCCAGGAACCGGGGAGCCAAAACCGCTCCAGGAGCTCCAAGGGGGAAACGGGGGCAGCTGGCGAGGTGCCCCCCCCACCCGCAGCCCCGGGGGTTCCGATTACACCGGGTCCCTCTGCACCACCCACACCCACCGCCCGGCTCGGGCGTG
>NW_009258666.1:1774619-1777529 GCF_000687185.1 Egretta garzetta
CCCGGCATCACGGGGCCGCTCTCGCAGACATCCCCCTGCGCCTGCCGGCGGAGCCGGGAGCAGAATAAAGTTGTTACGAGAAGCCAAGTTGCCACCACTAAAAATAGCACAATGGAATTTTCCTCTAAAGAAAAAAAAATAAAAGAAAAAAAAAAAAGGAAAAAAAAAACCCTGCTTCTTGCTGGCAAAGGGGCTGTGAGAAGGAAGCGAGGAACAGCCCCACGGAAGGGGTGCGGGAGATGCCATCTCCTTCCCCTCCATCGCCCCCACGCCAGGAGCCGGCCTCCCGTGGGCACGGAGAGCAGAGCCCAGCGCGGGGGAGCGGGCAGCGCCGCCAACCTCCCGGGTTTATTTATCTCCATCCTCCCCTTCCCAGCAAAGCGGGGAGACCAGGCACCGCCGGGACGGGCACGGCGAGCTGGCAGCTGCTCTGCAGTTACAGCAGGAGGAGGGAGACGTGGCTGCCCCGGGCAAATCCTGGCCCCCTCAGCACCCCGGCTCTGCCCCCAGCGCCCATCATGGCTTTGCACCTCCAGGGTGAGAAGGGCAACCCCACGCTTTCGGTGCCTCCCTCCTGCCCCGCTCCCTAACGCGCCGTCTCACAGCGAAGCGGGTCAGTGGTGCGGGAAGGCAGCCCGACCCCCGCCGGACCCCCCAAACCCCACAGCGATGGGGAGAAGGGTGCTTCCCTCCTCCCATCCCAAGGGCGTTCCGAGGAGGCAGGTCTGACGCCGCCAGACCCCATCCCCAAGCACCCCAGCTCCCTCTCCCTGCTGGGAACGCCAGGAATTCTCAGAGCAGGGAGGATTGCTCCAAGCTGGTTGGATCCCCAGCTCCCGGGACGGGCACCACGCACCCAGCCGGCCGAGGAATCCCAGCATCTCCCAACCCAGCAACTGCCCTCCGCAGCAAGAACGAGAAGCATCCCAAACAGCTGGCGAGGATGAAATGTCTCCACGTGCAGCGTCTGGAGCCGCCTGCAGTAAAACCACGCGCGCCATGGCTGTCCCCGCCGCCTTCGCCCCAGGGCAGTGCCCCAAAAGTGGGGAGGGGGGTGTGTGTTTGCTCCCCGATGCGTACAGGAGGTGGGGGGACCACAGGGGACGGCGCTGCCCTTCCCCACTGTAGCCGGCAGCGGGGCAGGTACCATTCACCCCACGCCAAGGACGCGGCCGGAGCCGGGGCACAGACCCACGGCAGCCTGGGGTGCGGGATGCGGTTATTTTCGGAGAGCCTCACCGGCAGGGCTGCACCATCACTGCTCCAGCGAGCCCCCAGCGGGGACACGGCGATGGCCACGGCCACACCAGCTGTCCCCAGCATCGCTCATAGCGATCCTCCTTATCAACTGGTGCTCTCGACCCAGGGAGGTGGTGCAGGGGCTGCTAATTCATGCTAATTAATTGGCGGGGCAGCTGCCAGCAGCACTGGCAGTACGGGACAGCCCGGCTGGCCCCGCTCCGCACGGGAAGGAGTCACTCCCACCGGACAGTTTTACCAGGACGGCTCTTGTAGCAAAACTGCCCAAGGTCAACGCGAATCTCATTGCCAAGGGAGCCCTTGTATACAGTTTCCTACAGGGAAAAAATAAGCTGCTGGCAAAAGCGCTTCTGAAAGGCCACCACAGACCTGGTGTGGCCATTAATAAAAACCAAGACAGAAGTTACACCCTTATTCGACACCACCAGAAGTCAGCACAAACGTCCCACTGGGACCGAAGCAGCTCCACGGCCAGGCAGGAGTGGGGCAGCCAGCCGGGAGGCAGCAAGGGCAGAGCAAGGGCTTGGGAAGAGGAGGGGGCAGGGGTGGCTCTGGCCCCAGCCATGCCAGGGCTCTGCTCTTGACCCAGGCAGGGACCCCAGCAGCGCTCGGGGAAGGGGACCGGAGCCCCCGCAGCGCTCAGGGAAGGGGACCGGAGCAGCGGCTGGGAGAGAAGACCCATGCAGGTGCTGTAGGGGTGCAAAACACAGCGTCCATCACAGGCGGGAGGCGGGCAAAGCTTCCCTGACGTTGCCAAAAAATGCCCGAGGAGGGCAGGGAGAGCAGGCAGCCACTGCAAGCACATGGGCACGGCGCTGGCCCTGCACTCCACGCCGGCAGGCTTAGACGGAGCAGAGGGAAACAGGGTCCAACAGGAAATGAAAAATGGAAATGCAGCGTGTCATGGACGGGGAAACAACAAAAAAATGCGACTGCGCTCCAGCAGCGCCCAGCGACTCACCCTGAACTCACTGGTCGAGATTGCTGATAAAATGCGGGGGGGGGGAGGTGACACAGGGGCACTCCCAGAGCCACGAGGCCACGGCTGCAGGGCCCGGGCATGAGCACAAGACGCTCGTTGCTCACCGACTGGTCTCACTGCTGCGGGTACAGATGGATCCAGGCTCCCATCAGCACCAGCAAGAGCCTGCTCTGACAGGGCACAAGGGAGCCCCGAGCCATCCTGCCAGCCCCCCCGCTGAGATCAGCATCCCGCTTCTCACCCAAAATCTCCCAAACCATCTTGCCCAACAGCCCTCCCCCACTTCCCCGCTTCCAGGAATCCCTGGGCTTATCTGACCCAGAGGCAGGGCACACAGATCATATCCAAGGACTCGTTTTACCATGTCCTCAGCCAGACGTACATCAAATCTGATCACCCAGCCTCCCAGCCCCCCCGCTCCTCTCCTCCTTGGGATGCTGATGCTGGAGGATCCCCCTCCCTGGCCCCCAAGCCGGGTGGGATCCATCCAAACACACAAAACCCCACGACACGAGCTTGGAAACAAAACTTCCCGGATTATTAACACAAGCATCCTCTGTGCTTTGCAATCGCTGCCGTGACAGGGACCTCCTCGGCGGTTTCCCTCTCCAACCTGGAGGCTGTTTGAACACCCCCAAACCCCGGCGGTGGGACCAGCTCCCCCCCCC
>NW_009258666.1:1777631-1780690 GCF_000687185.1 Egretta garzetta
AGGAGCTGCCAAAAAGCCGCTCTCCTCCCTGTGCTGGGGCACCCTGCCTCCACCCCCTGCTCTCCCACCACCACCCAGCAGCGGCTCCGCTGGTTCTCACCCCACCCGCAGACTCCGATGGGATGGGAAAGGCGTGAGCAACCAGTCGGGGTGGGGAGAGGAGCTGGTTTGTAGGTCCTGCCGACGGACCCGAAAAGGCTGGCTCTGTGCCGCCGTGCCGGGCAGGGGGGCACGCCGTGGGTGACAGCCACCACCAGCCCCAGAAATTAGGGCTCCCACCACGGCCCCGCTCAGGGCTCCCACCTGCCGTCCCCGTCCCAGGTGTGCCATCACACCCACCGCTGCGCCGCCTCACCCTGCGGGCAGCGATTGCCTCATCCGCCCTGGAAAACTCAGCTGGCGTTGCCAGGATCCGTCCACAGCACAGATTTTCCCCAAGGCAGCAACGCCCTGGGTACGGCCGAGCCGCAGAGAGGAGCGGGGAAGGGCTGGATTTGAGCTCAGGGAGCGTGATCCCACCTCGGTGGGACAGCCACGCTGTCCCCCACGGTCCCCGCACCCCCTGGGACGAGCGGAGCCTGCACCAGGCAGCCCTGCCCACGCTCCCCGGCACGGGCGCACAGCAGAGGCTGCTCATGGAAACCATCCCCGGGGAATATTAATGAGAATGCATTTGTGCTCCTTCCCAGAGAAGCGATGGATTCAAACCGACACCGCCCCGGTCACCCCCCTCAAACCAGAGCCGCTGCAATGCCGAAGGCTGAGCCATTGCAAATCCCACCCCGGGTGCTAGCTCTGCTCCCCAGCACCCACCCGACACGGCTGCCTGCAGCTCAGCCTCCGATGGGATCAGCTCACCCCAACGTGCCCCCCAAAGCCTTCCCTCCAGGGCTTCCCTGGCCAAGCAGAGCCCCCAGAGGAGCCGCACAGATTCCCGGCACTGCCCGGTGCACCCTCCCTGCCGCCCCACGCCTGTCCCAGCCCTCCTGCACCCCATGCGGGAACCAGCTGGGCTGAGCCACGGGGCAAAAAATGGCTTTAAATGGGTCCTTCCTCCTCCTGCTGCTCATCCTCGCCCTGCCTGGGGGCACCAGCAGCCCCCCGCGGAGGAGCTGCTTCACACCCACCCCGAGCTCCGGTGAAGCCTCTCCCCGCACCGAGACAGGAGAAACTGGAAACTGAAGTCCCCTGCTGCTTCCACAGCCTGGATCTCTCCATTTTAGGTGCATATAAAGGGATTTATCACCCTGGTATTTAAACAACGGTGTTAAGACACTTTAAATTTAAATAAAGCCTCTTTTTCTACTTCCGTCTGGGAGGTTTTGTGCCGCTGGCATCCGCCACGGTACGTCCAGAGCAGTCTAAACTTAACTGACACAAGCGAGACGAGCCTGGAAAGGAGGTTGGCCAGAAACCAGCAGACGGAGGTCAAAGACTCCGGTCTCGCCCCGAAGCATGAGCTGGGAAGGAAAAGGCTCCGACGGGAATGCGTGCAGGCAGCGCTGAGGAGCGAGAGAACAGCGCAAGCCCTTTCCAAACGCTCGGCTCAGCGGCGAGCCGGCCGCTGAAACGAGATCAAAGCTTGCCGAGACTCGCTGCCGGCACGGCACCGTGTGCCGGCGGGAGCCGCACCGCGTCCTGGTGCCCGTGCCAGGGAGGTACCGCGGATTCGGCCACCTTGCACGGGCACCCAACATCACAGCCCCCCCCGGGTGCTCTTCTCTCTGGACCAGAAGCACGTGGGAACAAGGAGAAGCAGCCGACAGCCCCAGGACCCGAGAGCAGGGCTCGGCCACGGTCTGGGTTCATTAGCGGGGTGCCAGGACAGCGATGGCAATTGCAATCACTTCTGCCGATTTTGTGACCGGGGATGCTGGCGGGCAAGGCACGCGCCTCTTGGCGAGGCAAGCCCAGCCTGGGAGGCACCACCGGGCGCTTGGGATGGCGATGACTCCACTGTGAAGGCAGCAGAAAGCTGGCCGGGCGAGGCGGGGTGGATCCTCTCACCTGAAAAACCACCAGCTTCATTTCCCTGTTGGCCAAAAGGAACACGAGCGAAACAGCACCTTCCACCACGCGCTCAGGGGCCACCCTGGACACCCGGGTCCGGCCATCCCTCAGGGCACCCCAAGGCTCCTGCCACCTTCTTGAGCCCCCCTCGATCTCCGGTCCCCCCCATACCAGGGAAGCCAGCGACTCCCACATGCATCCCAAAAAAAAAATCAGCGTTGTCTGGTCCGATGGTGGAAAGCCCAACGGCTTCCAGCCCAGCTTCCCCCAGCGCTTGCTCAAGCCAGGGACTCTGCTCCGATGGCAGCGCTCGGCCACCCCTCCTCCCGGGTGATGAAGAGGAAGAAGGGCTTCCCTTTCCCCCCGGTGAGGAGTCACCCCCACGCTGCCGGTCCCGTCAGCGCTCTTGCAGACCACAGAGGCCTCGTGCAGCCCACTCAGCGCTCCCAGGAGCGACGTTTATGGTTGCAGGATGAAACCCCGGCGGCAGCAGCGACCCTGCGTCAGGAGGCAACCGCACGCTGCCAGGCTGGCACAGCCACGCGGCTGCAGCGGCCCGGCACCCACGGCAAGGGGTCTTTGAGCCCAGAGAGCCCAGGCACTGGGGTCTCCACACCTCTAGTTGTATTCCTTATAGCAGAAGACAAGTTGGGGGGGGGGGGGAAGTTTCTTCACAGATGGGCATGGCCAGGACCGCTGCCCACCACCAGGAAGGCTCCAGTCCCACGAGGAGGGGTCCAAGGCTCTCCAGTTCATTTATACGAGGGTCTTGCGCCTCTTCTGCCCGCCCCAGGCTCTCCTCCAGCCCCTGGGAAGGTCGTCCCCTCCCCAGCAGGAGTCAGGTTAGGCGGACAAGGTGACAAGCCACCTCGTGCTGTCCCAGTCCAAACAAGCCAGGCCACGTGCTGGGCACCACGGAGCGGGCAGAGAGGGCACTGGGGGTGGGAAAGGGCTTCTCTGACACTCCGGCTCCAGGTTTCTACCCCCGATGATGAAAAGGGTTAATTATCGAAAAGTATTTCACCCAGATTGATTAGTTAATGTTTGCA
>NW_009258666.1:1780940-1782922 GCF_000687185.1 Egretta garzetta
CCCCTCTCCCCAGCGGCGGCCCCCAGAGGGGGCCCCGAAAGCTCCACCATTCCACCATCAGCTGCTGCCGGTGAGAATGATGGCAGCAGCGGCGCTGCACGTCCCAGCACGTACGGCGACACCATGATCCAGCGATGAGGCAAGAGGGGCTGGAAGCCGCCCTGCACCCTGCCTCCCTGGCACAGACCTGGGAAACTGGCCCACTGGCTTTCAACTGGGCCAAACTGGTGAAGGTCTTGGCGCTGGAGACCTTCCAGCTGCAGGTGCCGGACACTGTTTGGGACAGCACGACCCAGAGGGTGCTGCACCCCCTGAGGATGCCAGCAGCCAAAGGAATCATAGAATCACTTTGGTTGGAAAAGACCTTTAAGACCATCGAGTCCAACCTTTAGCCTAACCCTGCCATCCCACCACTAAACCCTGTCCCTAAGCCACGATCAGGGCAGCTCTGCCATGCTACACGACAGCACCGGAGCCTACACCCCTCCAAATCCCCCCTCCGGAGCCCCATTCCCACCCCCTTGCTCAACCAACCCCCTCGGGACCGGGCACCCCGGCGAGCACCGGCGCCGCAGCGATGCAGCACACCTACCCGGCGCCCCGGCCCCTCCACGCAGGCAGCTCTCCTCTGCCTACAGTGGGAGTTTTTTTTATAAAGAAAGAAATCACGAGGATCTGCCGGCGGGTTAACCCCTGCTCGGCAGTAAAAGGCAGAATTTGCAGCTCACTGCGCCGGCTCGGGGACCTTTCCCATGCCGCCAACCTCTCTGCCTCCAGACCTGCCCCGGCTTGCTCAACGGCGGAGGCCCCGCTGCTCAGATTGGGGTTTTTTAGGCTATTTTCTATCAGAAATCGAGTGGAGCTGCCTAGCAGAAATGCAGGGAAGCATTTGCAATCTCCCCACGGCTCCCGGCTTTGGCGGCGCCAAGCGTCCTCCTTGCCCTCCAACGGCACGAGCCGGTGCCAGCAGCACCGGGTCCTGGACGCAGCAGGTATGGGGTGGCCACCACGAGCTGGACACCAACCCCACGCGGGTCACATTTTGCTGAAAACTCTCTGGTTTTGCAGGATTAAGAGGGGGAGGGGATGAGCCAGTGGAAAACTTGTTCCGGACAGGAAAAAACCAAACTGTTCACAGGAGCTGCAACGGGGAAAAGCAGGGAAGAGACAACACATCCACCAGCTCGGAGCCCAGCAACCCAAACTGGAGGCTCCCACCCAGCCCTCGCAGCGCGGATGGGACGTCCTGGGAGGGGTTGGGAGCTGGGAAGGGGTCGAAGGCAAAGGAAAGCTTTTATACAGAATAAACAGTCATTTCCCCTACACCAAACAGGCACCACAAACAAGATCAAAGGACACCCAGCAGGGCATTTCCAAGCGACTACCAGCTTTCTACCATAACCTGGTGTAGAAATGTGGCATTACCTAAAAACCCCTCCGTCCTGGGGGAACCCGACTGCCCAGCGAAGGCACCGGCAGCTGGGGCACGGGGTGGGCAAGGGGGGGGCCCAGCCCAGCGCCCCCAGCCGGTGCTGCTCCAGCTGGACCGGCACGGACAGGCACTATAATTTCATTTTCTTTTTTAGAACAAAGCAAAACCAATGCAAACGACAGCTCTTTCCATGCCAGCCGCTGGCACCCGCCGCACCGTTTCCTCCGCGTCTCCACGCTGAACCCAACGACATCAAAGGGGCTTTTTATTAATAAAAGTTTGTCAAGTACTTGGATGAGCCCGAGCCACATTACCCAGCGCCTTTTCCAAGGCACCCGAAGAGGCTTTTATTCCCCGCTCCTTGTGAAAGCGGAGCGAGGCTGCGCGCTTCTCCCACCTCTGGGAGGCTTGAGTGGCACCCCCTGAATCGGGGAGCCGGGGAATCCATTATTCCCCTTTCTCTGCAGGCAGAAAGGAAAAGGAAACGGGCGCCGCGAGCGCCTGGCTCCTCTCGGCTCGGCCCTCCCCATTTTATAAAGACCCGGCGCCT
>NW_009258666.1:1783268-1783706 GCF_000687185.1 Egretta garzetta
GGGGACGGAGGGTCCTCACGCACCTCGTGCCACCCTGGGGTACGGGTACAGGGGTGATGGATGTTGTGGTGCTCTGTGGGGCAAGGTGGGGGGCTGGAATGCTGGGCACCCCACGCAGGGACACCAGGGCCCCAGGCACCCCATGCAGGGGACACAGGGACCCCAGGAACCCCACCCAGGGACACTGAGCCCCCAGGCAGCCCACGCAGGGGACACCAGGGCCACTCACCCCTGGGGCAAGCCACACGGGTCAGATGCGGGGACACCTTCCCCTCCGGCACCCCGCACCGGGGTCACCGGGAATCCCACGCTGCGGACACCGGGACCCCGGGCACCCCACGCCGGGGACACCAGGGGCCCTGGGACCCGGAGGACTGGGGATGCTGGGACCCCGCACACCCCACACCGGGCACACTCGGAACCCGCACACCCGCCACC
>NW_009258666.1:1784411-1785339 GCF_000687185.1 Egretta garzetta
CGCCGCGCGGGCCCCAGAGCTCCCCGCTGGCAACCGGTGACTCCAGTGCACGCAGAGCACTGCAGCCCAGTGCACCCCAGTGAGCCCAGTGCGCTGCAACCCAGTGAGCCCAGTGCGCCCAGTGCACCCAGAGCACTGCAGCCCAGTGCACCCCAGTGAGCCCAGTGCGCTGCAACCCAGTGAGCCCAGTGCGCCCAGTGCACCCAGAGCACTGCAGCCCAGTGCACCCCAGTGAGCCCAGTGCGCTGCAACCCAGTGAGCCCAGTGCGCCCAGTGCACCCAGAGCACTGCAGCCCAGTGCACCCCAGTGAGCCCAGTGCGCTGCAACCCAGTGAGCCCAGTGCGCCCAGTGCACCCAGAGCACTGCAGCCCAGTGCACCCCAGTGAGCCCAGTGCGCTGCAACCCAGTGAGCCCAGTGCGCCCAGTGCACCCAGAGCACTGCAGCCCAGTGCACCCCAGTACGCCCAGTGCACTGCAACCCAGTGCACCCCAGTGAGCCCAGTGAGCCCAGAGCACCGCAGCCCAGTGCATCCCAGTGAGCTCAGGGCACTGCAGTCCAGTGCATCCCAGTAAGCCCAGAGCGCTGCAGCCCAATGCATCCCAGCATCTCCCAGTGCAATAAGAGCATTATCTCCCAATTCACCCAGTACAACCAAAGCACTGCATCCCAGTGCATCCCAGCATCCCCCAGTGCACTCAGTGCACTCTGCAACCAAAGCACTGCCTTCCACTGTGCCCAGAGCACTGCATCCCAGTGCATCCCAGTGCATCTCAGTGCACCCAAGCAGGGGAGCATCTTGGCTGCCCCCAGCCCCACTGCCCACCAGCAGGGTGGGGGTCCTGCTCCCACCCCGCACCCGCTGCCAGCCAGGGGGGGCGCCTGCTTCAGACGCAGACGCCAAATACTGGGGCTCTGCCCCCCCCGGC
>NW_009258666.1:1787125-1787598 GCF_000687185.1 Egretta garzetta
GGCCGGTGCCCGGCTGCATCCCTGGCAGCGTCTCCGCGGGGAGGAGGGTTTAAATCCGGGTGACTGCGCCGGCGCGGCGGCCTCGTGGCGGGGCTGCCTTTGTGCCCAGTGGTGCCGAGGCAGGGCGGCCGGCTTCGGGCGGCCGAGCATCCCACCGGGAATGGCCACAGGGAACCGTGGCTCCTCCAGCTCTGCCCGCAAAGCCACCCCGCACGGAGCCCTGCGGAGCTGCCCGCGCCCGCAACGTCCGCCCGACCCGAAAATGCATTCTTGGGGAAAGGGGAAATCTGTGCCGGCCAGCTGGCACTTCATTCCTCCTTGGGCGTCGGGAGAGCTGCTCAAAAGCTGCCCCGTCCCTGGGAGCAGGCGGGTTTGCTGCTTCCAAGGCAGCGGAGAACAAGGCGGTCTGTTCCCACGTCCCGGGGCGCTGTTGGGGCACATCTCCCTCTGCTCAGCCAAGGCGCTGCCTCTGC
>NW_009258666.1:1787616-1788113 GCF_000687185.1 Egretta garzetta
CTCAGGCTCCCACCTCTGGGTGTCCTCAGTCGGGATCTGTCCCCGCTGCCGGCGGGTGCCACAGCTCCCATTCCCACAGCCTCCCACCGGGATGGGGACGGGGCGCAGGCGATGCACAGAGCGAGCCAGGCCCCTCGGTATCATTTTGGGGGACCATGGGGGAACAGGGGACCCCTTAGCGTCCCCTGGGGGGCTTTGGGGGACCATGGGGGAACAAGGAACCCCTTAGCATCCCCTGGGGGGCTTTGGGGGACCCCACCAAGGGGCATGGGCAGGGCCAGGAGCAAAGCCCATAGAGAAATGGGGATGGAGTGCAGAGCCAAACCTGCCTGGCACCCCCAAATCGCCCAGAATCCCCGCTCAGCCCCCCAGGTCCCAGCCCCCCTGGCAATTCTGGACGTGGCAGAGTGAAACCTCCCATAGAAACAGCACTTATGGGGGCACGAGGGTGGCTGTCCCCAGGCCAGGGGACAAAGGGGGCACCCCCCGCCCCCCCA
>NW_009258666.1:1789865-1790159 GCF_000687185.1 Egretta garzetta
TCCCAACAAGGTCCTTGCCAGCGCACCCCCTCCTCAGGCACGGCTGCGTCCAACTTTCTTTGGCTCTGATGGCCAGAAGGGATGCAGAGACCATCGGACGCCATGGACAGTGAGGAGGAAGAGCACCCCAGATCCATGTGTCCCCCCAAAACCACTGAGGTGCTAACGCCGCCTCTTCAAGGTCCATGGCCGGGCACGGGATGAGGCTCCCCGGCCCCACACGATGCCTGGGCTCCATCCCCACCGCCAGGCTGGCTCCCCAGTGCCCCTTCCCAGGGGTCCCAGGGAGCCGAG
>NW_009258666.1:1790252-1791218 GCF_000687185.1 Egretta garzetta
GGGACGGGCACCGGGGCAGCCGGCGTGCTGCAGACAGTCCCGCTGAATAATGCAAGGATCTGAATCAATATTTCAGCTCCTTTTCAAACCCGGTGACACAAAACTGTCTCCAAACTCTTTCTTCCCGGCTCAGCACTGTCTAGCTGCACCTCGCGAGTTATTTTTAATGGGGAATCTGCATGAGACCGAATTTTGTGACATCCCCTTGCCTTTAATCACGGGCTAGATCCAGCCAGCATGATGACAAGCGCTCGGCATCCCGGGCAGGCGGGGAGAAACACAGCTGGGGAAATGGCTGTGCCTCGGCAGGGTCCGGCCCTGGGGACTGGGAGGGTGCTCAGCACCCAGCAGGATGGGGCTCTCGGGGCAGCACCGGTCTGTGAGCAGTGATGGGTATGGTGGGGTCCCGGCAGCCCGGCCATCTCCCGGCCCCAGCGGTGCTGGTATTTGGGGCAGGGCCCGGCCGCACCCTGCGCATTTGCTTCCCCCAGCCCCAGACAGCGCGTTTTTCGAGAACCATCATTTGAATCAACTGGTTCTTCCTGCCCGGAGACGCCCGCGAGCCGGGATGGTACAACCCGCTCGAACGGCACCGCGGCACGGCCAGAGCTGCACGCACCCCACCGAGCCCGGGGGGGCAGGCAGGGGGGGCAGGCAGCATCCCACTGCTGTTCCTCTCCTTGTGGGATCTGCCCATGTGCTGGGTGCTGCAGATACGTGGGGGCCGGGGTTCCCCCGCTCCCAGTGCTCCCAGTCTGAGTCCCCACAGGGTGCGGAGCCCAGCACTGGGGCCGATTTGCCTGATGGCTGGGGGCTGGCAGGGGCTGGCAGAGCAGAGTGGGCGCCTCGAGAGCTCACTGCCCTCGTGCACACCTTCACAAGCAAGATGAAAGCTGGGCCCTGGGGTTTCCTTGGGGCAGCAGCCAGGAACAGCCCTGCCAGGGCTCAGCGGGAGCCCCTTGGCAT
>NW_009258666.1:1791440-1792351 GCF_000687185.1 Egretta garzetta
TCCCCCCGGGGGGTACACGCAGCCGGCAAAGGGAACACATGGGGCAGGGTCCCCTCCACGACGCAGCAGCGCAGGGACCCCGGGGCGTCCCAGTGACCACAGCGATGGGGCTGCCGATGGGCACCGCCTCGGGGAAGGAGAAGCCCCGGCTGCTCCATCAGGCAGGCAGGAATCACAAACCTCCCAGGGCAAATTCCTCCCCGGAGTCTGGCAGAGGACATTGTTCCACCAAGGAGCTATTTAGTCCTTAATTAAGCGTTTTAATGTCACCCAACCCCAGCGTTGGAGGTGCCCAGTCATCTCTTAACCCCAGCGTGCTGAGGGTATGAACCAACCTGCGGGGAGCCCTGCCCAGGCAGGACAAAGCCATCACAGAGCCAAACGGCCACCCCGGCCCTTGGCCACCAAAGGCCGCAGCCATTCCCCACTCCCCATCCCATCCATCCCCCAGCTCCCTAGGGAGAAGCAGGGGACAGGGACACCCCAAAACCAGCTTGAATAATGCAAGGATCTGAATCAATATTTCAGCTCCTTTTCAAACCCGGTGACACAAAACTGTCTCCAAACTCTTTCTTCCCGGCTCAGCACTGTCTAGCTGCACCTCGCGAGTTATTTTTAATGGGGAATCTGCATGAGACCGAATTTTGTGACATCCCCTTGCCTTTAATCACGGGCTAGATCCAGCCAGCATGATGACAAGCCCATCCCCCCCGGGGGGAACCCGCCACAGAACAGGGCGCTGCCTTACCTGCGACCCTGACGACAGCCCTCTCGGCCGGGTCCAGCACTGAGTCCTGGCTCTTCCGCTTCCTCTGCTCATGGAGGGGTAAATTCCAGGGCAAGGTGTCCCCGGGTGGGCAGGGGGAGAGGCTGCCCGAGCGCTCGCTGCGGTAGGAGCGCTCGCTCCGGCA
>NW_009258666.1:1794062-1795030 GCF_000687185.1 Egretta garzetta
CGCTCGCTGAGGGTCTCCTCGTCGGAGGACGACATGGCCCACGGCGTGGGCAGGAGGGCGGGCAGGACGTCCCCGCGGGCAGCAGCCTGCAGAAGGAGCAAACAGCGTGTGACGTCGGGCTGCCGGCCGTGGCTCCCCCCCCGCCATGGGCGCTGGGGCTGATGGAGAAGGGACCGTCCCACCAGGGAGGTCTCTGCCCTCGCGCTTGGGCCCAAGCACCCTCTCGGGTAGGTGAATCAGCCCTCCCAGAGCTCCTAAATGCTGCCTCAGTTTCCCCCTTGCTGGTCTGACAGCTGGGGCTCCCGGGGATGGGGACGGTGGCACGGCCACCACTCCACCGGCAAAGCTCATGCTGACATCCCCGGCACCGGCTCGCTCCCACAAAGCGAAGTCCAACCTTTTGGGTTTGATTTCTTTGTGCTCGGTACAAGAAGCAGCCATGAGATCGGTGCTGCCCTTTGTACCTGCAGGTTTTTTTCCCCTCTCAGAACGGGAACAGCTTTAAAAATCCTATTAATCGTGGTAGGGGAAAATGGTAGGGCTTTCTGTAGCACGCAGGGAGTGAGCTGTGCCGTGTACACATGCTGGGCAAATAAGCACCTTGCATGAGACATATTTAAAATAATTCTCATTGTGTCCTCTAGCTCGACCAGGGAAAATGCACATGAAATGACTGAGACTCCTACAACCGATGTGCCGCGGCAGAGGAGCCGCCTCCATCGCGCGGAGCCTTTCCTTATTATCAGCATTTAATCAGCAAAACAGGAACAAAGGGACCCAAAAAAACATTGAAAGAAAGGGAGAAAGGATTCCATGAGTCATTCACCCCCCGCCGAAAAGCTGCAAAAAACGAACCGCGGCCCAAACCTGCGTCTCCCCCGGCAGCCCCAGTGCCTGCACCGAGGGGCTCAGCCCTCGCCCTGGTTTTGGGGGACCCGCGGGTGTGGGGCTGGGGGGGCTGCGGGTTG
>NW_009258666.1:1796451-1796863 GCF_000687185.1 Egretta garzetta
CCTGGCGCCTCGGAGCGCCCGGCTGCCCCACGGGCATCTCTCCCCCACCAGTTTTCAGCTCTCATGTCAACAAGTCCCTCTGCTTCCCAGCGGCTGTTTCCCTGAGTTCCTCCAGCGAGGGGGTGGGAACGCAGTGGAGGACACGGCACAGGGTGTGGTGACACTCTTGGACATTTGGGACGTGGCTGTAAAGGAGCACGTGTTGCCCTGCAGCCCTGCCGGGGCGCTCCCGGGATGGGGAGAGCAGCGCAGGAGGAAGCGCTCAGCCGAAACCTGCCCAGGCGTGGATGCTCCGGTGGGATGCACCGAGCCGAGGCCGAGGCCTCGCAGGCGTGAGCGCCGGCTGGTAAGGGGGGCAGGAGCTCCCCGGGAGCCCCAGTAACGCTGCACTGGGCCAGTCTGGGGCGGGGGG
>NW_009258666.1:1797307-1798103 GCF_000687185.1 Egretta garzetta
CCCGGGGCCGCCTCTGCCCCCCCAGCCCTGCTTTCTCTTCCCGCCCCCCCCTGCAGGTCTCGCACCCCCTGAGCGGGTGGTTGGGTCCATACTGGACACTGATGGATAAATGTGGCCGCTGTGCTCAAAGTGGGGGCTGCAGGTCCCAGTGCCACGAGGGACCCCAAAATCTGCCAGAGCTGGGGAGTGGGGAGGGCTCGTCCCACCGGAACCGGCGGCCCTCAGGCACACTGGGAGGAGGAAAGTGCCCGGAGAGCCAGACGCTTCCCAAAGCTCCCGGATGCTTCCCAAAGCTCCTGGACGGGTTGGGTGGCTCAGCTGCATGTTTGCGATGTGCGAAGGCCCCCGGCTGACGGCGCCGCCAGCCCGGCCATGGCCCCCCCGGCCTCTGGCACGCACTGGGACGATGGGCACGATGCCCCTGGCTGCCCCCATTCCCATCACAGCCGGGCACCGCTCGCCCTCGGGGCATGAAACACACGGTTCACCGAGTGCCACCAGCCGGGCGCTGGCCTCCTCCCTCGCGGTGCCCTCAGAGCAAACCCGGCCGATTTGGGCCGTGTCAAACCCCGGAGGAAAGAGGGCGGCCGGGAGACGGTGCCTGTTCCAGCCTGTGCGGATTTCACACCCGAAACACCTTTCCAGCAATCCCTGAGGGAGCCCAGCGGCGCCGGGTTATTTGTGCTGCGAATCTGGGTTAACATCGCGCGTTGTTTTGCCTGCGTGGGGACGGGGAATCGGTATTTCAGGAGGCAGGGGGGAGGCGGGCGGGGGGCTCCCCCCTCAATACTTTCAC
>NW_009258666.1:1798136-1802189 GCF_000687185.1 Egretta garzetta
TGCAAATCAGCCGGCACACGGCTCTGCCCCAGGATCTGTCCCCGCTCCCTCATTAAAACCTTCACCCAAGCCTGCAGATGAAATCTGCCTTTTCCCTTGACTTTTGATAAATTATTCATCTCTGAGGGCTCTTTATTCCCCCTCTCCAAGGCTGAGGAGCTGCAGATGCTGCTGGAGGCTCCCGGCACATCCGGGGCTGCGGGAGGTGGGGGCTCACCTGCTCCCCAGACCCCAGCTCCCGCTCCCAGGTGGCTGAGGGTTGTAGGAAAATGGGAATGGGGGAGGCATGGGGAGGCAAGCCCCTGGGAAAGCAGCCAGTGAGCGATGCAAGCCCTGCCCTCGCCGGCTCCTGCCTGGCCGAAGCTCTGCCGGCGGCAGAATTGGCTCCCTGGTGGAGATCTCCCACCCAGCTGGGATGTGGCTTCACCCTGCGCCACAAAAATGCCCGAAAAGCAAACGGTGCAATATAAACTTGGATCTGCTTTACGCTGGAAATGAACCTCGTTCAGGGCTCTGCGGTGAATGACATCCAGAAGCTGAGGATGCTCCAAATCCCTTTGCCCGGGGGAACTCGGGATGATCAGACCCATTTTCGATCGCTGCTGCTCGGCCAGAGCCTCAGCCGCAGGCTCCTCCTGCCAGAGCTGGGAGGCAGTTTGGTTTTTGGTTTTTTTTTTTTTTAATCTCTCCATGAATTTGATCGCTTTCATCCGGTCTTTGGTTATTTTCCTTATTGGCTGAAATTTCCGACAGAGCTTTTAACTACGACAAACAGATCTGCTCCTCCCGGTCCCTGCTCTCTCACCACTTGCCCTTGGCTGTGTTAACGTCTATCGCCAGAACAATTAGATTTGGGCTGGGTTTAAAGAGCCGCTCGGGAGGCAGGAGCGTTCAGACACATTCCAATATCTCCTCCGACGTCTGGACAGCCCGATGAGAGGAGTCACTCTCGACACCAGTAAGTTGCTGGGCTTTTTGCTGAGCCCGTTTTTTTTTTTCCTCCCTCTCCCTGGAAAAGCAAAAGCAACCATTCCCTTTCACAGCCCCTTTTTTTTTTTTTTTTTTTTTTTTGGCAAACCAGCAATTCCCGAGAGCGTGCCAGCTCCGGGTGCTGCCAACCTTCGCAGCCTGCTCGCGAGGGCTTTGCGCCGCCACCGAGAGGGTAATTAATCGTCATCCGTAACGAGCGATTACAAGGGAAGGGGTGCAGGCAGGGCACGGGGGCTCCCACGATCTCAGTCCCCAGCCAGGGTTTTCCCTCTCTGTTGATCGTTTGTCAGCTCCGACGGCTGGGGGCTCCAGCAGCCCCCACCCCGCAAGAGCCCACAGCCCTCGGGCCGGGAGCCTCGCAGGGCGTTTTCACCTGAAACCCTTCACGTTTCTGCCTGTTTCTTCATGCTGCTCCCGCATCGTTCCGGTGTTTCCCTCCCCTGCTGCCCGGGGAGCTCCCCCTCGCCTGCTTTTACAGCCGAAACGCTGTCACTGCCTGAGCATCAGCACCCCTACCCAAGCTCTCCTCTGCTGAAACCGATCGCCACCAAACTGTTTTCATATTTGAAAGCGCCAAACAAAATCCCTGAGGATTATCAGCCCGTTACACACAGGGAGAGCAGGTCCCTGTCTCCAGCAGCCTGGGGCCTCATCAGATCCAGACCTGGATTTTGGGGCTCTCTGATGCCGCCCTCCCCCAGCAAGGGAGAAACGCGGGGATGACGCAGCCGTGAATTAGCCCGAGCGGAGGGAACCCATCTGGGCTGTAGTAATCGATCCATCTGGGCCTGGGGGAAGGGAGAAAGCTCCCGGCAGCGCTCAGGAAGGCCGGTTCAGAGGGAGCTGGGGGAGAGGAGCTCGACGAGAAGCAGCAGCAATCCCCAAAAGGCCAAACCCCGCTGGGACGGGGCCCATGAGACCGTCACTGCCACAGCCCATGCAGAACTGGGGTGAAAACCAGGGAAGTGTTTCTTCCAGCACACTTTGTTCAACCACGTACAAATAATGAGACTCTCCTGCCTCAGGTCCCTACCCCAGGCACCCCAGGAGGGCCCAGGGGCAGGGCAGAGAGCCCCAAAACCACAGCACCCAGCTTTGGCCCACCCTATCACAGGGCGCAGCTCTTCCAGGGTCTGCGCCCAGGGTCAGGGCTCTGCAAGTCTCTTCCCACCCCCAGGAGGGATCCGTGAGCCCACTGAGGGCTCTGGGCCCCCCGGGGCTGAAAGCAGCGGCGGGGGGGGCCCCCTCCCAGGGGAGGGGCCCCATCCGAGAGAGTTTGGGTTTTCACTCCTGTCACAGTCCACCTTTAGGTGACACTTTAAATTCACACACTCCCCCCTCGAATTTCAGGCACGCGCTATCTAAACACAGAGCGCTCATCGAAGGAGCTGCTCTGCCCCACCCAGTCAGTTGTTCACAAGGTGTTTGGAGGAAGAGGAGGTCTGCCACGGCCGCCTTCAGCCCTCGAGAGAGAGAGGACCCCACAGCCAAGCACAGAGCTGCCACAGATAAAGGCATCGGTGGGACAGGCGTTAAGAGAGACCCGCATCCGCCACCAGGAGCGACGGCCCCACGCAGCCCCTCGGCACAGCCCGGCCCCGCGAGGGGCACCAGCCGCTTCTGCCTGCCGGAGCTTACATCGCCTTCGTCATCCCAGCGTGGGGATTTGCGAGGATGAGGAAACCCATAGGCTCCACCTGCATCAAAGATTAAGCATTAAACCCACAATCACCGGTATTAAAAACGTGGATTAAAGCACAGATCTGTCCCCTCTCTGCTTCCAGGTACTCACCTGCTTTAATGCCGTTACAAAACCGCGCTGGATTTTGGAAGGAACGGGGGCGGGGGGGAAATATCCCCTTGGGAAGGGAGGAACACCAGCGGCGCAGGCTGGCACCGCTGCCAGGGCACGGTGCGGAAGGACAAACCACCCAGGCCATGCTGGGGCCAGTGTCCGCTGTGGCGCTCAGTGGATCCCACTGACACCCAGGATTTCAAAGCAAAGCCCTCATCAAGGAGATCGGCCTCCAACACGCTGGAGGTGCAGGAGAGAAACAGAATCCGGGCAAAGCGAGTTGTTTTAACCAGGTTTTCACCTCATACACCACCACTGCCAGCTGCAGACTGGGAAGAGCCCAGCACACATCAGTCCCATGTGCTGCCTGTAAATTAAAATGAAGTTTTGCAGAACAAGCTCGGATAGGGCTTTTTTTTTTTTTAACTCTTTCAGGTTATTCCTCTCAGTTCCAGCAGCAATTGCCTCCTGGGAGGCTGGCCCACAGGTCAGCAGGGGGGACAGGCTGCAAGCACAAAGGGAGAACTCCCGACAGCCCATGGCACCAGCTCCCTCCGGCTCCAGGGGCTCCTGACCTCCTCGGGGGCACATCCCCAGCACTGCTGTGGTGGTTTTAGGGTGTCTCAAAAGCTCCCCTGGCAGCACTGCCACAGAGAGCGCCCCTCAAGCCATGTTTTACTCAAGAAAAAAAGACAAGACAGAGCCAAACGCTGTGCCGAAGGAGACATTTACTAGCCCAGGCAATGCCCAGTGAGGTGTCATTCCCCTTCAGCAGGGGCAGGGCCCCCACACAGACCCCACCGCTACAGCGTAACCCGTTTGTGCTGTGGGGTTTCTTCCCAGAGAAGTTCCACGTCAATAACTCCACAGGTGATGGATGGCTGCGTCCCCCACAAATCAAGGCCGCGGCTCCTCTTTGCCCTTGTGGTAGTTGGGCGGCGTGTACTTCCCTTCCTTGATCATCTTGTCCCTCTGCTCGAGGATGGTTTTCAGCCGTGCAGCCTGGCAAAGCGCAGACGAGAGGGTCGGGGCAGACACACAGCAAGGTCACAGCAGTCGGGAGAAGCACTTACGTGGTCCCTAGCACAGGTCCCATGGCACCCGCACCAACCCTGCCCGTGGGGGTCCCCCACACATCTACCACACGGGTCTGCACCTCCTGCCAAAGGCTGTGGGGCTTTCAGGCTGTTCCAACCCATTTTACTACTAATGCTAACTGGATTTTCAGCCCACTGCTGACCAGGCAGTATTTTCTCCCATTGCTGCTG
>NW_009258666.1:1803274-1803851 GCF_000687185.1 Egretta garzetta
GGGTCCCCATCTCGCCCCGCTGCAGTGCTGTTCCTGTGTGGGACCCCCCTCCCCATCCTGGGGGCAGGGGGCTTCGTTAGGGCTGACGAGAGCTCAGGGACTGACTGGGGGGGTACCACCAGGCCCGGGTCTTCCCCCCAGTAACAGCCACATCCCAGCACCCACCCCCTGTTCCTACATCCTTCACAAAATCCCAGGGGTCCCAGTGGATGCTGAACAGTGCCCAAAATTTGGGTGAACGTCCCTAATGAGCAAAGCCTCGTTAGGCAGTTAACTGCTTATTGCAGATTGATTCTCTGCCGCCTCCACCACAGGGGAGGGAGGAAGCGCCGGGGGCTTCCTCATACGAAACCCCAAGCTGTGCTGGACAACCATTTATTACCGTAACTCTTAAAAAAAAAAAAAAAAAGAACGCAAACCTGCTGGGCCCCACCCTCCCGCTCGCCAAGCCCCTGTAGCAGGCACACAACACCGCCCGAGCAGGAGGAACGGGATTTATGGCACACACTTCAAAGCCCTCGCCCGCGGCGTCCCCCCTGAGAGCGGAGCGGGGCGATGGCGGCGGCAGGCGGGGTGG
>NW_009258666.1:1803877-1809752 GCF_000687185.1 Egretta garzetta
GACGCTCTCGCGTTCGTCTTCTGTTTGTGGCGGCTTTCCTTGGAAGAGCTGGACGGCTTTCCTGCAAGCGGGAGACACCCGAGGGGAGCAGCCCCTCCCGAAATGCTGCAGGATGGGACCAGGGAAGGGGGAGCTCAGGGGCTCCCCCAGAGCGACAGCCCCGTCTGCACAGCCAGAGCTGAGCTGTCTGCAGCTTCCCCAGTGAAAAACCAGCTCAAGTCTGTCTGTGTTTAAAAAAATGTGAGTTTTGCCTCCAAGACCAGGTTTTTACATCTGAGACCAGGTTTTTACCCTGAATCTCCAGGTTCTGGGACTCAGATTTGCCCCTCTCCCCTGGGCAAAGAGCCCAGCTGGAAGGAAAGACAGCATCTCCCATGGGATTCAGCCCACCCCCCTGCCCTGCTCACACAGGACCATCTCTTACCAGGCCACACGGGACATGGCGTAGGTGATCTGTGGCTGGGGACACCCCCCAAGCGAGGGCGAGGTTGCGATGGTGTAGGCACCCATGTCCTTGAAAATCAGCCAGTCCCCGACTTGCAGCTCAGGCAGCTCCAGGCCGTCGGCAATGCGGTCCTCTGCGTGTCCTGGGGGGCCCCAGAGGCTGCTGCTGTGCGAGGGGTGGTCTGGGCAGGGTTTCTGCAGGAAAAAGATGGAGCAGCCGCAGGGGATGAGGATGCACCAGTGCCCGGTGACCTGCCTTGCCTCCGCCCGCCCTGAAGATCCGACCCTGGGAGCCCACGGACTCTGGCTACAGCCCTCTTGCTGCGCCACCATGGCCTCTGCTCTCCTCTGGCACGGAGCCCAGGGCCAGCCACAACGCAAGGGAGAGCAGGGTCGGCTGCGGGGACGGGACGCGGTGCAAGGGACACACTGGGCTCTCCTCAAACCGGGCCAGACCCTCACCTTGTGCAGCTGGGGTCTGGGGCAGGGGCTGTCAAACAGGAGGCAGCTGAAGGTGCCATAGATGCCATCGCTGAGGTGGTACACAAGGCTCTTCTTGCCGCCAGACTCTTCCTCTGGGGGGGAGCAAGGAGAGGGCTCAGGGGGGCTCAGGGACAGGGGTGGGTCCATCCCACCGTCCCACCGTCCCACCTACCATCAGAGCCAGGCTGCTCTGTGGGACCCTCCTCCATGGCAGTGATGCTGGCAGCAAAGGTGAAGGCAGAGTTGACGTAGTATCGCCCAGGTCTTGCAATGATCTCCACCCCGCAGCCGTCTGGGAAGTACAAGTCCAAGGTAGAGTTTATCACGGCAGCGATCTGGATGGGAAGAAGATGTTCTCTCTCAGTTAGAGCGGTCCCTCTGCAGGGAGCCAGACCCAAGGGACACCCTCCAGCCTCGCCCTCTGCCTGCTGAGGGCAGGCATTGGGAGCCGTGTACCTCTTCAAACTGGGCTCTGGTGTCCTCAGTGCTGGGGATTCCCCCTCCGATGTCCAGGAGGTGCATCCGGTAGCCCAGCTCTGTGCCCATCTCAAAGGCCATCTGTGCCGCAGCCACAGACTGAGCAAAGGCCTGGGGCTCCAGACCGCAGCTCCCAAGGTGAAAGCTGAGGGCACAGTCCCTGTTTCAGCAGGGTTTGCCCATCCCCAGAGAGCAGCAAGGGGACATGGCGCAGGGATTGTCACTCACTGGGGGCAGCTCTGCACCTCCCACACACCAGCCTGAGCGAGACTGCCTGGCTGACCCCGCAGAGCCCCCCAGACCCTCTCTGAGAGCCACATCTGCCCCAAAATGGTCCCAACAAGGGTCAACCTCCCCAAGTCCCAACCTCCACCTCACTCCCAGACAGAGCAGCCGGTGGCTCCGTGGACCCCTGCGTTGTTCCAGCAAGGCAGAGCTCCCTGCAGTCCCCTCCAACATGGGCTGAACACCCCTATGGAAAAAGGACCGTGTGCTGTACCTGATGCCAACAACCTCCACAGCCTGCTCCTTCGCTGTCTCTAGCAGGTGCTGGCAGGACTTGAGCGTGGCCCCAAACGTCATGCTCGGATGGGCAGAGGGGCTGGAGTCAGCAGCGATGCCCAATAACATCCTGCAGAGCAAAGCCACACCGTGTTGAGGGGTCTTCAGGCCCTCTGTCACCCCACAGTCACCTCCCCAGCTCTTACTCCAGCCTCACCACTGCAACGATGCTGCCAGACACCTACCTGGCACGAGGGTGGCTCCTGGCCACCTTGCTCAGCTCCACCTCATTGTCAAAGGTCATCAGCTGCACACCATGGCTGGCCGCATATTTGATGTGGGCAACCTGCTTGCAGGGGCTGCTGTAGAAGATCTTCTCAGCTGGGACTCCAATGCTTTGAACCCGTGCAATCTCTGCCTGCAGGGAAACGGCACGCGTGTCAGCAGGTCCCCAGGACTGGCACTGCCCATGCCTGGCCACGATCAGCCCTGGGCCTCGTCCAGCTTGCAGCACTGTGAAGGGCAAACCGCCAGCATTGCAGCCTGGGCTTTTCCAGGAAAAATCCGCAAGAGCTCAAAGGGATCAGAGTGGACTTTGTCCTGGCAGGGTCAGTGTGGCAAGATGTTTACAAGTGGCATGAGACCAGGAGGAGAGGAAAAAAGTGGGTTTAGCAGGTGTGGTGCATGTGTTCCTTGTGAGCTGCAGCAAGGGTTACAGCTGCAGCGCTGGTCTGAGCTGTCACGACTTTGCACTTTCTCCTCCTGGTAACACGTCCTATTTAATTATGTACAAGTAAGTGGCTTAACTTTGGATCCTCCCTGGGAACGTGGCTGTGAGCAAATGAGAAGCAGGAAGGAGCAAGGAGCTTTAGGCTCAGCCTGAAAGCCACCAAGAGTTGGACGGCTGTGGCAGCAGTACCCCAGGGATGTGCCTTGCCACCAGCCAAGCCTGCCAGCCAGGACACGGGTTCCAGAGACAGGAGTGTCGGTCAAAGGGAACAAGCCTGTGTTACCAGACAGAGAGGACAGGGATTTCTGGGCTGTGTCGGGAGGTTTTTGACAGCAGAGGGAGACTCCTGCCCCTGTAAATGTCATCCAGTGAGTGGAAACTTGGGAAAGGAGGGTGGGTTCTGCCACAAATGCCCAAATGATGCCCATCCCAAGCTGTCCTCCCACGACCCTACCTTGTTGGTACAGGCAAAGCCTGTCCCCAGCTCAGCCAGCAGCCGTATCACTCCTTCACTGCCGTTGCACTTAACCGGGAAGTAGGGTTTCACACGGGGCAAGGCCTTCAGGAAATGCAGGTGTTTCTTCACAACGTCCCCAAGGTCTGCCACGAAGAAGGCTTGCTGGTCGCTCTAGGAGAAAGCCAAAATGAGCAACAGTTACCTCCTCACCACCGCCTCTGCCAAGGGGGTGTTGGTTGCTGGGAGCAGCAGAGCTGCCAGCCCTTACCACCTGGCACAGCTCCACCAGCAGGTTCTCCAGGAGGTCTCTGGTGGTGAAGCCCTCTTCCACCATCATGAAGTTGGATTCATTCAAGTACTGATTCATGGTAAAGCTTCCTCAAGTAGGGTATAGCTTCTAAGGATGCAACACACTGGAAAAAGAAAGGGAATATTAGAGGCAGGGCCCAGAAGCTTCACCAGTGTCCAACACCCAGCCTGCACCCTGAGGTGCTCCCCGTCCCCCCCACAGGCAGTTCATGGCAGTCCTGAGCTCTCTGCTCTCTCCTCCAAACCAGCGCCTCAGCTGAGAGCCTTACTGTGGTTTAAAGCATCTTCTCCAGGGGGAGGAGACTCATTTCTCTGCAGCTCAGAGCTTTGTTTTGGCACACAGCAGCCCTGTCTTCTTCAGCAGCAGTTCAGGCACCAACACAGTTAACAACAAAGCCAACTTCACTGCAGAGCGGATGGCCTATATAAGCCAGAACGCGTCCCTTCATGCTCTGGCACGTAGCTAGATCTGCTGTACATTGCATGGGGTGAAGTTCCCCTGTGGTTTCCAAATAGCTGAAGTCTCACGGACCCACCTTCCCAGGCACACAAGCCCCGTGAAAAGGGAGGCATCTTTAAAGAGAACAGCACAAGCCACTCACTGATACTGGCTGACCTGGGGTTAGTCTGGATCCGTGCTGTGGTTCCAGTTTCACATCTCTTCCGTGACAGAGGGTGTGGAACAAGGGGACAAGTTAAGCTGAGCGGTGTTTCCTAGCTTGCACACTTAGCAGAGCTTTAGCTTTAAGCTTGCACGCTTAGCTTTAACAATCTCCTCCCCTGGTTCCAGCCCATCCCATAGGAGCTGAAAGCCTAGCACAAGCTCGCGGGAAACATTTCCACTCCAATAATCCAGGTCTAGCTCCAGGGCTCTTACAGGAACATGGTCCCTCTGATCTGAAGTGAACGGGAGACGGAGGTTTCATTTCTCAGAGCTGCACGCCACCTCCTCCTCTGCAGAGACCTACTTACGACATTTCGGATGGGGACGTCCCCAAGGTCTGCCACGAAGAAGGCTTGCTGGTCGCTCTAGGAGAAAGCCAAAATGAGCAACAGTTACCTCCTCACCACCGCCTCTGCCAAGGGGGTGTTGGTTGCTGGGAGCAGCAGAGCTGCCAGCCCTTACCACCTGGCACAGCTCCACCAGCAGGTTCTCCAGGAGGTCTCTGGTGGTGAAGCCCTCTTCCACCATCATGAAGTTGGATTCATTCAAGTACTGATTCATGGTAAAGCTTCCTCAAGTAGGGTATAGCTTCTAAGGATGCAACACACTGGAAAAAGAAAGGGAATATTAGAGGCAGGGCCCAGAAGCTCCACCAGTGTCCAACACCCAGCCTGCACCCTGAGGTGCTCCCCGTCCCCCCCACAGGCAGTTCATGGCAGTCCTGAGCTCTCTGCTCTCTCCTCCAAACCAGCGCCTCAGCTGAGAGCCTTACTGTGGTTTAAAGCATCTTCTCCAGGGGGAGGAGACTCATTTCTCTGCAGCTCAGAGCTTTGTTTTGGCACACAGCAGCCCTGTCTTCTTCAGCAGCAGTTCAGGCACCAACACAGTTAACAACAAAGCCAACTTCACTGCAGAGCGGATGGCCTATATAAGCCAGAACGCGTCCCTTCATGCTCTGGCACGTAGCTAGATCTGCTGTACATTGCATGGGGTGAAGTTCCCCTGTGGTTTCCAAATAGCTGAAGTCTCACGGACCCACCTTCCCAGGCACACAAGCCCCGTGAAAAGGGAGGCATCTTTAAAGAGAACAGCACAAGCCACTCACTGATACTGGCTGACCTGGGGTTAGTCTGGATCCGTGCTGTGGTTCCAGTTTCACATCTCTTCCGTGACAGAGGGTGTGGAACAAGGGGACAAGTTAAGCTGAGCGGTGTTTCCTAGCTTGCACACTTAGCAGAGCTTTAGCTTTAAGCTTGCACGCTTAGCTTTAACAATCTCCTCCCCTGGTTCCAGCCCATCCCATAGGAGCTGAAAGCCTAGCACAAGCTCGCGGGAAACATTTCCACTCCAATAATCCAGGTCTAGCTCCAGGGCTCTTACAGGAACATGGTCCCTCTGATCTGAAGTGAACGGGAGACGGAGGTTTCATTTCTCAGAGCTGCACGCCACCTCCTCCTCTGCAGAGACCTACTTACGACATTTCAGATGGGCACTAGGAGAAAGACCACACTGACCCCGGAGAGGCAGTGTGTTGCATTGAGCAAGCACCACCAGAAAACTCCAGAGATGGGGAATGGGGAGAAAAAATGGGTTCTGAAGCTCTTAAAGCTTCATACTCAAGAAAGGAGAGCAACTCCTCCAGACTTACCCTTCACTCCCCAAAGACATCACTAACCAGCACCCAGCCCACCCTGGTCGGGCACAGAAATGATGAGCAATTAAGTGGGTCATTCCTGCCAGCCCTGGGCAAATGTGCCCCAGCCTCAGACATCCCCTCCTTACCAGGGTCCAACGCCTCCCTCCTGTGTGA
>NW_009258666.1:1809858-1811169 GCF_000687185.1 Egretta garzetta
GGGGGGGGGGGCACTGACGGCAGGAGCCCCCCCCCCCACCATTCCCAAAACTCAGCATCTGCAGGCATCCCTAGCCAGCCCCCTCCTCACCGTGCCAGGCAAGCCAGCTTCCCCAGCAGCCCCACACAGTCCCCTCCACCCTGTTACCTTAGAAATCATTTAAAGAGATTATGCCCATGGGTCTCCAAAGAGAATGAACTGGCCCCAGCAGCGGCTGTTCGTCCTGCCCAGGTTCCCTGCCTGCCCCAGCCCCTGCACCAGCCACCCCTGCAGAGGGGGTGGGGGGGCTCTGCACCCCTTGTATGCCAGCACCCCCCCTCCCTGCTCTGCCTCACAACGGTGGCCATGGCAACCAAACCCAGCCACCCCATTGGCTGAGTTGCCTCTGAGCATCCTTCATCCCTTTCGGGGAATGCTTTCCCCCAACGCCCACCCCCTCCCAGGGCTGGGGCTGCTCCCAGAAGACACCCCAGGTTCTCACCAAGTCCCCGCTGTGCCGGCAGCTCGTCCCCAGCCTGACAGTGCGAAGGGCTGCAAGCCTGCCTGCAGCCCGGCCCAGGTGCGAGGGCGCTTGTGGCTGCGTGTGCATCGTGTGCGCAGGGACCCTCGGGGGGAAGAGTGCCAAAAATACCTCTGAAACACTGCTGCCAGGGAAACGAGGCTTCCTGCAGATTAAAAGCTGAGCAGCGCCTGCTTGACTGGGGAGGTAGTCTGGAAGACGTCAGGGACTGATTCTGCCCTTGCTGTGCTGCTGCCAGTTTCGGTGGTTTCCCCAGCATCAGGTCCAGCTCTGCCATAGGCGCAGATGCCCCACCTGGCCGATCAGTCCTGTCTTTGCCTGCATTTGTGCACTTGGAAACAGTTCTACTGCTCCATCCCACAAAAACCACAGGCTGAGCAGGGGATTTTTTTCTTCTTGTTGATTTGCAATTCCCTCTCTGGTGTCATTGAGGAGACAACGTTCTGTGAGTGGAGGGGCAGCTGCCCCCACTGAGGAGGTGAGAGGGACCAACTTATCCTGGGTTCCTGTACTCAACGCTGTGGTCTTGGCTTTGCCGTGGACACTCCCAGCAACCAGGGCCGAGGAAGCTCTTGTCTCCTGTGGGATCCTGGCCTGTTTTCCCGGTGCCCTGGCCCAGCACCCAGCCCTGGATTGTGCTGCGCAGGACAGAGGGAGCTGTGCAGAGCACACCACACCGGGAGGAGGGCAGAGTGGTACCAGGTTTCGGCAGCGTGGGGTAGAGCACTGCAGTGCCCACTCGCTTCTGGATGTGCCGGGCAGCGCCGGAGCGGGCAGCGCAGAGGCCGGCG
>NW_009258666.1:1811867-1834762 GCF_000687185.1 Egretta garzetta
CCCCGGCTCCGGGGGCACCCGCCCCTCAGGGCTATGTGCCGGGCCCTGCCACGTGCAGGCCGTCCCGCTGCTACGAGCGGGGACAAGGCCGCACCGGGGCGGGGGGTCCGAGCCCCGGCCGGGCCTCAGCCTCTGAAACCCTCACGGCGAGCTCACCTCCTGTCTGTCCTCTCCTGCAGGCTCCGAAGCTGGCCGAGACCTACTGCGTCTGCCACCTGGCAACCGGGGACATGCTGCGGGCCATGGTGGCCTCCGGGTCCGAGCTGGGCAAGCGGCTCAAAGAGACGATGGATGCTGGGAAGCTGGTGGGTAGCAGGGAGATGTGCTGGGAGGGGAGATGGTCTGGCAGCACCTGCAATGAGAGCGGTCAAAATCCCCCTCTTAATTCTAAGCCTTGGTGACAAAACCCAATCAGTGGAGGAAAGGCAGATTGTAGGGTGAAGGCAGGGGTGGGGGTTCACCTTTTCAGTACCCCGCAGGAGAAACATCCTATAAAAATATCATTGCTCTTCAAAATTGCTCCTTGCTTACCGGGAGCCTCTCTGTCCCTGGGCTGGTTCTTTCCGCCACGCTGCTTTTATCTTTGTGGGGTGCAGTCTGGCTCCTGAGTGCTGTCCGAGGTGAACGCTTATCCCTGGAGCTGCAGGATGTTACAGCCATGCTTTGCAGCTCCTGTGTCTCTTCACGTGATGCCTGGACCCCTGTGGGGTGGAAGAGTTTGTTCAGAGGGTTCATCTACGTCCCAGATCTTACGTAAATGCCATTTGCTTGTAACTGTAAGGTGAAAATAGACTTGGGGGTGTTGCTGTGGTAGTCACAGAGGGTGGTGCGTGATGCTGTGTGAAGGAGAAGCTCTGAATGCCCAAGAGACAAGAGTTAGGATCTCTGACACATTCATTTTCTGAGGATCTAATTATCTTGCCGAAATGATTGAAATGTCTTGGGCAAACTTAAAGGACAGCAAATTGCAGCCGCTTGCCCCAAAGGTAAGCGGTGTGGGACAGATCTTGGGCATCGCTGCGGGCTGTCACGGGCTCGTAACACCCCATGGAGAATCTGCGGGCCCCGGGTGGGAAGAGCGATGTGGCTTATCTCCAGCTTTCGCTCAAAGCTTGCGTTGCAACACCAAGCCTGCAATAGCCCAGCTGGTTATGAAAGATAGGGACGTTATCAGGCAAGGCTGGTGGTATCTGCCACGTGTGTGTGGCAGCCGGCACCGGGCTGCTCTGCGGGTATATCCTTGCAGCGTACTCTGGCTCTGGAGATAACTCAGCTGGGAGCACAGCAGCGTTTGGAGCCTGGGATGGGGTTTTGTGCTCGATTACAAAGCAGGACCCGTTTCTCTGAAAGGGGTAATCAGGAAGGCACAGAAGTGACTTGTTGCTTCACCCAAACTGCCTCCCGCCTGTACGCTTCCCGCTCCAGGGCTCTTGTTTACGTGTGCTGTGACAGTCTGGTCCCCAATCCTGCTGGGTCCCAGCTGCGTGCGCTGGAGAAACCAGTGCTGCTGAGGAGAGCTACCCTCGAATAAACAGCTATTGTTGGGGCTGCAGCATCTGGTAGTGATTTCCAAGTGCTGCAGTGTAGAAAAGGCACTAATCCCAGTGGTATGCCGAGATCGTGATACGGGAAAAACTATCCAGCAAGGCCAGAGCTTGGGCATTTATGTTCACGCAAGGTTTACCAGAGTCAATGAGGAACTCACCTGCTTTGCCCTTCCTGGCCAGGCCTGCCTACTGAGGGGGATGAAGGTACAAAGTAACAGGAAATAAAGGTTATGTCGATATTTTGTATTGTGAATTGGTTTAAAAAAAAAAGTAACCTAGAGAGTTTGTCTTCAAGCTGATGGTCTCCCTTGAAATACAGCAACCTTTGTAACAGTGCAGTTACGGTGCTGGTCCGAGTCTCTGCGCAGGCTGGAGTGTCCCTGGTGTGAAATGTCTCATTAGCCACATCTTCGCGTTGACGCCCATGGCATGGAGTGCCTCCCTGGCGTGGGCAGGTCTGAACATGCAGCTTTTGCCTGGCTAACAACAGTGCCCTGCGCTGTGGCTGCTGCTGCCTCTGGGACCAGGGACGGCTGTAAAAAGGGTCTGGTGCAGCCTGGGCACTGGCACAAGTACAGCAGCTGTGTGTAAAATCGGGCTGTCCCTCCTGACCTGTCTCTCCTCTCTGCAGGTGAGCGATGAGATGGTGGTGGAGCTGATTGAGAACAACCTCGACTCCCCTCCCTGTAAGAATGGCTTCCTCCTGGATGGCTTCCCACGCACGGTGAAGCAGGCCGAAATGGTACGTGAGGTCCTGTTTGGGGGCTGCTCTGGCATCCCCTCCTTCCCTGGAGCCAGTGGCTGTGGCTCTGGCCCTCTGAGCTGAGTCTTTTCTGTTGCAGCTGGATGAGCTCCTGGAGAAGAGGCGAGAGAAGCTGGACTCTGTCATTGAGTTCAGCATCCCTGACTCCTTGCTCATCCGGAGAATCACTGGACGGTAATTCTTCTCTGCCAAATGCTCAGTGCCTGGGGTGGGATTTTCCAGTTTAGGGGAGAGCATCCTCATTTTGGATCCTTGTGTCATTCTCACAGTGTTTAGGGCTAGCTGTGGTGCTGGTCTGTATTAGATTTCTGCTCTTGTTTGAGCCTTCCTGCCCTGATCAACGGGCCAGCCGTGAACAGAGCCCCTTCGTTGCCCTATAAATAAAGGTTGCTGATATGAATCAGTGTCCTTGGTGACCCAGCTCAGCCTTTAAGCCTGGTGTAGTATAAACTAAAAATCCCTTCTCCATCTCCTAACGCAGCTGCTTTTTTCAAGCGCCTAAAGAGGCCCTCGGTACAGAAATAGCTAGAAGAGATTTTTCTTAATAGAGAGGCTAATCGGGTTGCTATTGCAGATGTTTCTGTGCTGATGAGTGGCAGGTTCAGGAGACCTTGTCCTGGCACTGGGCTACTGCTGACACTTGCTTTCTGTTTTAGGCTGATTCACCCGGCAAGTGGCCGCTCTTATCACGAGGAGTTCAGACCCCCAAAAGAGCACATGAAGGACGATGTATGTGAGCTCCCAAGGCTGCAACTTACGTTGCTTTGGGTTTAGCTGATGCTTTGCAACATCCCTGGAAAAAACTAATTTCTTTCCTTCTCTTGTACCTTCTGTCCTGGCTTTCTGGGGAACATGGGGAACTGCCTGGGCAGCCTGAGCTGACGGCACTGCGGGGAGCGAGGCCTGGAGGGATTAGTGAAGGGCATGGCCATTCTGCAGAGCTGGCCCAGGCTCTGCCAGCCTCAGAAGTGTTGGACTCTGTCCATAGCTGAAGTTGCGGTGGGTTGTAGCTGGTTTCCCTCCTGGGGAGCAACTGTAGCTGGTGTCTGCTCTTGAGGTTCCTTGAGTTCCTTTTAGCAAGTAGAGTGGGGGGTGGGGGAAAGACCACAATGCTGTATCCTTCTCGCTCCAGTAACTGCTCTGGGACTTGTTTCAGCTGCCCTGGGTTCACCCCGCGCTGTGGACCCGGGGATTGCCTCTGCAGCTCCACATTGTAGCCTGTCTTTGAGGAGGGTAGCAGGGGTTATCATGGCTGCGGAGAGAAGGGGGAAACATGCCAGGCTACAGCTAGCTGGAGACTCTCCCCTTGTTTCTCCCAGGTCACTGGAGAGCCCCTGATCCGCCGTTCGGACGATAACGAAACAGCCTTGAAAACCCGCCTGAAGGCCTATCACACACAGACCTCTCCCCTCGTCTCCTACTACAGCAAGCGAGGGATCCATACGGCGGTGGATGCCTCCCAGTCTCCTGACGTGGTGTTTGCTAGCATCCTGGCAGCCTTCTCGAGAGCAACATGTAAAGACCTGGTTATGTTCATTTAGGGCTCTTGTCCCAGGACGGAGCTCTCACTTTTCTCTCTCTCTGTCTGTCCCTCTCTGTCTCTGTCTCTCTGGGGCCAGGGCGGGTGAAGAACTAAGCAGAGTAGAAGAGGAGGGGAGAAGACAATGCAGCCCAAGGCAGGGCTGTGCTAATTCTCTATTAAACAAGCTGTTAACGGTCTCTATCTCCGTATATGTGAACGTCAGTCTGTCTGCGGATGCTGGAGATTTGGCCCCTAGAGGTCGCAACAAGCCCAAGCACCAGTTGCCAGAAACGGGGGTTTGTACCCCTTTGGTCAAAAGGCTTTTGTTTTCATTCTAGAGCTGTGGCTCCCTGGAAGGAGCTGTACTTTCAGCTCCTGGCTGCTCCACAGGGGACTAGCAGAAGGTTGGAGAGCAGGACTGAGCAGCAGGGGGAAGGACCTTCACAGGGTGCCGGATAGGTGAAGCGCTCTGTTGGCTGCAGGAAGTGAAAAGCGGGGTTGCCTGTGGGAAGGATGCAAAAGGCTGTGTCTGTGTGGCCCAGGGGAGCAGCCGTGGGAGGGACAGCTTGGCTGCATGCGAGTGCAGCCTGCTGCTGCTGCTTGGGGATGGGTGAGAACTTGTTCTTGTCGTATGTGTTTTTATTCTCTGTGGGATGGCAGGTGACCTGAGTGCATAGCTTGTCTTCCTCCTGTTCTGATGGGGCTGGTGGGGCAGAAAGAGGGTGGCTGAGGGCTGGGAGAATCGTAGAATTGTTTAGGTTGGAAAAGACCTTTAAGATCATCAAGTCCAACCGTTAACCTAACACTGCCATCGCACCACTAAATCATGTCCCTAAGCAGGGAGGTTTCAGCCTCTCCTTGTTTGTAGCCCCAATATAGCAAATATTAGTGAGATGCTTTTTGCTTTTTTTTTTTTTTTAACAACGTGAAGTTTCTGGTCAGAGTCTTGACAGTCACTATGTGTGGCAATTTGGGATCTCCTGAGGAGAAGAAAAGGACTTGGGTTTTACCTCTTCACTCTTGCGTGAAGATGTGTTGAGCTTCTTCTGATCCCAAATTCTAAATAAAGCCTTATTGCAAAACACATTATTTTTCAAGGCCTGAGAGACAGCATTATTAACCACTGGCTTAATGTGCCCTTGAGCCAGTGACCTTCGTTACGAGATCATGGAAATGTACTTGTTTCTTAAGCAAATCAAACAGCCCCATCAGCTCTCCCTTTGAGGACATAATGTGTGGTGTTATTAGTGCCCTGGCTTCTCCTCAGGGCCATTATGCTGCTCTGTGGTGATCCTGCAAGGCTGGCGATGCCCTTTGCCCATGCAGGATTTCAGCCCTTCCTAGAGGACCCTGCTGTAAATGCAGATTGGCCCAGATGAAACTTTGTCCTTTGGCTTCCTGTGTATATTTGCTGATTTAGTGTTATTGAGCACCCTCCTCCTTCGAGGAGATGGCCTGTCTCCCTCCTGTGCACTGAGCTGCTGTGGGCTGTGCATCCAGAGCAGATGCCTAATCCTCAGGAATCCTTTGCTCTTTTTCTGGATAATTCCTCTTTTGTCTGAAAATCACCCTCTGTCCTTGTACATTCTTTCCAGGGAAACACCTCTTCCCTTCCAGTAAACTGGAAATGACAGCAGGAACTGAAAGCAGTTGACTTGTTGCTCTTGAAAGCACGTGACTGCAGGGAGAGAGGGTTTGAAAGTAAACGGTGCCTGCAGTCCCCTGAGATCCTCCAGATGGCCGTTGCCTTGTTGATCGTCTCTGGCTTTCCTGTGAAAGGGCAGCTCCGGCGCATGGTGTGGGCATGCTGGGAGGTCGAGATAGCATTTAGCGTAGGACTGGTGTGCTCCAGGGTAGCAGAGAGGAAAGTGTGTTAGAGCTGCCCTAGCATCTTGATGACTGTAAAGAAATTTTGAATACATGCAGCTTTATCTTGGCATCTTGAGAGTCCAGGAGGAGAGCTGCAGCCCCCTACATGCTGCTGTAATGGCAGGAGGCGTTCCTGGCCAGTTGGTATTCCTGGACTTGGTCAAGGTTTTACTCCACAGCAAGAACAATGTGTTCTTCCACTCTCCGTTCCTTTTCCCCTTTGTGCTCGCTTTGCATCCAGCTCGCCAGCCTTTTTCTGCCATAAACCATAATTAATTTTGTTTTTTTTTCCCTAAACCTATTTTTTCTTTGTTCCCATTTATTCCAGCTGAGTGACTCCACGAACCAGATGAGAGACCACCAAACGCTGCACGCTCTGCTACGTCACCCATTGCAGCCCTCCCCTGGGTGCAGGGGAGGCAGGGAGGGCAGCTGGGAGGGGGTTACGATTGATGGGAGGGGAATAAGGAGGTGGTAGACAAGGGTCTTGGGGGCTGATTTGGCTGGTTTTTGTTTGGATTTCTTATTCAGCAGAATCATTGTGAAGAGGAGATGGCCTTCTCCTTAGAAATCACAGTTTGGGGAGGCAAAACAATTGTACAGAATGAAACATCTCTGCCAGTGATCAGACGCAGGTCCTTGACCTGTGAGGAGGGTAGGGCTAGGTGCTGTTCCAGGCTTCTCCAGGACTTTCAGGGTTTGTCTCATGGGTTCTTGGTACTCTGAGGCCACTGCAAGGTTTGCTGTGATTTTTCTAAAGTCGCTTCCTGTCAGCAAGGACCAAAATGAACAAATGACTCATTTCTGAAATGGAAAGGGAAAAAGATGCCGTGGTCTTTTCCTGGAAGTTTTGTTTTTCTTGTTCTGCTGCATTCCTAAACCTCAAGAGAGACTTCTCAAGGTTTCTCTGCTGCTGAACAGAGGGGCTGTGGCTCTAGTCCAAGCCTGCCTTACTTGGTAATGGGGTGGCTTTTCTGTGATCTTGACCAAGCTGGAATTCACACAATTCTGAAGAAATGCAAAAGAGACTTTAATTGACTGCAAAAATAACACTTAATTGGGGTTTTTTTGCATTTCTTTTTAGATCAAATGGTGCCTTGTCTAACCTCTGAATCAATAATAAAATAACCCCTTTACATTTTGTATCTGTTGCTGTGTCCTCTTTGACCTGCAGACAGTGTGGAAGACAAGAGGAGGCAGATGACAGCGCAGCCAACTAACAATCGAGCTGGGTGGATCCTTGGGCCTGATCCTATCTCAAGGATGTTGTTCTGTGCAGTTGAAAATGTGGCTTGTAATTCCTTTTCTCTCTCTTCCTTGCTGAGTGTGTTCCAATGCTTTATATCACCATAGCAATGGTGTCTTGCTGCTTTTGTCTCTCTCCTGTTTCTTCATGCATGATGCTGAAAGCTCTGAGCCCCTGTGTATCCTGACCCTTCCTGGTCAGAGCTCCTTTCAGGTGTTTTTAACTGATGTCATTCCTAGCCTTTCCCCCCCTCCCTTCACATCGCTGGTGTGCAGAGGAGCTGATGATATTTCCCTCTCTCCTCCTGCAGTATCTGGAAGCCACATACTGTGTTTTTTGTTTCTGTTCATTTGCTTTCTGCCTTTCATACCGTGTTGCATCCTTCCCTTCTCTAGTTATGCAGGGCAAAATCTCTTAATGAAAGAAACGAGAGCATTTCCTGGCCTCCCTTTACCCTGCCTCCACAGGGACCCTGACCCTGGCTCTCTGAGGTAGCTCAGAGGAAGGCTGTTCTTGACATGCTGATGGAGGGTCATCATTTTTCTGCAATGCCCTTGGTACCCCCCCTTGCAGTCCTGCTTGTGTTCAGGGCTTTGGTTTAGGCACTGTGGACAGGCACCAGAAAGAGTCAGGCTGCCTATGCCCATTTCCTCCAGAAATGACTGGTTTCTTCAGCATAATTGGGTTCTCTTGCTCCTCCACCATTCAGTCTCTTTGTCCTCTGGTGTTTTTATTGCCTCTCTACCTCCGATTAGCATTCTCTCTCCTCTGAAGTCAAGCTTGTGCCTCTCTGGCATTTGTGGTGTTCTTCCCTTGTTTCTTTTCATTATGGATGTTAAACTACAGTCTTCCTCGTTTGGGATTGTGTCCTCTACTACTTGCCTGCTGTTTTAAAAACCTGTTCTGCCTGCTCCTCCTGGCTTTCTAGTACGTGGGATGGAGAAGCCTTGGCTTCTCTGAGCCGGGCTGCTTCTCTTTGGTCCTTACCTAAGTGTGGAGGGTGAAATGAGTTGTTTGGGTGCTGTGGGAAAGGCTGCTGTGGGGAGGCTGTTCAGCTCAAGCCTGTGTCCTCTGTAGTTGGATCTGTTCTGTGACCTGTCTCTGTCACGTTGACCTTGAATGTTTTCCACAGCATGCGATGCTCTGCAGGTGCTGTAAATTCCTTCTGTTCAACGATTTCACTCCAGCAAGCTGCTTATCAGGCACTCTTTTTAAAAACTCTGTTCATCTCTCATACACACAATTATTCAGCAACTATAAAAGGGCAGAATTCCTATTTATAGCGCAAGGACCAGCATCAAATAGGACACTGAATTCTCACTGATAGAGGAAGTGACCTGTTCTCTAATGCAGCAATATTTCTGCTGAAAAGAAACAGCATCTTGGATGGGGGGAGGGATGAAAAGCCCTGGGCCATCTCTTTCCATTAAAAATGTGCTGCCGTCCTAAAAATACAGTATCTGCCCTTCTCCCTTCCTGATGAAACCATCTGCGAAAGAGAGATTGCAGAAAAACCTTTCACTGCGGATTTGTGGTTAGTAATAATGAGTCCACTGACTCCTGGTGGTCTGGTTTGGAGCTGGTCTTGGGTTTCTGATTGATACCTGATCTCTGACCTTGACCTGGGAGTCGGGAGAAGTCACTACAGGGTGCCTGCTGCGGGCAAGTGGCACAAATCCCTTGTCTGTAGAGAGTTGATACGGTCATGGTACACATGTGCACTGAAAACAGAAGGAGCACATGGGGCTGAGGAACAAAGAACTGGCTGAGAGCAATGAATGGAAAGGGGTGGAAATGTGGGAAGGGCATTGGGGATGGGGGTGATAACTGCTGTAGTGAAGGTGGGTGCCTGTTTGGTCTAAGCCTGCTTCCCATGACTGCCTCTGCTCTCCCTTCCAGGTATGTTGATTCATGGCTTCCCCCAAGGCCATCACTGGCCCTTGCCGCTGCTGTTCCCTGTTGTCACCCCATCCTTCCCATGGTCTCCAGGCTCTTTAGGAAGAGCTGCAGTGGGTGATACCAAGCGAGGCCCTGGGAGGTGGAGGACCAGAGGATGGGATTCCCCCTCCTGTCGCTGTGGCAACCGTTGGGAAGGGAAGCAGCAGTGGGGTGTGATGGGCGGCTGCGTGGAGTGGAGGGGTGTGATGGGGAGGCTGCGGAGGCAGGGCTGCGCTGACATCACGCCGGGGAGGTGGCGCAGAGGGAAGGGGAGTGGGAAAGGGAGAGCCAGGGAGACTGCGGAGGGAAGAGACCTGCATCGGGAGTGGGCTCCGGGGCGAGGTAAGAGACATTCCGGGGGCAGTGGGTCAGGGTGGGCTCCACGAGCAGCTGCGGGATCAGAGCCTGCCTCGGCATCTTTCTGGCTAATGTGCTGATGTGGGATGCCTCTCAGGCAGGAGCGATATCATACAATGCCTTAACGGCCTGGCACAGCAGGGCTTGGTTCTTGGACAGCAAGAACGGGTCAGAGCCTGCCTGGCTGGTGCAGAAGCTGCAAATGTGTCCGTCCTCCCCCCCCCCCTAGAATACCAGTGTGTCTCACTGATGCTGTGCTGGGAAGAGATGGGCTAAAGGGACTGGGGAGCAACCCTGATCCCTCTCTAGAGAAGGGGACCAGAGTTCCCTCTTGGGATTAGAGCACGAATCATTGATGAAATGAATTGAAGTTTGGAGACCTGGTCCCCCTGAGCTGCATCTAGCTACCAGGAGGCTGTAAGCAGAGCTGGTGCACTGGGACCAAGCCCAGCAGCGAGCATTTGGGGTAGGAATCCTAAACTACACATCTTCAGCAGCCTCAGCACTTACCCTGCCTGTGCAGGAAGCGGTAGTTCTGGGGAAGGCAGCCAGGTGCACAATTACTGCTGGGAGCTCCCTGGATGTGGATCCTGGGGATCTTGCAGACCTGGAAGGCAAAAATAACAAAGTCCTTGAAACCGCTCTGGATGTCGTATGGCCTTTTAGCGTAACGGTTGCATAACGGGATCCGATCTGCTAGCAGAGCGAACAAGGGGTGACGGTCACCTCTGTGCCCTGCAGCATCCCAGCGGTACCTATGTGCGGTGCTGGCCCACAGCACTGGGGTGAATTTCATCTCTCTTCCTAATCCAAAAGCTGGGCTCGTTCAACGCTTGAAAAAGCTGGTGGGTTTACAGCTCCAATTCCACAGTAGGGGGGTGTATGGACTCTACACCCACACACAGGCTGGGCAGCAGTGCCCTGCAGTACGTTAGCAAACTGGGGAGTAAGTTCATTAGCACCCACTCAATCTGTGCTAACATCTTTTGCTCATTGGGATCCTCAGTGTGTATCTGACTGAGGAAAGTACCTCTGGGGTCAGGAGCCCATTGCTGGTAACTAACCCCTGTTGGTGTCAGAAACCAGTACTAGGGTGGAAATGGAAGCAGCACAAAGTAGCAGCTCAGTAGGGATGCAGAAACCTTGTTTGAAATCCATGAGCAGGGAGAGGCCAGTGCTACTATTGCAACTGTTTTGTTGAAGTGACTTTCACAGGTCTCCCATGTTTCGCTGGGGGCAGCAGTGGGGCTGTGGAGATGTGTGGCTAGGAATGCTTAAATATACATGAGAGAACAGAATTGCAATAAGGAGCATAAATATGCTTTAATTAGGGAAGGCTATTGCTGTGAGATGCACGATCCTCCCCCATGAAGGCACAGATGCTGGGACTACAGGGAGCATTTGGGAGTGGCCCGGGGTGGCTCCACTGCTGCGTATTTTATGGTAATTCTGTGAACAGCAACAGCTTGTGCTGCTGTGTGGGACTTCTGTGGGAGAAACGGGACAGAGGCCCCACGCTTGGAGGCTTTTAGGAGCCGGCTGTGGTGGTGTCACCCAGGTGGCTGTATGGCCAGCTGCGTTTTGTGCCTCTGACGTGGGTGGGCAGGGGAGGAGCAGACCTGCTAGCAGCTCTCTGTGCTGGCCCTCAGCGCTGCACAGGGCAGCTGTGGTGGGAGGCAGCCAGCTCTGGATGGGCCCAGACATTCCCAAATGAGCCCTTACCAGGCTTGAACCAGGCTCCCAGGGGCAGTTTTGGGAAGGGCACAGGGAGGAGTTAACACTGGTTTTTTGCAGCTTCAGCCCCTGAGGTTGCAGTTCTGCATGGCCGGCAGCTAATGCAGCTAGGTCTGCTTCTAAGTCATGTTTCAACTTGATTTTTTTTAAGGTTACTCAAAATTTAGTGGGGGAGTGGCAGCAGGACCTCCTACAAGCAGAAAGGCCAGGTCAACCCTCCTAGTCCTTGACCTTCTCCACCGCTCAGCTGGCTCTCCTTGCTGTTCCCCCTATACTTGCCTACACTGCAAGAGGGATGATCATGTGAATATTACACAGCCTGGCATCTGCACATCAGCTGAAGCAGCTGAGTCTCTGACGTGTTCCTAGTGCCTTCACACAATCCTGTTCCACAGCCATGCTGTATTACCTGTGCATTTGTTCCCTACCATAGGCTATGACTGCTAGATATACCTGCAATACAGAAATACAGTCAATGGGAGCTTGTGCTCTGCTGGGTGTTGGTACCCAGCCTGCAACACAAGCCCTCCTGGGAAAAGCAGGCGGTGGACCTGCAAGCCTCTGCAGAGGCGTGGGGCACCGGGAGGAGCTGCCCTTGTGCCAGCGTCCAGAGAGGGCCCTGGGAGCTGAGCCAGGTCTTGTGAGACATTTTAATCCTTCCTATTTCACAGTCTATCTTGGCCACGACTCCACTGCAGTAAATGTTTTCCAGTCCCTTTGGCAGGGGTGTGCACAGGCACTCACAGGCGCCTACCTTGTGTTTGGTTTTGCTCCTTATCTGGTACCACTGGGAGCAGGCAGCGCAGCAGCTGAGTCAAGGAGAGCAGGTTGGTGTGTTCCCACTGCTGCCTGGGCCACCCTGGAGTCCCCTCTATCCTCTCCCTAAACCCAGCCTGAAATTTTTTTCTGCTGAGGTAGCTGTTTAATAGCTGAGGTTACTTGAGTAATCAATAGTTCTCTGGCTTCCAATGGAAATATTACCCCTTCAGCCAAATCAGCATTTCTATCTTTGTTATAAACCTGGCCTTAACTCTCAGCTCTGGGGGGATCTAGGTGCATTCCCAACCTACCTGTGCAGAACCCCGCTCCTTTCCTTTTCTTTCCTCCTGCCAGTGTCACTTTTTCCCTCTGAGGTTAAGCAAGAAGGGATGGTAGCACACGGAAAAATTGCTGGAGCTGTTTGACTCGCTTCGGTTTCAGCCTCTCTCTTGGCTCTGCCCCAACAGCTCATTCTCTATGCTTGCTTCTCTAAGGAGGGCGGTGAGGATGGATTCAATGGGATCCTCACGGCCAAGGGTATTGCTGGTATAGATCCCAGTCCATGGGCTCCAGGAGAACTTGGCTCAGCTGCTGCCAGCAGAAGAAAAACTGTTCCCGTCACACAGCAGGACTTGTATCCCAGAGACCCAGGGCTGGAAGACAAGGTGCCCATAGAAAGGCTCCATGGCTGCAAACAAATTTTTCTTGCAAACAGGCGAAGGCACCGACTCCCTGGAGCTGGATTTCCCCTGATTCCATCCCAGGCAGCCAAAGGCTGGGCTGTGGCTCTGGGCTGCAGTTCTGACTGAAGGAGGCCACAGGATTTGTTCTGCTGCTGGGGCAGTTGAAACACCCTCGCTGTGCATTGTTAGCATCTCTGCACATCTCTGTTATTTCCAAACCAGAAAAGGTCACAGAGACCCAAGAGAAACCCACTTCCCTCCTTCACTGGAACTCCTCTTTCTGCCTCACACATGCTTTTGTTGCCATCTCTTGCTTGCCAAATGCAGGAACAAACACTGGGGTTTGGCAGGGCTCAAAGTCTTGGCTTGTTGGATGGGAAAGAGGCATTCTTGGTCCTCAGCCCGGGGACAGGGCTCTGCTCCATGTCCACTGCCAGGTTCTCCAGCTGCAATTTTGGTGCTCATCCCACGCTGAGAGCACTGTTCTTACGTGTCTGGGGATGGGCAGCACCCCTGGGTGCTGGGCTGTGAATCCACAGAAGGAGGGTGGGAATAGCTGGAACAGGACGCAGAGCTACGTGAACCCCAGCATGTTGCTGTGGCTGAGCTGCACGTACAGTGGGAAGTGCAGGAGTCAGCGATGACTTGAGAGGCTTTTCCCCAAATATGCGTGACAGCAGGGGGGCAGGGAAAGGCAGAGGGAGGCCATGTAAAGTCAGGCTGTCTCTGCTTTGTTTAAATAGGGCTGTTATTGCCAGCAGTTGCCCCCTGAGAGACTGCAGGGCTTATGCTGGGGAGGGATCCTGTAACTCGGAGACAGCTGGGAGGCACTTGGCAGCCACTGCTGCTGTTTCAGTGGCAGGCACTGGACTTTTCCTGGTGCTCAGGGCAACTGGGATGACAGCCTGGATCAGAGAGGGCAGGGCTGGGCAGATGAGAGACAGTCATAGCTGCTACCTCCCTGTTAGAAGGATGCTATGGAGCAACAGCAGGGCCTGATTTCAGAGAAGCATTTGAGGTCTCGGTGCATGCCGATTGCCCCAAGAAACCTCTTACTCAATTTTCTGCTGCACACAGCACAGCCTCCTCAGACAGCACAGGGGCTAGTTTGCTTAAACACTGGCTAAGGCAACCCACAGATGGCATCAGCCCCAGAGAGGGAAGAAGGTTTCTCACGGTGGTGGGGTGAGGGAGAGGAAGGAGGGAGAAAAGAAATTTCCTGGCTGTGGTAAAGGTGGGGTCTGCTTGAAGAGATGGTAGAAAGAATGGGCCTGTGGTCATGGCATCAGGCTGCGGGACAGAAGGGGTGGGTCAGCGGCAAACCCAGCAGAACAAGGCCCATTTACCTTTCCATGCTGGCCCAGGAATGAAGGACGCACCAAACTGCAGCTCCCCTCTCCCCTTGCCCACCTTGTTCTGCTGCAGAGAGAACTGGGGGAGCAGCTCTGGACTGAACCAGACTGAGGACAGTGGTTTGGCAACCAAGGTCAGGCTGGGGAAATATCTTGTCTGAGACAAGGGAACCCTGATCAAGCTGATTTTCCAAGAGAGATGCTCATACATTTCCCACCTGGTTAGTGCTGGCTCAGCCCTCTGGAAAATGACACACGTTTTCCTCGCTGCGGGGCCAGAGGGCTGTGCCGGGAGCACTCTGCGGCTCTCCCATCCTGGCTGCAGATGGGAGGTGCTGCTGGCGGGGTCCAGAATCACTCTTCTTTCCCCTTTTGATAGCTGTTGCTGGTTATGAAAATGGGAATGTTCCCCAGCCAGTTCTCAGCATGAACGGCCCTTTCCAGGGCTGACCGCATGGGCTGTTTCTTCCTCTTCCCACCTCCTGACAGTAGTCACAGATTTGGGTACAGTTTAGTCTTGGTAAAGCACTGCCCTTCCCTGCTCCTTTTCGTCATGCAGCATACAGGAGAGGCTCGTGGCTGTGGCCTGTGAAGGGGGGATGTTTGTTCCTTGGCCTCAGATCAGTACAATTATTGAGTCAATTCTCTTCCCAAAGCACAAAGAAATAAATAAGAAATGCTGGGACCAGTCCTGCTGTGGGGATTTATACGCCCAGCTGTCAGTCTGCAAGTAAACCTTCTTCCTAGCACAGAGATCCTGACACCAGCTACTGTCCCCTCTCCCCACAGCGCAGGATGGAGATCACAGCTTGCAGGAGAGCAATAGGGACATCACAGCATCTTGCAGGAAAGTCATTATTTCTTGTCACATCTGATGCAGAGGCCAAGTGAGTGTCCACAGCACAGACAAGTGAACACTGGGCAAAGCTTAGCAAAGACAGGAAGGAGACAGCAGGGCTTATTGCTACTGGAAGCTGTGGGTGTCCAAAGCGTAGCAAGATTTGCAAAGGGGTCAAGCATCTCTGTAGGCAGCGAGACTGTGCAGAAGTTACCACTGATTACAGTTGCAGCAGGGTAGAAAACCCCAGGGCTCAGAGCTTAAGCCACTTTCTAAGAGAAAAGAGCAGAACTAGCTGGAAAGGGAAATGACTCCACACCAGCTTACTTCCACTGTCCTTGCAGCAGCCAGCCCTGGCTACTGAAAGGACACTGATGGCACAGAAGTGGGTGGATTCAGGCCACATCCTACCTAGCAGGTTGAGAGTTCCTCGGAAAGCCCAAATGGTACAACTGAGCTAATTCAGAAAGAAGTTGTCTGGCTAACGCCAAGGTCAGTCTGAACAACTCCTTCCACTCTCTCTTCCACTTTTGTTGTGTAGTGAGGCAGGAAGCTGAAAACTCCCTGGCCAATTTTGGGATCTCAGGCAGAGGTTGGTGAGTGGCAACCACCCTGGTTCTGAGTAACAGATGAGCGTGTTAGCACCAAGCCCCCCTGCACTCAGTTCCCTCTGAGACTCCTAATGGCACATGATGACAGAATTTCCTTGCTCTTTATTTCAGAGTTCAGGGAAAATTCCTGCCACCAGCGCTGAGTTAAATAAAAAGTTGGTAAATTCAGGAGGAAATGCAGCTTCACACAGCAAGGCGCTAACCTTTGGAATTGCTTTGAGAGTTGGTTAAGTCAAATATGATAACTGGCTTGGAAATATCCTGATGGTTTTATGACCTTTAACAATGTCTGTACTTTGGTACCCAGACAAGGGTCACCAGTCTGCTGCAAGACATGACCAGATCCCCTTAGAGAGATAAAGAAAGAATTCTCTTCCTGTCTTTCCCTGTCCTGTTGCAATTGCCATTGCTCAGTTTCTGTAAAGCACCAGAATTACCCCAGGCCAGAGCAGCATCGCTGGAGCACACCACAAGGCCTGTTCTCCCGAACCCCGCTTTGGTATGAGAATGATCTCTGTGTTACGGCACTTCTGGAGGTGCTGAGGTCATACATGCTTTGGAAACTTTGCCTCCAAGACAAAGAAGTGCAGGGTTGTTACTCAGGGGAAAGAAGTACCCCATCTGTGTCCTCAGGAGCAGATGGCAGGGTTTGAGCCCCATGCTCATATTCTCCCAGGTGTTCCTGAAGAGACCTGAGATGTTTGGGTCTCTCTGTGACCTGCTGGTAAGTGAGGGAATGTGGATGTGTCTCCTCCCCTGCCAAGATGAAAACAGTCTCTTTCACTTTTCTTATTTCACTTTTACTGTCCCCAGCCCCAATGCAGGGCTGTGAAGGTTGGGCGGTGGCTCTAAGAGGGTGTTATTTCACAGTGACCTTCCCATGGCCATTGCTGAATGGGCTCCAGGTAAGGAGAGGCCCTGCTGAGGGCAGTCGGGCTCTTGTCCTTGTTCTGCTGAGACCTTTCTCTTCCCAGGTGTTAACTGGTGCTTTATGGGACTGGGGCCCAAACCTCCTTTGAGGCCAAGGAGCCACAGGGACAGGCTTCAGCCACTACCTGCCCATGATATCAGGTCCCCCTGGTGCTCAGTTCACTGGAGCCTTCTCCCATTAGCAGGTCACTGCGAGCTGTGGATTATACCCTGGCAACAGGGACACTGCAACATGCAAGCCCCGAAACTGCAGCGCCTGCTCCACTACACAGCAAAATAGGTCGTGCATCAGCAAATGAAAAAGGACAGATGGTGTCTGCTAATACAGCTTAGTTTATGGCCTGCAGGATTAACTCACTAGTTGTCATGTCTGCAGAAAATAGGAAATGGGTGGTTTGGGTGGAGGAAACGTGTGGTGTGCCCAGCCCTACCTGTGTTTGTAGGATGCACCAGCTGGAAAGGATATCAGAGATGCTGTGAGGTTTTGAGATGCTGCTGAAGGGCTGACAGTGTCTCTTTTTGGGTCTGGGCACTAGAGCTAGTGCCTTGTACCAAGCCTTCCTGTCCGGCTCTGGTTCCCACACTCTCCAGTAGAGACAGGCACACTATTTGTGGTCAACACGCCAACAATGGCACTGCAGGAGAAGCCCACAGCTTCCTGTCCTGCACCAGCTGCAGGACAGCCTCCAGTTCAGCCTTTTGAACTCCTAAGCACCCACGTGTCTGCAGCAGTGAGACAGAAAGCTGAGGCAGAAGCCTCAGGTCTTTTCAATGCCTTCTCTGTGACACACTGTTCTCCTTTCCTGGAAACCAGGCCAGTGCCTCACTCTCCTTGCAGAAATCAAGCCCCGTGCCATTGCTCCAGCTTCTCTGCATCTGCTGTCTTGAGGGCAGAAAAAGCCCTTCCTCAGTCCTCCACAAATGGTCCTCCTAAAGATTTCACCTTGATCCTTGCTGCCTCTGCTGCAGCCAGGTTTGCTCACATCCTGCAAAATGCTGAGCACCCCGAAAAACAAATGCCATCAGGGAATGAGAAGAGAGGAGAGCCTCCAAAGCCAGTGCTAGGTTCCTGCCCTGTCACGCCATCTCCATGCCTCTTGCTGGTGGCACCTGGCTCTCCCCACTGAGTAGCCTGGCTACCGCCGTCCCAGCACAGTGTGCCCCGGACAGGCAGCTGCCTGCTGCTATTGGAGGTGTTTGTCACCCCCACCTTCTCCTAGCCACAGCCAGCTGTCACAGGCACTGGGGTTTCCTCCAGTGACTAATTTGCCTGTGTTTATGCCAACGCCAAACATAATTGTCTGTTTAACAACTTGGGTGAGGAGGGAGTCTGGCTCCTTCCTTGTACTGTCAGGATCAGAGCAGCAGTTTCCTGATGGCAGCACCCTACTGTGCTAAACCTTCTCAGTTATAAATCCCCTGTCATTAAGGATAGCAGGTCACCAGTAAGAGTGAATCGAGAGTGGGGATCATTGTTACTTCTATCCCCAAAGCTGTACAGCGAGTGTGCAGGACAACAGGTGTATAAAGAAATCAGAACAGCCTGTGCTTTTATTACAAAAGGAAATGCTTCTTTTGTAGAGGGCAAAAGCATATCAGATTGCTATTATTAGTAATTGCTTAACGCTCCCTACCTTCACGTCATTGCTGAAGTAGACGGTAGTTGCCTCCACGTCCCTGTTCAGGGTCTCCTTTCAATGCACGTGTGTCAGTGACGGGGCCAAGCCCATGGCCTTCCTGGCTGCCTGAGCCCTGAAGGAGACAGGATGGTGAGCTACGTGGGCACACAAGCCTCCAGCTTCTTCCCCCTCAAAATCTCCCCACCTCCCACCTCTTTTATCAGCTGCTGACAAGACTTGCCATGTGTGTAGGCGGCTCCCAAGCTTACAAGATGATTCCCCGCTCCCCCCACCTCCATCCATGAGCACGTTCAGGATTTCGAGGAGGGGGAGCGCAGCGTTCCTCCGTCTGCAGGCCTGTTCTGCAAGGGATGCGCGATGCTTTCAGAGAGCTCCATGTGGTAACTCTCTCCCAGGATTTCACATGACAGCATCTTCCCCGGAAAGTCACAGCAGGGAGTGGAAGATTGTTGTGCTGTGCATGTGGGTGTTAGGAGGGAGCAGAGTGGGATGGGGAGATGGAGGCGAGAGGAGGTGTAACCGCAGAGTAAACCAGAACAATCCTCTTGGAAGAGCCCTGCATTTCTGATCCCAGGGCTCCCATCTCCTGCCTTTTGCTCTTCATCTAAAAGAATGTCAATCCTTGCTAAGTCCAGCAGAGAAAAAGGGAGGCGAGCAGAATCATCTCTTCCTTCCCTGACCACATCTCAGAGGCAAACAGAACATGAACTAACTAGATCAACCCAGAAAGTGTGTGTGGATTTGCACACTGGGGAGAGCCCTCCCCAGCCACTGGTGTCTTCCTGGAGAGACATAAACAGCCGTTAATGACATCTCCATCTGAGAAATTATCAGAGTGCATGTCATTAAAAACCAGTGCTTCCCCAGGGCCCTGGCAGAAAATGACCCCAATGAGCCTCAGTTCTTGAACACACAGCTGCTACCTTGTGAATGCAAAGCATCCCTTACCACAGATCTCAAAACACTCAAGATTTAGCTTTGCTGAACCCCTCTGACAGACCAAGACACAGGAGGAATTAAGGAAGGTCCACATGCTCCTGGCATGACTCTTCTGGGCAGGGAGCTGGGAGGAGACCCCCACCGCACTTCTGAGAGGTTTAAAACTATCTTTGTGCTACTTAGGTCTGTCTGTCCCTCTCACCTTCATCTAAATGCTGTGACTACAGCAACCTCTCAGGTTTGTCTGCAAGGTGGCACAGTACCGGGCTGTGCCCGTGGTGGGTCCTTGGGAGACAGACCCTTAAAACTCTCATCTGCATTTCAGCACTGGCGAATCCTGATGCATCTGGACCCCTTTAACAGTCCTGGCTGTCCCACCTGAGCAGGGCCAAAGGTCTCAACCTGCCCAGCGAGACCAGAGCTGAGTCATTCCAGAGTGTCCCTATCCAGCAACAAGGAAAATTCTTGGTGTAAAGCTGTTCCCCTCCTTCCCCCATTTCATCATGTCTGTGGCTGTTTCGGAAAGCAGCATCATGAGCTGGATTTTCTCTAAACTCCATCTGCTCTGAAACACAGCCTGTGACCCATCCCTGCCTGGGTAAAGAGGGAGAAACACTGAGGACACCCATGTACTTCTAGAGAAAACAGTCTGTTCCACGGAAGGGTTCACACCTCAGTGCCAGAATGACCTGGAGGTTTCAGGCAGATTGAATCTTCATGTGTCCCAAAATAGCTATTTCAATGTCCCCCTGAGTCCTGCAGGCCAGGGACAAGAGCAACGGGCAGTTATTTACCATACCTGTGCTATCTGGGTAACCAGGGAAGGGGGGACGGGCAAGGGGGATGTGTTAGGAGCTGGAGTTTCTATTTTATCGGCTGCAAACCAAAGCCAGCGCGCCTGCCTGCCAGGGCCCCACCGCAGCAATATTCCTGTCCACAGCACACCCCAGTCCCTCCATGCAAATACTCCCAGTCTGAGAGCTAAGTTTCACAATCCCTTCCCGGCAGCCAGCCTCTGCTTTCACTCTCTGAATTACAAAGGGGAGTTTTCATTACATCACCAGGGGCTCTTCCTCCTTCAAGTCAGTGACAGAGCTATCACTCTGCTTTGTGGGGGTTTTTGGGGTGTGGGTGGCCAGGGTATTTCTCTGCAAAGTGGCCCTGTGCCTCCCAAAGCCAAGTTCAGCCCAGCCTCCCCAGCTGCTCCATCCAGGCTGGGAATGGCACCGGGCAGTGTGGGTTGGCTCCAGCTGGTGCCTGGACAAAGCATGCCCCACACTGGTGCTGGAAGCCTTCCTGGGCGACACAAGCATTTTCAGGCGGTTTTAAAAGTCGCCTGTGCCAAATCCTGCCCTGATTTAAGCAGCGGGGTCGGAAGTCAGCAGTCTTCCAGCTTTCTGCCAGCGTAAGCAAGAGCAAATTTGCCTTTCAGAGCTGGGATTTGCGAAGCTGTTTGCTGAAGCGTTTGAATTCTCCCCCTTTCCAGGTTTGTTTTTTTTTTTTTTTTTTTTTTTTTTTTTTTTTTTTTTTTTTTTTTTTTTTTTTTTTTTTTTTTTTTCCTTTTCGCTTTTGTTTATCTTTTCAAATATGCCTCAGTTGGTCAGACTGGTGATGGTTTCCCTGCAGCTCTGGGGAGGGGCTGAGCTGATCTCACTCCCAATCCGGTGACTTCCCAACCAGCCTCTTTCCTCCCCTCCCTAGCAGCCCACTTCCATGCCCTCTCCTTCCCAGTCCCAGGTCCTGGCTGGGTTGTTGGTTTGGTTTTTTTTCAGTTTGAATCAAAACAAACTACTGGGTTCAAACTGCTCCCTAGTCAGGAACGTGCTGAGGTGGAGCCTCTGCTTCTGGCAATGGCTACGGAAACTCACCACGGAGAAACACCTCAGCCACGGAAAACTTGTTTTCAAGTAGATGGTATGTCTGGACCACGGCAAGGTCAGGGCAGTTAGAAGTCTGTCTCTGAGCTCCATAAAAGCACTGAATTCCCTTAAACATAGAAAGACTGGCAAGAGGTCTGTGCAGCTCGGGAGCAGGGAAGACAGCTCTGAAGTCAGCGTGAGCCCCTCGGATTTACCCTGGCCTCCCCCAGCTCTGTTTGTATCATGATTCCTCATATAAGGGAATGAAGAGTCATTTCTGCCCCATCAGCACGTTGCGAGCTGATGCCTTTCCCAGAGACTCCAGATGGTTTTGCTCTGTCTCTCTGTTTGTGTCTGCACTACTGGTAATTCAGGCCTGTCTCACATTAGCTTTGGAGATGAAACCTTCCCACAATTAGTTACAGTCTGTGCTCTTGCGCTGCAAAGGACGTAGGGCTGAGCTGTCAGAGCGCTGTCTGGGAGATCCGTCCCACACACAAGTCCTGTTCAGGTTTCTCTATTTCAGTCAGGAGTGTGATTTTTCTAGTGAAATCATCAAACCAAGACGGCCTCTGCTACAGATGGGTAGCGACAGCCATTTAAAGATGCCTCATACCTGGCCCATCTCAGACAGGAACAGCTAATTTCAGGATAATCTTGCTTTACACCAGTACAACATCTCTCCTTTCTTCCTCTGGCCTTCCTTTCCCACTAGCGAAATGGAGAGAGGATCCTTTCACGTATCAGTGCATTCCAGGAGCTCCACATCAGAAGTGTCAGAGAAATGCTAAGCATCTTCATGCTTGCTCACAACCTGCCAGCCTGCCAGGGACTGGAGCTCAGCAACTCACACTGCTCAGGGGCAACGCGCTCCACAGACACCCTTGTAGCATCCATGCCTCTCCCGGGGCAGAACTGTTTGGCTCCCTTGCTAAATTCGCTCGCTAGTAACAGGGTTCATGATCCAGGGGGGAATTTAACACTCTGAGGCCAATCCTACATGCAGTCCAAAACTTCCAGATGGGCCAAAGCCATGTGTATTCTGGCAGGAAAAAAAAATGCCGGAGCACAGCAGAGGTGAGGGGGAGCTGACAAATGTCTGGGGATCATAAGCTCTAGGGAAGGAGTTGGGTGCAGCAGGCATCTCGGGATAAGCACTAAGTGAGGGGTGTATGGCAGGCACAGAATTAATGAAGAGAAGTGCAAGAAGGTAACAGGAGAGCTGAAGGGAGGAGGAGGCTTCATTTGTGTGTTCTTATGCAGGGGATTTACTCCTTCTCTGCCTTCATTCACTCATCCATCAAATGGGGAAGCATCATCATTATCTCTGCTGTACAGACAGGCGTGGGGGCTTTGCCTACGGCAAGTCAGGCAGTGCAAGCAGCGAAACCCAGGTGCTTTTGACTGTCAAGCCTGGGTTCGGTTCGCTAAACCTTGTTCTCCACCCCAGAGGCACTGAACGGGGCCCTCTGCAGCTGGAAGGAGCCTGGTAATAACTATGCAAATAGGCTTTGCTGAGAGAAATTATTTCAGGAATGGCAATAGCTGGAAGTCAGTGGTGAAGCCACAGTTGTCACATGAATAACTACAGTCTGCCTGGTCAGAAGCTGACAGTCTACAGGGAAAGCAGCCCCTTCTGCGCTGATTTAACATGCACTTCATAGGCACAGCAGATCTTTCTGCTTCGCCTCCCCTGGATAATAAGAGGCAGCGTCTTTCCCGTTAGCTTATCTGCCTTTGAATCGGAGACGAGGTTGGCAGACCCCCGTGGGCACGGGGGAACCCTGGTAGGAAACAGAGGCTTTTAAGTTTCTGCATGACTGCAGTAAGAATGTGGGTTGTAGTTTCAGTGCCTCTGTATGATAGAGGCTAAACCCTGCGCTTGGGGAAAGAAATGGGTGAGTAATGTCCACATGATTCTTCACAAATATTATAACGGAGGGACAAGATGCCCCAGCAGGATGAATGAATTTAGAGGGGATTCCTGTGGTTATAGCTCACACACACTCCACGTTAAAAAGCAAACTGCCCAGGGGAACAGGCCTCCACCCATGCCCAGGGGCGTGCCCCTTCAAAACCCACCATTAACGGTTGGACTTGATGATCTTAAAAGGTCTTTTCCAACCTAAACGATTCTACGATTCTATCATTAGCACCAGGCCCCTCCATAACCTACCATTAGTGCCAGGCCTGGGGGCAGGGAAAGCCTCTGGCTTGGTGAGGCCACCAGGCCGCGATGGCCCACAGCGATGCTCCGGGCAAGCCCCGTGGCCCTCTCAGTGCCAAGGGTGGGGGGCGGGGGGGAGCC
>NW_009258666.1:1834811-1837211 GCF_000687185.1 Egretta garzetta
AGGCCGCGCGGCCCGCGCAGGGGCAGGGGGGGGGTGCTGAGGGGAGCCGGGGCGCGCTGAGCAGCTGCAGGCCGGGGGTGCTGAGGGGAGCCGGGACGTGAAGAGGAGCTGCAGGCCGGGGGGGCTGAGGGGAGCCGGGACGTGAAGAGGAGCTGCAGGCCGGGGGGGCTGAGGGGAGCCGGGACGTGAAGAGGAGCTGCAGGCCGGGGGGGCTGAGGGGAGCCGGGACGTGAAGAGGAGCTGCAGGCCGGGGGGGCTGAGGGGAGCCGGGACGTGAAGAGGAGCTGCAGGCCGGGGGGGCTGAGGGGAGCCGGGACGTGAAGAGGAGCTGCAGGCCGGGGGGGCTGAGGGGAGCCGGGACGTGAAGAGGAGCTGCAGGCCGGGGGGGCTGAGGGGAGCCGGGACGTGAAGAGGAGCTGCAGGCCGGGGGGGCTGAGGGGAGCCGGGACGTGAAGAGGAGCTGCAGGCCGGGGGGGCTGAGGGGAGCCGGGACGTGAAGAGGAGCTGCAGGCCGGGGGGGCTGAGGGGAGCCGGGACGTGAAGAGGAGCTGCAGGCCGGGGGGGCTGAGGGGAGCCGGGACGTGAAGAGGAGCTGCAGGCCGGGGGGGCTGAGGGGAGCCGGGACGTGAAGAGGAGCTGCAGGCCGGGGGGGCTGAGGGGAGCCGGGACGTGAAGAGGAGCTGCAGGCCGGGGGGGCTGAGGGGAGCCGGGACGTGAAGAGGAGCTGCAGGCCGGGGGGGCTGAGGGGAGCCGGGACGTGAAGAGGAGCTGCAGGCCGGGGGGGCTGAGGGGAGCCGGGACGTGAAGAGGAGCTGCAGGCCGGGGGGGCTGAGGGGAGCCGGGACGTGAAGAGGAGCTGCAGGCCGGGGGGGCTGAGGGGAGCCGGGACGTGAAGAGGAGCTGCAGGCCGGGGGGGCTGAGGGGAGCCGGGACGTGAAGAGGAGCTGCAGGCCGGGGGGGCTGAGGGGAGCCGGGACGTGAAGAGGAGCTGCAGGCCGGGGGGGCTGAGGGGAGCCGGGACGTGAAGAGGAGCTGCAGGCCGGGGGGGCTGAGGGGAGCCGGGACGTGAAGAGGAGCTGCAGGCCGGGGGGGCTGAGGGGAGCCGGGACGTGAAGAGGAGCTGCAGGCCGGGGGGGCTGAGGGGAGCCGGGACGTGAAGAGGAGCTGCAGGCCGGGGGGGCTGAGGGGAGCCGGGACGTGAAGAGGAGCTGCAGGCCGGGGGGGCTGAGGGGAGCCGGGACGTGAAGAGGAGCTGCAGGCCGGGGGGGCTGAGGGGAGCCGGGACGTGAAGAGGAGCTGCAGGCCGGGGGGGCTGAGGGGAGCCGGGACGTGAAGAGGAGCTGCAGGCCGGGGGGGCTGAGGGGAGCCGGGACGTGAAGAGGAGCTGCAGGCCGGGGGGGCTGAGGGGAGCCGGGACGTGAAGAGGAGCTGCAGGCCGGGGGGGCTGAGGGGAGCCGGGACGTGAAGAGGAGCTGCAGGCCGGGGGGGCTGAGGGGAGCCGGGACGTGAAGAGGAGCTGCAGGCCGGGGGGGCTGAGGGGAGCCGGGACGTGAAGAGGAGCTGCAGGCCGGGGGGGCTGAGGGGAGCCGGGACGTGAAGAGGAGCTGCAGGCCGGGGGGGCTGAGGGGAGCCGGGACGTGAAGAGGAGCTGCAGGCCGGGGGGGCTGAGGGGAGCCGGGACGTGAAGAGGAGCTGCAGGCCGGGGGGGCTGAGGGGAGCCGGGACGTGAAGAGGAGCTGCAGGCCGGGGGGGCTGAGGGGAGCCGGGACGTGAAGAGGAGCTGCAGGCCGGGGGGGCTGAGGGGAGCCGGGACGTGAAGAGGAGCTGCAGGCCGGGGGGGCTGAGGGGAGCCGGGACGTGAAGAGGAGCTGCAGGCCGGGGGGGCTGAGGGGAGCCGGGACGTGAAGAGGAGCTGCAGGCCGGGGGGGCTGAGGGGAGCCGGGACGTGAAGAGGAGCTGCAGGCCGGGGGGGCTGAGGGGAGCCGGGACGTGAAGAGGAGCTGCAGGCCGGGGGGGCTGAGGGGAGCCGGGACGTGAAGAGGAGCTGCAGGCCGGGGGGGCTGAGGGGAGCCGGGACGTGAAGAGGAGCTGCAGGCCGGGGGGGCTGAGGGGAGCCGGGACGTGAAGAGGAGCTGCAGGCCGGGGGGGCTGAGGGGAGCCGGGACGTGAAGAGGAGCTGCAGGCCGGGGGGGCTGAGGGGAGCCGGGACGTGAAGAGGAGCTGCAGGCCGGGGGGGCTGAGGGGAGCCGGGACGTGAAGAGGAGCTGCAGGCCGGGGGTGCTGAGGGGAGCCGGGACGTGAAGAGGAGCTGCAGGCCGGGGGTGCTGAGGGGAGCCGGGACGTGAAGAGGAGCTGCAGGCCGGGGGTGCTGAGGGGGGCCGGGGCGGGAGGACGACGAGT
>NW_009258666.1:1838532-1845858 GCF_000687185.1 Egretta garzetta
GGAGGGGGGGGACCCGCTGTCCCCACAGGGTGCTGCTCCGTCCATCCGCCCTGGAGTGGCTCAGGGAAGGGGAACCCCCACCCTGGTGGGGCACTGCCCGTCCCCAGCAGGTCTTAGGGGTGGTGTTCCAGCTGGGATGGTCCTGGACCCCCTGTCCCCGTGGGATGCTGCTCAGCCCCAGCAGGTCCTGGGACAGCTGGGGGTGGTGTTCCAGCTGGGATGGTCCTGGACCCCCTGTCCCCGTGGGATGCTGCTCAGCCCCAGCAGGTCCTGGAGATGGCATCCCACCCCCTGTCCTGCTGGGGTGCTGCCTGACTTCACCTGGGTCCAGGACAGCACAGGGAAGGGCGGCTCACCCCTGGTGGGGGGGTGCTGCTGCTGCATGCTCCTGGTCCTCCCGAGTCCTGAGAAGAGCCCTCACTGCAGGCGTGCTCTGCTTTGCTCATCAGCAGTCTCTTCAGGACAGCTGATGGGCCTTGGGTACCAAAATGGCACTTTGTCCATTCCTACCGCCTCGCTAGAGCACTAGGATTTGCCCTTGGGGATTGTGGAAATACAAACAAATCAAGTATGAGTGATAGGACTTGAAGGGGATTTTAGCTGAGCCATCATTTCCCTAATTTAAAAGAAAGCTTTTTTTTTTTTTTTTTCTGCACAAATGGGAAGCGTGGAGTTTCCTGGCTGTGTCTATCACTGCGAGCTGTGGGGACGGTGCATGGGGACACTGCAGCTTCCACAGTGGGGAAGAAGGAACCATGAACAGCCGCTCTTTCCCAGTGAGGACGTGAATGCATGGCACAGAGGAGTGACTCTGTGCTTAAGTTGACTCATTATCCGTTGCCTAAGTGAGGAAGTGTCTGTTTGTCTGTCCAGAAGTCAGCCCAGCCAAGCTTGATGACTTTATCTGCGTGTTGCTTTCATTTTCTCTTCTCTTTTCCTTCAAATGAACTCTGCTGGCTTCTAGTTGAGCGTAAGCCAAAGCTGCCTGGAAAAGGGCTTTGTTTGGGAAACTTAGAGAAGTGCTGCGAAGTTTAGCTAGAACTCGGCTTGGATTGCAGTTCTGGGTAGCAAGAACATGAAAGGAAAATCTGACCTAGTAGTCAGAATGGAAAGCGTGGTGGGAGGGTTGTGAAGATTTAATCAGAGCACTGTAATAGCCTTCCTATGCAAATCGGTTAACCTGGCTCAGGTTACCCATTTCACAGCCTCCCAGCATGGCTGTATAAGGGCTTGTTGTTCAGAGGGCAACTTTAATAGCAAACAACAGCTTTGCGCCTTTCTGAAGCAAAACCGAGCACTAGATCTTGATAGTTCAGTAGCGCTGGGGATAAGATCAGAGAGATAGAGCAGGTTATGTTGCCCACAGAGCAATACCAGAGGGAATGCCCCTGCTGTTAACCAGCTGGAGAAAATCCGGTACCTCCTTACTGAAGCTCAGCTCTTTGGCTGCTGTGATATTTATCTGTGTTCAGGATAAGGTGCAAATGCAGCGTAGGTCACCGAGGCTGGCTGGTTGGAAGGAGCTGGCCTGGAGGGCATTGCCTCTTTGAGAGTAACCCAGCTTGAGTCTGATCCAGCACTTGCTTTGGGGGGTTTGGGCAGGCCGGTGGCATGCACAGCTCTTTGTGCCAGCAAAAGCCTCCTCCCTGCTTAGCCTGTTAGCAAGGTGAGCCAGGCGACGTGCATGGGCATCCTCCCCTGAGCTGCCCAGCAGAAGCAAGGAGTGACCTGGCTTTTGGAAACCAGGCAGCTCTCGCCAGTTGCTGCGGACCAGTGCTACTACTGGGATGTAGCGCTCAGACAAAGGCTGTTGGAATCAGCCCTCCGGCAGGGAGAGGAATTAATCACCCTATTCATTCTTCCCAGCGAGCTTGTGTCGCTGTGCTTATGTAAAGTCAGGGTATGAATTATTTACAGCGGGCTTTCCCACCGTAGTAGCGCCAGCATACCGAGCCGGAGCGGGAACGCAGGGCTGGGGGCATGGCGATGCTCAGTGCTGGTTGTCACCCACCGCCGAGGCGATGGCAGCGAGGGGCTGCTGGGCGACGGCAGACAAAACCCTGGGTGTGGGGCATGCGACATCCTGTGCCGTCCACGCGTACCGCAGTCTTTCGTAAATGAAAGAGCTTGGCTGTGCTGCCGGGGAGGAGGAGGAGGAGCAACACAACACCGGTGTGTGTTGTCATGGAAACACTGGTCAATTGATGCGCCATCAATCGCAGTACAAATAATTTTCTATGTTTGCAGCTTTTTTTTTTTTTTTTTTTTTTTTTTCCCTTGCTACAATCAGGCGGCATCCGCTGTCTAGTGTTTGTCACACTGCATCTCTCCTAGAAGCTTGGGAGAATAACAGAACCTTTAAAGAAACGGAGCTGTGTAGGCTGGGCTCCGTGAATGAGGCGGGAGGCAACTACTGAGGCTCTGACTCCTGCGGAGCAGCAGGCGGAGGGATGGAGGCAACTCATGGCCATCCAAGGAATGGCCTGGGAACGATGCTGTGTGATTCCTGGGGTCTCGGGAAGACACTCGCTGTCATTGGTGCATGGGGAAAAGTCAGAGTTTGCCTTTTCATCTGCTGGGGTTGAGGCTGTTTAACACAGCGATGTGTCCGAGGTCAGGTGAAGGGGGCGCATGCGTTGGCCATCCAGATCCTGCCAGGGCTCATCCTAGGCACGTTGCTTCAACAGCCTCTCTCCAGTTGACCTTGAATTCGGAGATGTGTTATTTCTTTCCCTGGTAGGCAGTCATGTAGTTTGTTTCCCCCCAGCTCTGGGTTCATGACATTTGTCTTTTCAGCTTTAGGAATAAAACCATCAATGGTGATGATTTAAATTTCTCTTAGGATTTTAGCTCAAGTGTTTAGAAAAACTATCCATTTTGAGTGAGGGGTTGATTTGGAGCATGGGGTTGCTTAATATATTACGCTGAGCTTTCCTAGCCCGTTATTATGGTTTGAAACAGTAGCGTGTCATAACACAGCTGGTCAGATGAAGTTGTTTGGGTTTTTTTGTTTTGGTTTTTTTTTTGCCAAGGGTAGGTTTTTGGCTGTCTGATAGCAGCAGGGTAAGGATGCTTAGTGGGATCTTCCCTAGACAAGATGCGTAGGATCCAATGTGGGTCAAGTTTGTCCCTCCCAAACCCCCAGGCCATCTGTATCCCGTCTCTCCTCCAGTATTAGTTTCACGTGCAGGAGTGCGCAGCCGTTGATGCACACGGAGACCCTGTAGTCGTGCTTCCCGGCCCCGCGCTCGGTGCGGAGCTGTTGTTTCTTTGGCGATTATGTCGTACTCTGGCAGGATGAAGTTGCTCAAACTCCCACGGGATATGAATCATTGTGGTATGACACATTCAGCGGTTCTCACGCTGCTGCCTCCGAGAAGAGGCAATACAACTTGAGCTACACAAGCTCTAAATATAAAACCTTAAATAGGAGTTATTCTCCTCTGACCGCTAACAAAAATACTGACGATGAACAACAAAAATACCCTTTGCCATACTGGTGTCACAGAACTGGAAGACGCTTCTGGAATTGCTCAATTCTACCCCTGCCAGTGGAAACAACCTCATCCTAGATGACTGTAAGCCAGCTTTCTCGTAGCGGCGCTTGGTGATGCTGCTTCGACTTTTGTGTACGCAGCGTGCTTCCTTCTGGAAGCATCACGCTGCTATCGGAAGAAGTGAGCCGCTTGAGCCTGGCCTCCCTCTCATGCACATCCAGTTGGTTTTACTCAAGTTTTGGCTTACTCTGGAGGCAGAGCGTTCTTCTTCACTGCTCTTTAAAAAAGAAAAGTCTGTGGAGCTCAACAAGAGGTTGGACATTAGGAAAAATTTCTTCACGGAAAGGGTTGTCAAGCACTGGAAGGGGCTGCCCAGGGAAGTGGTTGAGTCCCCAGCCCTGGGGGTATTCAAAAGCCGGGCAGACGAGGTACTTAGGGACAGGGTTTAGTGGTGGGGTGGCAGGGTTAGGGGAACGGTTGGACTTGGTGATCTTAAAGGGCTTTTCCAACCTAAACAATTCTATGATTCTAAGAGCTGGCTTCCTCAGGTAGCCACACATGGAAGCCCCTGTTCTTCCGCTTTTTTAGAATCATTCAGTTGATAGAAGTGCCCAGGACAACCTCAGCTTTCCTAGACTCCTCCAATCCGTGTAGCGTCCACTCATATGCCCGTCCTAAGGACCGGGGTATGTGTGTTTAGCTGCAGGTGCCTGGAAAGAGCAGCGTGAGCCTTTCCTAGGAGCCTGAATTGGCAGAAGCAGCAAGCTGTTAGCTGGGCACACCAGGCAAGACAGATCTGGTCCGTGTGAATTGACAGTGAGAACTGCCAGCAGTTACTGAGGAGCGAATTCAATATCGTAAGCTGTCTGTATAAAAGGTATCTGCCCCAAGTAACCCAATTAGCTCTACTTAATTTCAGGCCCTGCAGTGCAAGCCACAGGACCGGAGAGAGCAGGAATTTGTCTAGCGTGCAGGCTGCTGTACGGACAGTGATCAGAGAGAAGATGAAAAAAAATGGGATGGGAGAGATGGGCTGATCCCTTGATCCGCAGGGCAACGTTGCTGCAGGCTCCGGGGGTAAAAGCATGTGTGGCTCGCCGTAGCCTGAGATCGCACTGCAGCAGCTCTTCAACCAGCTGCTTTGAGCAGAGCAGCTCAGGCAGCGACAGCCTCCTGTGCCGCCCCTGGGCAGGCTGGATTAAAAGGATCGCTTGATAACTTTGTCTTTTACTAATTCAGCCGGTCTCTTCCTTCTCCAGTTATGCGGTTATTGCCTACGGCTGTGCCAGCTGCCCCAAGCTGACCTGCGAGAGGGACGGCTGCCAGACGGAGTTCTGCTATCACTGCAAACAGATATGGCATCCCAACCAAACCTGCGACATGGCCCGCCAGCAAAGGGCACAGACGCTCCGAGTACGGACCAAGCACACATCAGGCCTCAGTTATGGACAGGAATCCGGGCCGGGTAGGGATTCACGTGTTTTTTGGTTACTCGGTGCCTGTGGAGCTGAGAAAGAGCCACCTGCGTGGAAAACCCCGTCCTGCCAAAGCAGGGGGGATGTTAGTGCCCTGCGGGGAATGGTGCTGCGTGGCACAGCTGAGGGTCTCCAGCAGCCGCGGGTGCGAACAGCTGTGAAAGTCAGAGTCATTTCCCCTTCTCGTGTGCGTTAGAACAAATCTGGCAGGCTCCTCCAAGAATACAAAACAGATCAGTAGGTGATGATGTGCTTTGCGTCCTTCCGCGTCAAGGCAGCTCCCCTCATCCGCCCCAGCTAGGCTTGTGGCTGTTTTGATCTTGGATGTTCTTGCTTCTTGCTGATCTAAGCCCTGAACAAATAGGTGCTTTTTAGCCTTGCAACTTCAAATTTGCCTGCTGTGGTAGTAAAGAGTAGTATTCATGCCTTGCTGAATGTGGGGAGCCTTGCTCCGTGCAGCTAGGTGTAAGTAATGTCAGGTACAGAAAAAATGCCAACCCACAGACTTCTGTGCTGCCTGGTAGGAGCTGCTGTGTCTACTGAGTTAGCGTTTGTTAAAAATAACTGTATTGACTCTGGAAGTGGGCAGTAAGGCCGTTTCATAAAGCCCCACCCCACCCCAAACAAAACACCCTGCTTTTTCTTCTATGTCAGGAGTTAAAAATGTCAATACGCTTCCTTAGAACGCTGCTGTCGTGGGTGGTTCCAAGGTGGCTTAGTGCTATGTCAAGGTTCAACGTGCCCCAGTTGGAGGTCCCTGACAACGGACAGCATAGATACTACCACAGCCTGTGGTACAAACCAGCAAGCAAAAAATAATTTCTTGAGTTTTTACACCCTTTTAAAGGAGATCCCTGCCAGGAGGAGCTTAGCACTTAGCCACTGAAAGAGAGGTTCTTGAGACAGTGGTTTTTCCCCACCCTGTTCTTGCTGGATTCAATGTAGTGATTAATAGGGTGCGAGCTGGTCTCAGCAGCTGGATTTCATATTATCGAGTGTTGCAGAGCCTGCCAGCAAAGCCCTGAACCACTGCGCAGCCATTGCATAACTGCGATCAGATGACGCTTGAATTAAGGAAGAGATGAAGGACCCTTATCCTGCTCTGCCAGCAGCAAACTGGGGACTGGACAGCCTCTGCACCGGACTCCTTGAGTGCAGCTGCAGACCCGGTTCCCATTCTGGCTGTTTTTGAAGGCCACGTTTGGAGTTTCTCCGATGCCGCCTTCTCTCAACCGTTCTGTTGTTCTTGGCCCGTGAATCACCTTAGTGGAGCAATTTAGTAATGGTTCGTGCTTAGGCTGTTGCCTTGGCTAGCACAGGGCAGGTATGACTTGTCCCAGCATTTAAGCATGTTCTGGAGTACATCCTGTTCAAGGCTGGAATAAGCTCTTAAAGTGACTGTTGTTCTCAGTCCCTGCTGTCCAGGCAAATGGCTTGGGTGGGATCTGCCTCATCAAGATTATCTTCTTGCTCTGAAGATAAACTAAAGGCTCAACCATCCCCACTTTATCTGTGATTAGCGAAGGTGTTCTGCCCGCACAGAAAATAAGGGTTTCAATCCATAACGAGAACCCCCTCGTTGATTCTGCATACTCACAGCACAGAGAGTCCAACTCAATCCCATGCTTCTTCCCCGTAGCTGATGACATCAAGCCATGTCCGCGCTGCAGTGCTTACATCATCAAGATGAACGATGGGAGCTGTAACCACATGACCTGCGCGGTGTGTGGCTGCGAGTTCTGCTGGCTGTGTATGAAGGAGATCTCGGATCTGCATTACCTCAGGTGAGGAGAGGAGAGGCATGCCTGGGCTCCCACCGGTGGGGTAGCACACGCTTCTCTGAGGCTGGCTGGAGGAGTTGATTTTGTGTGTCAGCCTTTCATCCTCCTGCCTCTCCAATCAGGCAGCAAAATTTTTGTCTTTCGGACCCAAAGAGCTGAATTTTCTTCCCACTTCACAGTATGAGGATGCTTTTCCACACCGAGAAAAGCTCCTCCTGACACAATTGCATTTGAGAGCTCTTGGCTTACTGGATATTAAACAGTAGCATGATAATCACCTTGATGAGCAAATTCATATTGGTGGGGGGGAAGAAAAGAGGGAAACCTTTTTTGCGTTGTCTACTCACTTCCTAAGTTTTGGGTTTTGTTCATCTGGAAGCTGAACTTGGGGTTCTCAGGAACACTTAGGAATTGCTGTGGTGGTAATGTAATATTTTTTTTTCTTTCTATTAAGCCCCTCTGGCTGTACATTCTGGGGCAAAAAGCCATGGAGTCGTAAAAAGAAGATTCTCTGGCAGCTGGGCACATTGATCGGCGCTCCTGTCGGCATTTCCCTGATTGCTGGCATTGCCA
>NW_009258666.1:1846242-1850118 GCF_000687185.1 Egretta garzetta
CCTGCTATGGTCATCGGCATCCCTGTGTATGTTGGGAGGAAGGTGAGTGTGGAGAGTGCAAGGTTGGAGCTGAAGGATCCAGGGCTTTTGAGGCGTTCTCTGTCCTCAAGGCATCTGACCAGAAATTTAGAGCTCTTTTCATAGAAGAGACAGCTCAATTTTGGTTCTAAACCTTGTTTTATGCTTTGGGCTTTGTGTGGGGAGAGTGGAGGTGGTGGCTGATAGCCCTTCAGGCTGAAGTCCTCTCAAATACATTTTGTGTTGCTCTTGTGCCTCTGCCTTGAACCAGGAGCACCCAAGGAGAAACCTGGTCCTTTTTTAACACATCCTGTGATGATGGGTTCTATGGGACAGTGGCTGGACCTGGAAAATCACACTTTGGCTTGCATAAGTCACTCCTGTGTTTTGATGCTGACTTGCTGCCCCAAACTGCATGACACTGTTGTGTGTCTGTGCTGATAAAGAGGCATTGAGAGGGGAGAAGTGGCATGCCAGCACTATATTTGTAGCTGCTGCTTTTTCTTAAACACAGACCCACCTGCTAGATCTGATCTTTGAGGAGATCTGTGGTCAAGGTGAGGTTCTTTAAGGGCTAATGCAGCTGACAAAGACTGTAAAATCACAAGTTTAGTAATGTCTTCTGCTGGTGTTTGCTCGTGGCCAGGCTCTGTTCTCACCCGGTGCTTCTCCTTCTGTCAGATCCACAGCAGGTATGAGGGAAAGAAAACCTCTAAGCACAAGAGGAACTTGGCCATTACTGGTGGGGTCACCTTGTCTGTCATTGCCTCTCCAGTCATCGCTGCTGTCAGCGTTGGTAAGTGGACACAGTCCCTTTTCCTTCTCATGAGCCAGTAGTCACTGAGACAAGTGGGTAGCCCAGCCCTGTGAGATTGGGGTGGCCAAAGGGCAGTTTGTGGGGTGCCGCTGTGTGCTCTTCTGGGCACATTCCCTCCGTTTCACATCCAGGCTGCACATCCTCATGTGCTTGAGTTGGCCTGGAGCCAGCACAGGGCTCATCTGGAGCACCAGTTGCCTGTGCCATAGCCCGTAGTGGAGTCCCTTGACACATGGAGCTCTCTCTTACCCGTGGACTGGTTTGGTGTCTGATGTCTTGGGGGTTCAGCTGAGGCTGGCTGTGCTCTTGGGGTTCCTTCATTCTGCACTGCAGCAGCACAAATGAAGGGCTCCTCTCCTGTCTATCTGCAAAGTCATGAACTAGGACCCTTAAAAGCAGCATAAAGCCAACTGAAACAGTCCCTACTCCAGAGTCCTTTATTCTGCCCAACACAGCTCAGCCTTAAGCTCCTCTTAACTAAGCGCATCCTCTCCAGGTATTGGAGTCCCCATCATGCTGGCATATGTCTACGGTGTTGTGCCCATCTCGCTGTGCCGAGGCGGTGGCTGTGGAGTTAGCACCGCCAATGGAAAGGGTGTGAAAATCGAGTTTGATGAAGATGATGGACCAATCACAGGTAATGTGATAACTGGTGAAGGGAAGGGGGTGAAGCAAGACCCTGTCATTGCTTCTTGTAATGAAATAGTAGGGGGTCTTAACATTTCCCAAATCTGAACATCTGTCTTTACCTGGAAGGGTTTGGTTAGAAGCAGTTATTTGCTCCAGTCTTCTGGTGATCAGCTGTGTAGCTCTCAAAGCAAAATCTCAGCTCTTCCTTATCCTGGACGAGGCAGGGAGGCAGTCTGGGACGAGACACATGCTGCCTGCTCTCTGACCCCCTGCTCTGCCAGCACCATCGCAGCCGAACGGTTCCCTTGCTGATTCCGATTCCTGTGCTCTTCTTCCCTGCAGTGGCTGATGCCTGGCGAGCCCTGAAGAACCCCAGCATTGGTGAAAGCAGCATTGAGGGGCTGACAAGCGTGCTGAGCACCAGCGGCAGCCCCCCCGCTGGGCTCAGCGTGATGCAGGGCAACTACAGTGAGACGGCCAGCTTCGCTGCCCTCTCAGGCGGTACCCTGAGTGGTGGTGTCCTCTCGGGAGGCAAGGGGAAGTACAGCAGGTAACTGAACTGATGGCACAGCAGGAAAGGGGTAGCAGCTCCCAAGGCCTGTGTTGGTTGAGCAGGTTTATTTGGGAGAGCCCTCCAGGACGCTGAGCGGTATTTCTTTGACTTGGGAGTATTTTTACTTCTTGGTCTGTTGTAGAATAACCAGTCTCGGCAGACCAGGCTGCTTCTGGAGCAGACCAGGCTACTTCTGGAGTCAGTGCTAAGCTGGTTCTTGCAAGGAGGACAAAAGATAAACAAGTTTCTGTCCCTACTGAGCTCCTTTGAAACTGCAGAGCTGATGCTTCAGGTTAATTGGGAACAGTGCAGAGATGCCTGCGTGGCCTGCTTAAAGATCTTCCAGTCCTCTGATCTCAGCCTAGAGGCTTTGATGCGTTCTGTTCTCCAGTGGCCTATAGCAAGCAGGATCACTGCTTTCCAAGTCAGGAGGTTACGCCGCAGTTTTCCTCCGAACTTGCCTGTGAGTCAGTTTGCTGGGTAATTAGAGACACGTGTCGATACGGCAGCCAGGATATAGTCATGGCTTTGTGCTAGATCTCTGGAAATCAGTTCTTTGCAGGAACTGTGTGAGTCATAGATGCGAACACAACTTTACCTTCATCATGGAAAACAGAATGCGTTTACCTAAATGGAGCCAAAAATGAGACTAAATGAGAGGACCCATTAGGGTTAAACTCTGTCATGCTGAGCTGAGCCAGCACAGAGGGCCTCTTTCTTTCTCATGATGAACAGGGGCTGTTTGATGCCCCTTGGGGACCATCTAAGGTGTTTCTGAGGAATTCTTTTCTTTCCTGCAGGCTGGAAGTTCAGGCAGATGTCCAGAAGGAGATTTTCCCCAAAGACTCAGTAAGCTTGGGGGCTATCAGTGACAACGCCAGCACTCGAGCCATGGCTGGTTCCATCATCAGCTCCTACAACCCCCAGGACAGGTAGGAGGACATGCGATGGTGAGAAGACTGGTGGTAGTGGGTGTCCTGGAAAAAATCTGTGCTCTGTGAGGTGCTGCTGTGGGTGGTGAGATGACTGTAGTTGCACCAGCCTGCTGGCAAGCGGATTGATCCTTTTATCTGCACAGAAGGACAACTGGGGACAATTTGGGAGCAGCCTTCATATGTAATGTGGAGGCTGAGGAGGGGATCTGCAGCCCAGGGCTCTCAAGGTCTGTTCCTGGCTGCTGGTGGGGACTCTGGTGCTTTCCCAGTTCAGTTCTGGGGATGATCTTGGCTGCTGTTAGGACGAGCAGCGAATGGTGTTGTTTCCCAGATGCCGTGGGGTGATGAGCAGCATCTTGCTCATGTTTGGGAAATGTGGTCCTGCTGGTACAGTGATGCCGTGCCTGGTGGTGGCCCCGTTGAACCCAGTAACCGTACCCAGTAACGCAAGGGTGCTTGTTTCTGCAGGGAGTGCAATAACATGGAGATCCAGGTGGACATCGAAGCCAAACCAAGTCACTACCAGCTGGCCAGCGGCAGCAGTACAGAGGACTCTCTGCACGTCCACACCCAAATGGCAGAGAATGAGGAAGAGGAAGAGGAGGAGGAAGAGGAAGAGGATGGTGAGCAGGAGCAGACGTGCAAACACCAAAGCTGTGAGCAAAAGGACTGCATTGGCAGTAAAACCTGGGACATCACCCTGGCCCAGCCTGAGAGCATACGGAGCGACCTGGAGAGCTCCGACAGTCAGTCAGACGACGTGCCAGACATTACGTTGGACGAATGCGACTCCCCCCGCTCTCAGACTGCAGCAGCCTGCCCACAGACCCCCAAAGCTAGAGGTGCCGAGAGCCCAAGTGCCCACCTGAGCCACTGTGCCCAAGCCGAGGGCTGCAGGCTGGATGAAATAGTTAAACTGGAGT
>NW_009258666.1:1850149-1856050 GCF_000687185.1 Egretta garzetta
GCACACTCGCTGTCATTGCATCTTTTGGGGCAGGGTTGTGTCCGTGTTGGCTTCTGTTTGCGATTCGCCAGCTGGCTCCCCAGCCTCGCTTCGGGGAGTTGCTGTTTCTTATATGACAAAAAAGAAAAAGGAAAAAAAAAAAATATCCCCGCCCTCTTTTTGTTTTAATTTATTGGTTCAAGCTCTGTGAGGTGTGTAAGAGTGTAAATACGTACGTGTGTCTGTATGTCTGCAAACATCCTAAGGGACTATTTGAATAAAGACTCTGGTTGTCATTGGACTCGCATCCAGCTCATCCTTTCCAAAGATCTATGGTGAAATGCTCTGGCTGCCTTTCCCCTTTGGTCAAGCGTTTCTAAACACGGCCCTAGCCCAAGGCATGGGGAAAATGCCTCTAGAAGGGGTGATGTGACAGCCTTGTTCTGTCTGCAGCGGTGATGGGGATGGTGCATGTGCCACGCACCGCTGCGGTGGCTGGACCCACTGTTGTCCTGAAGCTGTAGTAGGGAGAGGTTTCTCTGTCCCCCCTCCCTATTTAGCAGGGCTGTGTACGGTTTAAAAAGAGGGGAAGGGTGGGGACTAATGTGGTGCTGAGCCCAATTCCCAGCGCTGAGGAGGCTGAGGGCTGGGCTGGTGTCTTGGAGCCTCTGCCTGGACCAAGCCCTTCCCCAGACCAGTCCCAGGAGCCAGGGCTGTGTTGCTGTCCCTGTAATTAAATTGTTGGTGCCTCATGTCTGCAAGGAGCTTTGCAGAGAGCGTCACCCCATGAGTGAGGGCGGGCTCCCCAAAGCACCCCCCGTGCGAGCAGACCTGGGTTGCTCTTCCCGCAGCCACCTGGGCGAGCGTTGTCCCCAGCCCCTCTCACTCAGTCTCCTGCTCTCAGTAACTTGCCTGGAAACTTTGTTAGGGCAATTGCCACCAAAGTGGCTCCTCCAAGTCACCTTCTGGGAGGTAGGGACCAGCCCTGACCTCTCTGCTTTTCCCTTTCATTGCAGGTTGATCCCTGGTACCTGATGGTGCTGGGCTCTGTCCCATGGTCCAGCAGCATCCCAGCCCGAGGGCCTGCCTCTTCTCAGACCCTTGGACTGGTTGGTGGCCTCGGACCTGTCCGGCCGGATCCCAGCCTGCTGCCATCGTGTTAGGGTGGATCAACCTGAGTGTGCTGGGGAGATGGGGATGGATGGGGAAGGGGATGGGGCAGCATGGCGAGGTGTATTGGCACGGCGTGGCACAGTGTGCTGTGGGGAGCACAGGGATGGGGACGGGGCTGTGCTTCCCTTGGCGGAGGCAGGCGCAGGTGGAGTTATCCCTGTCTTCATCCCGGGGAGCTGGTCCAACGGGAATTGGAATAGCAGTGGGGTGCAGCAGGCGAGTGGCTCCGGTGGCCTGGTCCTGCCCAGCCACGTGGGGACCCTGATGGATCTGGCTGCCCACCCAGGGGCTGAGGGCAGGGCAGACCCCGGGGGCATCAAGGGGCTCTGATGGCCTGATCCTGGCCCAGTGAAGATGTGTCAAGGGGGGGGAGGCTGGGTCCAGCATGGTGATCATGATGGGAGGGTGCCCCAGCCCTGTCTGCAGCTCCAGCACTGCCCTCCTGCAGGGGAAACTGAGGCAGGGAGGGAGGGGATCCAAGGGGTTCAGACAGGATCAGGGATGGAGCTGGGGGAAATGAAGCTCTGCCCCCCCATGCTGAATTGGCCAGATGAGCTTTCAGGGACCATGTCACCAGGGAAAGGGGACCCGATGTCCCTGGGGCAGGCGGCTGCCGTGCATCGCTGACCACTCTGCGCTTCCTTGCAGACCATCTCCTGCAGAACAGCTGCCCTCATGCTGTCCCGCGACCTTGCCCACGCTGCCCTCATAAGCTCCCCTAGCCCCCCAGCCCCTCGCCCAGCACCCACTGGGCTGTAGCCATCCCTGAGTATGCATGGCCACCATGTCCCCGAGGAGGGAGCCTGGACAGGCAGACTCTTGTGGCCCGGCTCGCCACGCTGCCTCTTCTCTCCCCTCCTGCAGAAATGGGTGGGTTTTGCCCTGAGCAGCAGCAGCCGCCGGGGCTGCCTGTCCTGCCTGCTGGGGCTGGCCGTCTCCATCGGGCTGATGCTGGGCAGCCGGGGCCGTGTGCTGCTGGCCCCCTGCCTTTGCCAACGTTGCCCTCGCCCCGGTCTCCTGCGAGTGTCCCTTCCATCCCACCCGTGTCTATGTGAGTCCCCAGCAGGCTGTGGGCTGCGGCTGGGGATGCCTGCACTGGGCATGGGGGGATGCAGGTGGGGACCTGACACCCCGTGTCCCCGCAAGAGCTCCACGCTGTCCCTCTGGACCATCTCCCTTCTGCTTGACTTGATGGAGATCATCTTCAGCATCCACTGCCTCCTGCTCACCATCAACCTCCTCTGCCTCGGCTGCTGTTGCCACAGGGTGCACTGGAGGAAGGTGACTTGTGGTCCCCGGGCTCAGCACCAACCCACTCCCATGCAGGGCTGGGACGGACCCAGCTGGGCTTGGGGGATCCAGGATGGGGAGTAGGACTTGCTGACCCAAAGCTCTCATCCCCCTCCGTCTCATTCTCATCATCCTCTCTGGCTTGCAGGTCCCCTTGCAGGCAGCTGCTGCGGAGGGCCCTGGCCCCGGGCAGTGCCTGGGCTTGCTGAGGCTGGACAGTGTGGAATCTGCCCAGCTTTGCGTGGGGCCCGAGGGTCGACCCCATGGATATGCCCCGGCGAGCCCTGCCCCATCCCAGCACCCACACAGCCCTGCAATGGGACCCAGCTGCCCCCCAGCCCGGCTATCGGGCAGCCACATCCCCTGGACACCACCAGCCAAGACATAGGAGCCCATCCCCATGGCCTCGGGGGCTGCAGAGAGGGGGGCGACTGGGCTGGATCCAGACCCTGCGGGGAGGAACTTTCCCCTCAGCATCGCTGGCCCCTTTCCCACCACTGATTGCACTGACACAAACTTTATTCTGCAGGTATTAAAAGACCAGAAGCGTGTCCCCTCCCATGGCCCCCACCCGTGCGCCGGCCATGGGGAAGAGGCTGACCCGGCCCCACGGCCGTGGCAGTGTGTGCATGTGGGGGGGGGGTGCTGGGAGGGCCCCCAAACCACCGTGTCTTTGTCCCCTGGACCATGTCCCCACGCCTGCCGGAGATGCAGCGGTGGCTTCACCACCAGCCTTTCCCACCAGGATGGGTTGTCCCCCTGCTCCAAGCCCTCGGTGCTGGGGGGACCGTCCTCGCTCAGGGCAGACCCTGCCTCCATCCTCCTTCCCTCAGGCAGGCCAGGGCAGGAGCCCCCCTGGCGATGGAGACTGTCCCCCCGGGCTCCCCCAGCCCCGGCCTCAGCTGGGCTCCAGCTCCCTCCCCACGAGAAGTCATGGGGGCATGGTGGTGGGGACCGCGGGGCCCAGGCAGGGGACAGTGGCAGTGGCCGGCTGCAGGGTCGGGGGGTGGTGTGGGGCCGTGGGGGGCCGTGAGGGCTGTGGGAGGCTGTGGGGGTCCACGAGGCTCAGAGCTGCGCGGCCCCGCTGGGGTCGCACTGCAGCAGGCGCACGATGGACGGGTCGCTCTTGGCACCTTTGATGAACTCCTCCAGCGAGAGCTTGCCTGCGGGGAGGGACACAGCTCAGCCTGGTGGCTACCACCCTGTCCCGGGTGCACACACAGAACCGGAGACCCCCTGGCACCGCAGACACCCACCTGCCCGGGATGAGCACCCCTGGGCTCTGCTCCCCGGGCTGCAGGAGCACACCGAGCCCCTCCGGCTGCCAGGGCTCCCCCCAGCCATGCCGGCGGACGCGAGCCATTTAATCAGCATGCATGCGGCTCCTTCTAAGACCCCCGGATTTAGCCATGAGACCTTTCCCTTAATCCCCTCCATCTCCTCTCATTTACCGTCGTTATTAGTATCCATCTGTCGGAAGATTTTTTCCGTTCTTTTCTCTGGAGTCGATTCATCTTCGGGCATGTTCATCACGGAGGAGACCATTTTGTAGATGGCCTGGGAGCGGGAGACAGGAATCAGGGTGGGTGCAAGGTGGGCGCCTGCCATCAGACAGGACAGAGCTCTGGACAGAGGGGACAGAGCTCTGGGCTTCGCTGCCCGGGGAGCGGGGCTGGCGTTTAACACCCTCCCCGTGCGATCAGGCTACGGGGAGCTTTAGCTCCCAGCACAGCCGGGGTGGATGCAAGTGGCAACCCCAGGGAAACAACCCGGCTGCAGGAGGCAGCTGGAGCTGTTCCTGCAGGGAGGAGGTGCCCAGTGAGATGTCACTGCAATGGCCTCATGAGTCACCTTCTGATGCCGATGCCACCGGCTTGCGGTCTGGGCAAGGAGACCACCTCCTGCCAGTTTGCCGACAGCACGCCCCTCTGCCCCCGGGGTGCTCAGGGGTGGCTGCCACGCACCCAGCCCTCCCCAAGAGCAGAGTGGGGCCAGCGGGAAGAGCCCTGAGATGGGGTGACAAACGATTGTCCCCAGGACAGGGAAGGACCAGGGGATGATGCCCCAGGGTAGACCGATCCCTGCAGCCGCAGAGCTCAGCGACTGGCTCTCTGCAGACAGCAATAGGCTCCGTCCCAGGCACTGTGTCAAGCCCTGTGCCGGGGGTAACGCAGGGTCCATGTGCCCAGCCCACCCACATCCCAGGAGGGGACAGCCACCATCACACTAGGGTGACACGCAGGACCACACACCGGGAGCCACGGCGGGGCGAGGGAGCCTGGTACCTGCACGATCTCCAGCATCTCCTCCCGGCTGATGTAGCCGTTGCCATCCAGGTCGTACATGCTGAAGGCCCACATGAGCTTCTGCTCCAGCTTCCCGCGGGAGGTGACGCTCAGGGCGATGATGAACTCTCGGAAGTCGATGGTGCCATCGCCGTTGGTGTCGAAGGTGCGGAAGACGTGCTCGGCAAATTTGGAGGCGTCGCCGTAGGGGAAGAAGTTGGCGTAGATCTTCTTGAACTCCTCCACGTTGAGGATGCCCGAGGGACAGTCCTTCAGGAAACCCTTGTACCAGCCCTGCAGCTCCAGGTCGGAGAACTCGGTGTTTTCCCGCAGGTCCTGGAGCATCTCCGGGCGCAGTTTGCTGTTCTGCTTCCCCATGCCACTGGGACGTGCTGGCCGTCCCGGGGGACGAGCGCTGCAGCGGGGCAGGCACCTGGGGTCCCTCCGCACTACAGGAGGGGAGAGGGATGGGGCAGCGCTCCCTGGCAGCCCCCGGACACCCGGGAGGATGCGGACGCCGATACGGCCCCCTCCATCCCCGCTGTCCTCTCTGAGCTGTCAGGGCCAGCCCCGGGGACCACCCAGCACCGGGCAGCGCCAACCCCCTCGCATTTGCGTAATAAGCCCTTATAGCTCATTTGCATAATATATAGGCACTATATAGCTGGCATCAGGAGGGCAGAGCAGCCTGGAGGAGGGGAAGGGGCTGGATTTGGCCCCAGCAGTGTGCTGGCCGGGGCTCTGGGTCCAGCCCCAGCTTTGGGGCTGGCCAGATCTGGGTCAGCTCCCGTGGAGGGAGGGTTATTTTCAGCTCCTCCGCTGCTCCGTTAATATTTGATGCCTCTGGCTGGTGCTGGAGCCCCGGGGAAGGCCAGGGGCTGCAGGTCTCTGCTCGGGGTCCCCTCTTCATTTCAGGGTGCCCACACCCCTGGGGGACCCGGTGCACCCCATCCTCCTGGGGTCACCCCCGAGAAGTGCAGAGGGGCCAGGAGGAGGTCAGAGTGCATGCCCAGCATCTGGCCACACACCCCAGGTCCCCACGCTGGGGGCTCTGGGGGGACCTTGACCCGCTGCCCCCACCCCAGGCTGTGTTGTGGGTGGGCTGTGTGGGGAGAGGGTGGGCTTGGGGGGCTTCAGGGATGCATGGGGTCTTCAGTGCCTGGAGCACCCACTG
>NW_009258666.1:1856082-1856328 GCF_000687185.1 Egretta garzetta
GAGGGTCTGTGTGCCCCCACCCCACTCAGGGGTCCCCAGCCAGGGCCCCCCAGGGCTGCACAGCCCCCAGCCCTGCTGCCCAGGGGACTGTGCCCCCTCCCCACTGCCCAGGGCAGCCCCTGCCGCTGGGAGGGGAACACATGGGGGGCTCAGCGCCCCAAGAGGGGTTTGCAAGGACCCCCCCAAAGCAGGCACCTCCCAAAAGGCAGTTGGGCACCCCCCCAGGGAAGATGCTGCCGGGGCGGG
>NW_009258666.1:1856514-1860583 GCF_000687185.1 Egretta garzetta
GCAGCAGCCATCCCCCCAGGATCTCCCCCCTCGCCCCGGGTCCCCACGCACACACCTCCCCCCGGGACAGTGCCCCATGGCTCTGGGGTGCCAGGAGCACTGGGGGCATTGGGAGCGCTGGGAGCACTGGAGGTACTGGAGGCACTGGGAGCACTGGGAGCACACCAGCTTTGCTGTGTTAGCCATCCCAGTTGAGGAGTGGGGGTCTCAGGCTGCCTGCAGCCCCGGGTGGACACGACGTGCCCCTGCTCAGGTCTTCAAGGGCTCTGTTAGCGATGTCACTTGTCCCTTCTGGGGGTGCCATCCTGCCCTGGGCTGCCCCGAGGTGGGTGGGATGGGGAAGCACACAAACACACACATCCCTGTGCAGGCACTGAACTGGGGACCCCTCTGCCCATGTCCCCCCCCTGCCATCACACCTGCCTGTCCCCATCTTGTCCGCTCGGAATGAGCCGCTGCTCCAGGACATGGGCCGGGGTGGTCCCCACAGGGGCAGAGCGAGCCAAGGGCTGTGGGGATCCCCCACGTGTGCCTCTGGCATCCCCAGCTCCCGGGCACAGGCTTAGCCATCACCTTCCCACTGGCCCAAGAAGGTGCCAAGCCAGGTGTTTTGGGGCTAGAAGGGGACATTTTGGGTTGAGTGTCCCCAGCGTGCAGCTGGGAGCCGATGGGGCGTAGCATCGCAGCATCCTCACTTCTTCCAGGAGCTGGAGCAAAGCAGCTTTCAGCAGCAGCTCCAAGCACCGGGAAAAGGCTCCGGTGGAGACAGATGCTCGCTATAAGGAGGTGCTGTTCCCGGCAGGTTTTCCTGCGTTCCTGCACCAGCTCCATCCATTTGCAAAGCCCAGGATTGTTCAGCAATGCTGTGGGGAGCAGATGGCAGGGGCAGATGGGAGGAAGAGGCACTCTCCTCTGAATTACACAAATAAACATGCATAAAGTGATTAAACCCACAGCCCTGTCGCCGGTCTGGGGGGAATGGGGAAGAGACTGGCATGACTGCTGTGGAATGGGGAGCTGGGGGGAAGGACTGCTCCAGAGACCCAGGATAGGGCTAATTCACCCCAAAATCTGATGGGCACTGAGGCCAGTGAGGCTGCGGGTGCCCGTGGAGGGAGACCCGGCACCTCCAGGCCTAAAACACTGATCTGAACTGGGGCAGGAGACGACGACCGGCCCTGATAAAGTGGCCAAAATCCACGGATGTGTTTTGAAACATTGATGGCCGGCGCTTGCCCAAACCCCTGCCAGGCCAGTGAGGGGACCCAGCCTGCGGTGCTGGCCCGTGAGGCCCACAGGGACCTCGCTGTACCACAGGAACAAACAGTTAGTAATAATAAAGGCAATATTGGTCTCTCGTGGTTTTTTCACCCATTTTTAATAGTCTTGTGGTGGTACCATTCCCCTGTCTGTTGCTGGAGGACCAGAGACCTGCACAGGCGCCTTCCTGCCCTTCACCCGCACCTTTTGGTGCTGAGCCCTCTCCTGGGCACTGCCGTATCCCCATCAATTCCTTCTCACCCTCCACATTGCAGCAGCCGTGTCCGCGCTCCAGCCTGGTCAAGGGGCTGGCAGCTCCACGGGACCAGGCACCTTCTGTGAGGTCCGGGCAGGGGACTCACGCAGAGCTGGCATCGAGCCCGAGGGGCATTTTGGGAATGGGTTTGGGCTGGAAACAAGGGAACTGGTGATGAGAGCTGCTACGGCAGTGTCTCCCCCCATCCCATGTAGGAAAGGTGTTTGGAGAGGCGTATGGGATGGGGACTTGGAACTGGGGCTTTGGTGTGAGCAGAAAGGTGAGGAAAATGGAGAGATTTGTGTCCTCAGGGCTGAAGGCATCCTGGGGGGGCCAGAGCTGGGCATCCTGCGCGCTGGGTGATGTCCCCATGGGCAGCGGTGCTGAAGGTGATGCTGGGAGGAAGGGCCAGGGCCCCTCAAAGGTGGGGGGGTGCCATTTCCCCTCCGATAATCTTCATATCTATTTTAATCCCCCTCTGCATGAGTGACAGAGGACACAACTGACGCAGGCTGATTCGAAAGCATCCCATTTCTGACTCAAACCCGGCCCTAAACCCCCCTAATCCCCTGCGCTGGAATGGATTGCAGGAGGGAGAGAGGATAATGCCGGGGGTGGGGGGCGCAGGCAGGGCCAAAAGCTGCCATTGAACACAAAGTGATTTACAGGGTCCCTGGGGTTGGGGGCAAATGACCCCCAGCCCATCCCCTCCGGCTCCTCATCCCTTCCCATTGCCCCGTGTTCCTTGCAGCGGTGCAGGCACATGGGCTCATGCTCCCACCGGCCGGTTTGGGGGCTCAGCCATGTCACGGGCAGGGAGCAGGGCTGGCTCAGGGCTGGCTCCCACTGGCCCCAGCCTTGTGGCCGAGCCGAGCCCCTGGCAGAGATGCTGCCGGGAGGATGCTGAAATGGCCACGGGCACCGCTGCGACATCTTCCCCACTGCCGGCGGGGAGAGACGTGGTGTGTCAGCAATGCCCTGGCTGGGAGATTCCCCCTCGTCTTCCTCCTCTGCTGCCTCCTCCTGCTTCTCCTCCTCCTCTTCTCAGGGATTTCTGTGGGAATTTCCTGCGTTGTCATAGCAGCCGTGAAGCCTCTGAGGCTTCTCTGCAGCAGGACAGGGTGGGATGGGGCTGCAGGTGAGCCTGAGCCTGTCCCTGTGCCCTGGCACACACGCACGCAGGGCAGCCGTGTCCCCGGGGGGGGGGGTGAGGGGGGGCACAGCTCTGCACACACACATGCATGCAGGGCAGTGTGTGTTGGTGTCAGCCTTGGCGTGGCCCTGGCTTCTGTCCCCAAGCTGATGGGGCTTGGCAGAGCTCAGGGTGCTCAGGGCTCAGCACACCACGGTGGGACATTCAGGGGCTTTGGTGATTTGGGTGCCAGCATCAGCTGCTCCGACCCTATGGGAGCATCCTCCTGTGCACCCATGCAGCCGGGGTGACACAGGAGGAGCTGGGTGCCCCAGGACCATGCCCTAAGGAGGGTCAGTGCCTGGAAGACAAAAAGGCACCATCCCCGCAGCCTGCTGGGGTACTGGGATGAGCTGGGAGGGGAGAGGGCAAAGCAAGAGGGGCTCAGTCCCTGCCTGGATCTGCAAACCCAACCAGGGTCTCCCAATACCCTGCAGACCCCTCCCCATGGGCCTGCACTGGCCCCTGAGCTTGTCCCTGTCCCCACGCCGTGTGGGGCTCCACAGAGGACACGGTGAAGGTAAGCGGAGCCACGGTGGGGGCACAGGGCAGGGGCTGCAGGAATAGCTAAGGATTAAGAGAAAATGCCCAGATAATGAGGATCTTTGGTAAAAAGCCCATTTGTATAATTTAAATCTCTAATAGGCTTCCTGGAATACAAAGCCCTTTGTGATGCCCAATCTCATCTAGATCAGGAGCCGCTCGCTCGCTAAATCTTGACTTAGCACCGCAGGGATGCAGGGATGTTTCATAACGGAGTGGCTCCATCCCACGTCCCCCCCTCCCTGTGATGCCCACGCTGCCGCCCTGAAGCACGTACAGCTCACCTTGCCCAGGCAGCCAAGGTTGGGGCTCCTGGGGACACATGTCCCGGTCCCCATGGGGCACATGCTTGTCGGCACCTGGACATGTGTGTTCAGCAGTGGTGTGACATGGAGCTGGGATGTGTTTTGGGGCAGTTGAGGCACAAGCGGGTCCCCAGCTGTAGAAATGGCCACGGGTGGTGGCCGCAGCAGAGCTGAGGGGACGCAGGCGTGCTGGGGGCCTCTTGGCACCCAGTTTTCTGTGCCACCTTCCTTGGCAGGGTCTGCAGAAGTGCCCAAGGGGTTTCCCCAGCACGGGGGCAGTTTGTCACCACGTCCAGAGTGTTGCAGGGCTCCCCAAATCGTGCTGGGGCCGGTCCATGGCCAGGGTATCCCCCAGCTCGTCCCACCTGGGGGGGCTGGGGCTGCTGGCAGGGGTGGCTGAGCTCTGCAGGGAGGCCAGGAGGTGCCCAGGGCTGGCTGGGGGGGCTGCAGCTCAGCCCCACTGTGTGTCCCCCCCCGGGCCTGAGGGCAGGGGAGGTGGTGCCACCGCGGCGG
>NW_009258666.1:1861295-1864222 GCF_000687185.1 Egretta garzetta
TCGAACCCCTGCACCTCTGCACCCCTGAACCCCTGCACCCCTGCAACCTCGAACCCCTGCACCCCTGCAGCCCCGACCCCTACACCCCGGCACCCCTGCACCCCCAGACCCCTGTAGCACACCGGCCTGGCACCCTGCACAGCACCCTGCAGCACCCTGCCCGTGTGGCACTCAGCACCCCACAACACCCACTCCTGCACCCCACAGCACCCCCTGCAACCTGCAGCACCCCCTGCACAGCACCCCCTGCACCCCACAGCATTCTGTGCAGCTCCCCCTGCCCAGCACCACATCCTGGCAGCCCCCATGCAGGACCCCACACACCCAGCACCCTGTGCAGCTCAGCCCCAGCCCCCAGCTCTCCCTGCTGCCCTGCTCCCCTTTGCATGGGACCCCTGCAGTGTCCTCTCCAACACACAGAGCCATCCCCCCTCCCAAGCACAGTGTCCCCCCAACATGCTGCATCCCCCCGTGGGTATCCGCAGCTGGGCAGGAGCCCCTGGGGGATGGGGGGACCAGAGGCCCTGGAGCAATTCCCAGTGAGCGACCACGCAGGTGATGCGCTGCTGGGTGAGCTCTGCAATGGGGTGCAGGGTGCCTTCACCCCGAGGTCTTAGGGTGCTGCAGGAGAGTGCAGGCGATGGTTGGGGGGGGGGGGGTCCTAGCGCACAACTGCAGCTCTGGAGGCCAGGGTCTCCTGGGGAGCAGCAGCACAGGGGCCCCCCCAACATTGTCCTGTCCCACCGTTGTCCCCTGGAGACCCCAGGGCTGGGACTGTCCCTCCTGGGGGACATCCAGAACATCTCCACTCACCACAGTCATTTCCCTCGTGGGCTGCACAGGAGGCAGCCCAGGCCAAAACAGGACCCTCACAATGGCCCTACCCCACAGCGCTGATTTAGGGACAGTTTTCCGTGTCACGGGGATGTGGTCTCAGTGCTCAGCTGCTGCCGGAGCCTGGCCCAGCATATTTAGGGTGAGGTGGGACAGGGGCTGGGCGAGAGGAGGGGGCTGGCTGGCAGCCTCCCAGGTGTCTGTCTGCTGATGCGAGAGGGAAGAGGAGCGACTGGCGAGCCTAAGTGCGTAATTAGAGCTGTGACTTAATTGGCACACCAAGGACGCGCGATGAGTGTCGTGTGATGCGAATAGTGATGTGCCAGTACGGGCTGGGGAGGCAGAGGAGGCTCCGCACCACACAGGGAGGCAGGAGGAGCCCAGAGGGGAGCAGAGGGGGCCAGGCCACCCCAAAAGGCCTTGTCTGGTGGTGGGAAAGGAGAGGGGACAGGGAAGGGGTGAGTGCAGCACGGGCTCAGTGCAGTGGCGATGTCTCGGGGTACCTGCTGAGGATAGCAGACATCACAGGGCTGGAAAAGAGCAAATGTCTCCCCTTCATTTGGAAAGGGGAAAAGGAAAAACCAGGGGATTATGGTTCAGCCTCTGGAAAAAATATTGGAACACATCAAAAACGCTCTTGCGGGAGCCTAGGAGGTAGCGGGGTGACACGGACCAGCCCTCTCACATCTGCCAGGAGCAACCAGGGCAAAACACCGGCTGTCCCGCGTGCTGGGCCCGGCCTTGGCTCGCTGTGGGCACAGGATGGGGTCCAGCCCAGGCAGCACCTTCCTTGGGCTGACCGGGCAGTCCGGCTGCTGGGAGTTACTGGTTTTGTGTGGCAATCCCTCCATCTCGCAGCTGCTGGGGGATTTGGGGCTGCTGGTACGGAGGCAGGGAAATGCTGCTGCCGGCAGCGTGGAGGCGCATCCTGCCGCGACCTTGGCTTTGCGCTTCTGCTCGGCGGCTGGAGCTGGTTCAGCTGCATCTGCCTGGGAGCCCAGGGCTCATGGTGCCGCTCCGGGTGGGCAGCCCACGGAGGGAGCACCGGCAGGAGCCCGGCCCGCAATGGAGTCTCCTGCCCAGCCTCCTGCTCTGGCAAGGGAAGGCCCAGGGGAAGCAGGAGCCCGGCCTGCAGCCACCCCTCCATGGCTGTGCCCAAATCCTGGCTCCGTCAGCTGAGCTCACCCAGCCCAACCACATGCGGCTGGATTTGGAGCAGGCACCAAGCTGTGCACAAACTGCTCTGGTGAGGGGCTGAGCCCTCCCCCAGCCCAGGGCTCCTGCTCCTCCCCGGCACCTTCTCCGCCGCTGAAGTGATGAAATTTTAATCTGCTGCCAGGCAGGAGATGAAAGGAAGGCACCACGGGCGCTTCCCTGGGAAGCAGCCGGCTGCAGCCGAGCACCCCGGCACTGCGATGGGGTGCGGCATGGGTACGGCCCCAGCACTGCGCTGGGGTGCAGCATGGGTATGGCCCCGGCACTGCGAAGCAGACACCACACTGGGAATTGTCATCATCTCTGGCTGAGGAAAAAGAGTGGTGGAATGGCACAGAGCTAAGGTTTGGCAAGTCAGGGTTGTCTCCTGGCTCTGGGAGATGCTTTTTGGGTCTCTTGGATGATGGGTGCCTGTTGCTTCTCTGGGAAAGGGCTTTGGTTCATGGGGAGACACTGGAAGCTCCAGCACAGCTCTGTTGGCACCGCTGGTGCAAAGCAGAGGGAAACCACCAGTCCATGAACAAAACCATAGGGACCAGGCTTGGTGTAAGCGAGAGGACCCCAGTGATGCTCTGAGGAGCTCGCAGGCCACGCCGCGCTCACTGGCAGCCGGCAGCAAATAAATACCCGGGTCAGACAGACAGCGAGTGGGCGATGTCGCCCAGACCCACGGCCCAGATCCCGCCACCTCCTGCCCGCAGCATGGCCGGGTGCTCCCAGCCGGACCCATCCGTGCGTGCTGGGACCTGCAGTCCCTGCCCGCTGGCACCCTGTGGCCACCCCAGCTGGCAGGGCCACCCTGGGCCACCATGGTTGGGGGGTCGCACAGCAGAGGGTTCGGCAGGGGCTGCGGTGGGCGGGGCCGGGGGCCCCCCCCC
>NW_009258666.1:1865154-1876140 GCF_000687185.1 Egretta garzetta
GCCCCCACCGGTGTCCCAGCGTGGGCGCTTACAGCCGGCCCCGGGGAAGGCAGCTTGTGGAAATGCGGCGTGAAGGCAGGGGGTCGGCGAGAGCGACCGGGGACCCTCGCCCAGCGCTGGGCACCGGGGGGGCAAAGGCTCCGCTGCCCCCGAGCACGGCGCCTGCTCACGTCATGGGGCTGACCTAGGGCAGAGGAGGCAAAACCAGATCTGCTGGGCCAGCACCATGGCGCAATCCCCCGCCCTGACTCCGGCTCATCCCGGGGCTGCCGGCGCCCAGCCCGGGCCAGGAGCCGCCTCTCCGGGGGGCACAGCGCATCCCAGCCACATGGCGCCAGGCCCCTTGGAGCTGAGCAGGTCCTCTGAAGCGGGGGATCTCTTGGGAAGGCAAAGGTCCCCATGAGCCAGCTCTAATTTTGGAGCGACCAGGACGTGCTCAGGTCCGCTCCCCTCCCCTGCATCAGCTGGGCTGAGCCTTCACCCGAGCACCCTGTGTGTGCGGGTGCCACGTCCCGGCGGGTGCCGGTGGGTGCTTCCCAGCCCAAGCCAGACGCCCTCCCCGGCTCTGTGCAGCCAGCCGGAGGGGCCGTCTCCCTGGCTGGCTGCAAGATGTTGGTGGAACAGCTGCTTTGATTTGCAAAACGCTGATTGCCAGGATATCTTACATTCCAGGAGGCTGGGGGCGACTCTTAGGGTTGCAGAGCTCTGGGGAGTGGAAATTCCTGCGCCCGAGCCAGCCCCGGGAGTTGCTGGAGTTACATTCGCCCTCGTCCCGCCTGCGCCGGGGCTGCAGCAACCCCCCGAGATGCCTTCGGCTCCGACACACGCGTCCTTGGCCAGACATCGGCACTCTGAAGTTGCCGTTTCACAACTGACAGACCCCGGGAGATTGATGAAACATTCCCAAAAGGAGGGAGCGATGGGGAAAACACCGCGGCACAATGGAGGCGTCTGCAATTGTAACAGCCCTCCTGATTTTCTGTAAACTAGGCCACTTCCCCTGCTCTTCCTTATCCTTGAATCACCTCAGTCGGCGCCTGAGAGTAAACATGGAGTTGTGTCCTTGCCCATAACCGCCTTCTGCTCCTGGCTTACAGGCAGCGTTTCTGTGCCGTGAGGTGTCCGTGCCGGCCTCGGAGCCGGGCAGCTCTGTGCACACGGATTGCGGCCCTGCCTCACGGCTACGGCGTGCGGTGGGGAGGCAGGAGACTCGGTTCTGGGCTCTGACGAAGCTGCGTGACCTTGGTGCTGCGCCGCTGCCTCCTCTTGCCGTGCTCTGCTTTGCCAAGGGTCGGGGGCTGCTCTCCCCGCTGCCCGGCCAGGCAGTGGACTTGTGCTGTCCCTGTTTTTCAAAGAGGGAAAAGAGGAATGAGGGTATGGAGTGATTTTTCCCAAGGTCACGCAGAGGTAGCGGCAGCATCACCACCGGCTCTGTGTCCCCAGCTCTACCCGACGATGTGGCCATGAGGCCACCAAGGCGTGCAAGCCAAGCGTCAGTGGAAAAGCCCGTGGAGAGGAAACTGTCCCCAGCAGGGTCAGGCAGGGCTGGAGGCCTGGCGGTCCCTCCCCTTCGGACCCAGACCTCACCCAGGTGGGTTTAAATGAATGCCTGTTGTGAAAGGGAAAGCTGCTGTCCCGCCGATGAAGCGGCCTGGGCTGGCGAGTGAGCGACAGAGCACAGACCCTGAAATGGGGGGGTTGGCCACTCAGGACCATTTTTTTGGCAAGGTGATGCCAAGGTGAGCGAGAAGGGGAAGCAGGACCAGGACAAGCTGAGAAATAACCTCCACGCTAACGCTCTTTGATAGCCCTCAGCATCCCCCCAGCGCCGCGCGGGTAAAGCCCTCCAGCTCCACTCCCACCGCTGCCGCTCGAGAGGCTCCCTGAGAAAAGGTTCAGGATGGTTGGCAAGGCAGAAATACAATTTAATTTTGCCGCAGCGCTTGCTCTGGCAGCGGGGTGGCCTGCCCTGCCCAGCCTGCGCGGTCCGAGGTGCCAGCAGCCCCCTCCTCGTTAGGCAGAGGTAACGAAGAGGGAGGTGAACTGTGCGGGGCTCGGTGGCGCAGGTTGCTGTGGCGCAGGGTGATGCTGCGTAACGATAATGAAAGACCCCAAAATAGGCCACGGCCACGGCAACTTGCAGGGCAAACGGCATCCCTGCAAGGTGCCTGCTGCAGAGCAACTCCAGTCGGGTTTATTTCTGTGAGATGGAGGGGAAAGGCAGCGTACGGCTCGGGCGGGGATCAGGCTTCCCCCTCCAGCAACAGCTCTGGGCCCTGTCCAGTTCTCAGCCTTCACAGAGCCTGGGCTGGCCTCCCGGCCAAGGAGCCCCCTAACAGCTCCTCCACCTCCGCTGCCCAAAAAGGGGCCAAACCCACCTGGCTGCATTCTGGTCGCTGCACAGCTTTAAAGCACCTCAGTGCTCTTGTGCCTTTCCCGTGTGTTCTCACACCCCAAGCCACTCTTCCTCTGCTGAGGTGGGTCTCCATCCTCACCTCCTCCCCAGGCAGCCCCACCAGCTGCAGGGGGGGAAGGAGAGCAGAGCGAAGGTGACAGCCAAACTGAGGATGCTCTTTCCCAACCTGTGTCTCGCCCGGCACACCCCCTCCTCCTCCGAGCCAGGGGAACTGAGCTCACCTGAAGTCTGGCAGGATCAAAACCAGAAGCGAGCGCTAGGCTCAGCACGCACAAGAAAGCAGCGGTCGGTCTGACGGCTCTTTGGAGATGGCAAACCAACCCACTCCAGCCCCTTCCCATCTCACGGAGGCCAACGGAGATTCCTGGCCAGCTGACGGATGGCGTAAGCACTTTATTGATTTCTGCATTCAGCGTAGGAGAGATTTAATTGAAATATGGAGGTTTCTAACCCCAGTGTCAGCCTCTCAGCAGGGATGTTGCTGTGCAAAGCAGCCAAGGTTGTGCCATTCTCTTCCAAACGCCGTCTCCTGCTGGGAACATACATGTGGAAAACGGAGATCCCTCCCAGAGAGGGACGCGCTTGCACACATTAACCATGCACACCATGGCAGGACCCAAAAGCAACCTTCATGGAGCGGTACCCCTGTACTGACACTGAATATGGCCTCGTCCTTTTGGCATTTATTGTTAAATAAACCCCTCCTGGCTTATATAGGACCCAGAGGCCAAATTAAGGCTTGACTCAAGTATAATTCAGTTAAAAGCAGAAATGTATTGAGCACCGAAGCATGCAAATCTTTATGCGTGCAGTAAAAACCAGAGTTGGATACATGCGCAGAGCTGGGCTGGGGCCAGCCAGCAAACTCCCGGGAGAGGTTTGGGTACCAGCACACAGTGGCTGTCCGGGAAACTCCAGGGCTTGCTCGCCCCCTCTGCCTCTGACAGATTTCTCTAATATGACGTAGGTGTGGGCTGAGAAGAGCTAGAAAAGACCATGGCACCCAGTCCCTCTCCAGATATTCAGGTCTTGGATAAAACGTGCCACAGCAATGACTCTGCTCTGGGTCAGCAGCGTTAAAACCCAAGTCATGGCATTGGTGAGACCCGAGTGAATCCTGCCCGGCTTCGGGACTCAGGGAGTCGGAGGTTTGGCAGCACGGGACAGCAAAGTAGAAATCCCCCTTCCTCCTGCCCTAAGGAATTCCTGAGAGCTGAGCTGGACACAGCAAGCATCTCCGTGCCCCCTGAAAGGGCTCCATCCTCCTTGACAGCATTTCCACCCGTACATTCGGGCACCTGCTCACTGAGGGATTGGCGATAGGGCTGGGGGGGTGAGAGGGGGCTGGCCTATTAATTTCCCATTTGTACAGGGGAGTGGGCGGCCAGCAGGAAATAATTGCCTCTTTCCCAGACCGAAGAACCACCGGTTGGTCTTTCTGCTCTTTGAAATGCTCGGAGCTTAGCAAATAGCTCTGCTTCCCATGCGGCCGGGAGCGGGATGGCAGCGGTGGGCCCTGCTCCCTCCCACTCTCCTGCAGGCTCCCTTCATTAAAACACCCGGGGAAGCTGAGCGGCACGCCAGCCCTTCCTACATACCCCATAAAGCTGACAAGCAATTATATCCACTGACGGGAGCCATGCTGGGAGAGCAAAGAAAGGCTCAGAAAGGCAGGGAAAACGGGTCTTTTGTGCCCACGCTCAGGGAGCGGGCAGCAGCGCTTTGCGGAGAACATCACACGGGACCTTACGGGATGCTCCTTCCCCTTGCAGGTCGTGTCCTTCCATCTCCCGCGTCCGCAGGGAAGGTCGCAGTGCAGGAACAAAGGGCTACTGGGATGTAAGGCTGACATTCACTGCTTCCCGCAGGAAAGGGCACGCTGCTTGCATGTGGATAGCATTGAAGGAGCCGCTTCAGAGCCTCAGCGGGCACTCTGCTCGCTGGACCGTGCCCTAGGGGCTCTGAAGCAGCTGAGCCTTTCACAGCAGGAAAGGAGCTGCTTGCGGGAGAGGTGCTAACTGAATTGGAAAATGCTGTGACCCATAGCCTTGCCCATGGAGGAAGCAACTGCATTTCACTCCAGGCACTTCCAAGCAGCTGGAGTTTTCAGGACAGTTGAATTCAGAAGGAGCAGCTTTGGGGGGAGGCTGGGTCCCTTGGCTGGGGAGATAAATCCAGAAACAGGCTCTAATTCCAAACCTATAGCCTGGCCACGGGACTTGGCTGGCAGAGGTGACCTCCAAGGGTTTCATATTCCCACAGGTTCTTTCTTCTACTCTAGGCAATAATTCCTCCAGCTGCTTGCATGGCTAAAGGCAGCAGACCGCCTCTCACCCCCAGCCCCACCGTAAGAGCTCACGGCAGAAGGCGCAAACTGGGAGTGGCTTCGAAAGAGAAAGACGCAACAGTAAGGAGAGGGAGCACAGCAGAGGAGCCAGGAGCTCTGAGCTTCTCCTAGCCATGTCTTTCTGGCCTAGGTACCTTCCTGAGATGCCAGGCAAGACACCCTGGTGTCTTGGACACCCCCTTTGCTCACCCCACCACCCTTGGTCAGCAGCCCCCCCTTTCGTAGGTGACAGCAGCAGTGGGATGAAGACAAACCTTCCCTCTCATTTTCCCTCCCCATCCCATCCACGCTACAGCTCCAATGGTGAAGTCAGCATAAGGGGCAGGCGGGTGGTTTCCCCTTCCTTGTGCCAGCAGCCGCTGTGTCGACAATGAAAAGCCAGGGAGGAATCAGCCCAAAGCTGTAACGCGTGGGTTGGGGTTTTTTTCTCTCTCTCAAATAAAAGTCCATTAATAATCAGCAAAGCGTTTAATGAGAGGCTAGAAGGAGTTCTCACCATTAAGAGGGGATTAAGGGTAATCTTCATCGCTCATGCCGCCTTGCTGTGCGGAGGCGGTTCTGACCTGCTCTTGCCAAAAAGGCCCAAGGTGGGTAGGAGCGAGGCAGGGCTGGGACACACAGCCCTGGGGGATGTAGGACTGCAGCTCACCTGATGAAGGGTCCCTGTGGGAAGGAAACAAGACATGGTTTAAGCATGATCAGTTTTGAAGCAGCCATTCACATTTAAAAATCATTGTGGTTTCCTCTTAATTAATCAGGGCTCCTCCTTAAGGAGGGGGCTGCAAGTTCTGCTGACGTGAAACGAGAGCAACTTTTCATCCTGACACACAGCTGTAATTCAAATTTGGCCAAACAGATCCTCTGCCAGTTTGCAATGTGTGATTTGCTCCGGCAGGCATCACAGCCTCTGCGCTGGGATGAAGCTAAACTGCTAAACCAGAAATCTTGTACCATATGGGTCCCTTACCGACCAGACAGGGGATGTGCTGTCCTCAGCGTCTCTGGAGTAAGCGTGCATGAGAAAGGCTTGATGCACAGCATATTCCTTGCTATCTCGCCCACAGCAGGGAAGGAACAGCCCCTGGGGCCATCCCACCCTCTACGCCCGCTCCCAGAACACCAGCGGCTTCCCTGGCCGCCACAGGCACAGAAGCAAAGTTTCCAGGAGCTGCTGGAACCAAACTTTTGGATTTGGCACCTCAAGGCCCTGCTAGAGATGCTGACCCCCCGACAGCCAGCTGGGAAACAGAAATTGCATCTTCCCCACCTGACTTCAGCCGGGCTGGCACTACAAAGAGCCGCAACTGGCCCAGGGAGCCAAAAGCAGTGTGGAATATCTTGGAACAGTGATTAGATTTTAGAAAGTCATGATCTCATCATGCATCTCCTGGGAGCAAGGAGAAAAGCATCCTCGCAGATTAAAATTTTGGTTCCAAATTATTCATTCAGCGCTGGGAGCAGGAAACTCATTTTCCTGGCTTTGTATTTCTGTCAAACTCTGTGCTTAATTCTCTTTTCATATCGCTTTTATACTCGTTTGACACCACTGATTTATGTGTAGCTACTCCTAATCTGTGATAGTGAAAGGAAAGGCACACTCAGATCTGCTGTCCTAGATTTCACTGTATTATCTGCTGACTTCAACTACCCCGTCTCCCTCTCTCAGGCATTACTCCGAGGGGGGTTTTCTAGGGTGCTCTCAACCATCCAGGCCAGCCCATTTCTCCCCTGCCTACATTCAGAGTCCTGCTTTGCAGGCTCCGCGCCCTGGGTTACAGCCTCGCCGTATGCTTCCCTTCTGCCTCGCAGCCCTTCACCATCTCTCACCAATTCCCAGAGAGGTGGTTTGCTCTTCTTCTCCGTCTCTGCTAGGTCTTTCCAACTCCCCCACGTTTTAGGTCATCGGGAAACTTAGGGACATTTTATGCTGCGTCTCCCTCAAGGTCACAAATTTCAAAGGGGACTTGGGGTGTGCTGTACGTCCCCTTTTCCCAGGCCAAAGATTTTTCCCTAATACTCCACTCTCTAATTCATCTAATTCATACTAATTCATCTCTTTTCAAAGGCCTCCTCAACCTAAGCTGAGTAAAGCAGTGGTAGCTCCTAAAAAAAAAATTTAGCTCCTAAAAATATCCAGAAAGACAACCACGCTGGGATTTAACTGTACAGCTGTACTTTGAGAAGGGCGAAGTGCCTGGCTGCAGCTGGAGACTGTTTTGTCTCCCATCTCTCAACTCCGTCATGTCCTCCGTATGTTCTAGCAAATTCATCAGGCATGACTCACAGACCTTCCCCGTACGCATTCCTGTCTGCTGACTGCCCCTTCCTAAAATTAGACCCTACTCTTGTTGGCACACGGGTTCAGTCACGGGGGAAGGTGAGGAGCTGCAGCCCCACGTCCTTGTGTCGCAGTGGGGAGTTGAGTCCAGAAGGGACTGGTGTTCAGGCTGAGGGGGACGATCCATCTCCCCTGCTCAGCTGGTCCTTGGCTCTGCTGCTGCAGTGGAGGGCAAGGATGATAAATCTTTCCGTTCTCCGAGAGCTGGCTGGAGACCACTGCTTCATCTCATGAAGGGCAGCCCCTGAGAGATGAGAACGCTCTGGGACTTGAGCATCTACTCCAGAGAGGAAAGACACCTCCCGCTATGAAATCCTGGAGACCACGATTGCTTGCTGCTCCTCCTTCCAAAGTCCCAAATTTGTGTGAACGTACCCATGTGCCTTTCAGTGACCTTCCTGCTCACTCAAGGACTCACTAGAATCAGCCTGGGTCCCAACGGCTTCTCCAGGCATCCTATTCCTAAGGGTCTGGTGGGTGTGGGTCTCCATCTGCTAGAATGAGCAGCTCCGAATGGGTGGTGTTTGGGGAGGAGACGAAGGAGTAAGATCATCGCTCAGCTAAGTGTAGAACAGCACTGACCTTCAGCTGGGGAATTCTGTGCTCCCGTTATTTTCTCCGCTCCGGGGGGAACATTCACCAGGAGTGAAGTCAGTTGTTAGGAGACACTGACACTACAGCTAGAATATTTTCAGCCACATTCAGGCGGCTGGGACTGACTATAAATCCAACAAGTGTTACCGGAGACGTGCACACATGCAACCTTCTTTTACTGTTGACCTCAGCCCCAGCCCCAGATTGTGCTCCCGTTATTTTCTCCACTCCGGGGGGAACATTCACCAGGAGTGAAGTCAGTTGTTAGGAGACACTGACACTACAGCTAGAATATTTTCAGCCACATTCAGGCGGCTGGGACTGACTATAAATCCAACAAGTGTTACCGGAGACGTGCACACATGCAACCTTCTTTTACTGTTGACCTCAGCCCCAGCCCCAGAAGGGCAGTGCTGTGCGATGGTTACAAAGCAATAAAAGTATTATTCTTTGATGAGAGTCAGAAAAAATTACTCCTTCTCACCCTGCTGACCTCCTGGGTGTAGTCAGAGTCCTAGCAGTCTTGTTAGCGTTTACTGCCTTTGGGTTTCAGGGCACAAGCTGGAGATTGTGAATTAAATTTGATCAGGGGAGAGGGAACTGGAGTCCAACCTGCTGCACTGAGCACGGGAAGGACTGTGCCAAGCCTACAAGGTAAAACCTTCCCCCTGAGATGCCAAGCAGGGCTTTGCACTGTGCAGCTCCCTTTGGAAGAGGCTCCCGGTGGGGGTGTGCAGGAGCCCAGCTGGTAAATCAGAGCCCAGTGCTCCTTGGCAAGGCTGGCAGCTATGCAGATCCACCCTGCAGTTGGAAATTCAGCTGCGCTCTGGAGTTGGGAATAAACACAGAGCCTCGGGCTATTCCTTTCCTGGCCTTTTCACATTACAATGGTCCATCGGTGCTGTTAGCTGTGAGTGGATGGTTCCAGCCGCCTGAGAGACAGCCCATCAGCTGCAAAATGAGTATGAAAAATGTTCTGTCAAACTAACCGGGAAAAGCAAAAGAAACACTCCCGTTTACTACTCCTGAATTTCAAACCTCCAGAGTGCTCATCAAAGCATTCATACTTCCAAGGCAGATTTTGCATTTCCTCCCAGCTGTCACTGTCAGACTGTAATAGGAAACAACAGAGAAAACGTAGTGCGTGGCTGGGAGGGATGAGATGAATGAGCTACTCGGTGGTCTGCTGCGTTGTCAAAGGAAAGTCTTTCCAAGGGTCAGTTATTTCACACGTGTCTAATGCAACTCATACTCGCAGCAGACATCTCCTAGAACCTCACTGGTAACTAAGACATGGAGTGCCTGCAACTTCCAGGTCCCATATGGAGAACCGTATGCAGGAAGGACCATGAACAAGGTCCTTTCCCACTCCCTTCCTTGCCCTTGCTCTGTCTCCTGCCTGTGGCCGTGACTTTGCCTCTGTAAAGGCTCTGCTCTCCCTCCTTGCAGACAGCCCATCGGCTCCAGTAAATGTCACAGTCAAACACCTGAAAGCCAACTCAGCCGTTGTGACTTGGGATGTTCTGGAAGATGAAGTTGTCATTGGATTTGCAATTTCCCAACAGGTATGGTGCCGACAGTTACCCAGTTTCGGTCATGTTCATCTTCACCCCAGGTCCCCTCAGTTTCCAAATTCTCTTGCTGCGGTTTAAGCCCATTCCTTCTCGTCCTGTCCCTCGTGGTCTGGGAGGGGACTTGGCTTCCCATCCTCTTTGCAGCAGCGCTTCACGTATTGGTAGCTGCAGAGAGGAAAGGGTCCGACGGCCTCCACGTCCGTGGTGGACAGGGCAGGAAGCAGTGGTCTTAGATGACAGCAGTGCACATGGGAGGCCTCTCCACCACTCTGTGCTCTCCTCTCTCGGCTTCCAGAAGAAGGACGTGCGGATGCTGCGCTTCATCCAGGAGGTGAACACCACCACCCGCTCCTGTGCCCTCTGGGACCTAGAGGAGGACACTGAGTACATTGTGCATGTCCAGTCCATCAGCATCCAAGGCCAGAGCCCTGCCAGTGAGCCAGTCCTCTTCAAGACCCCCAGGGAAGCTGAGAAACTAGCCTCTAAAAATAAAGGCAAGTGTGGGTGAGTTCCTATGTGGCCCCTGGGACACCCAGGCAGTGTAGGGCTATGCAGAGAGGAAAGCAGTATCCTGTGCAATGAGAATAGCTGGCTTAAACACACGCAGGGCTGTGCCCTCTCCCAGCCTCATGTGGACACATGGGATGCCCTGCGTGTACCCAGCAGACAAGGCTGACGGGTCCAAAAAGCGGCAGGGAGACGCTGCCGTTCATTTCTCCCATTTCAGATGAGGTTTAACAGGCAGAGTGAGGAGGAGAAGGTTTCCAGACTGGGAGCTGGGTGTCCAGAAACCTTGCAAGTGGAGAATGCCAGGGGAAATTCCTGAGCAGCCTGTGAACTCATGTGGAAATAGACCCCCGGATGGCACTGGGCACACCACCACTGTGCTCACAGGGCACTTGGGATTCGCTGAGCCTCCTGTGCTTGGATTCCAGGACAGCAGGGGGAAATATACCCAGAGACTGCCACTTTTTTTACCTTTCAAATATTTCTGCCAAATCACAGAATTACAGAAAGTTGAGGTTGGAAGGGACCTTTTGCGATCACCTAGTCCAAACCCCTACTGAAGCAGGGTCAACCAGAGCAGGTCGTCCAAGATCATGTCCAGTTGAGTTTTGAGTATCTCCATGGAGGAATTCAGGCACTTCCTCATGGGCAGCTCCTTCACTTATTCCTCTTAAGCCAAACCAGATTGTTGAAGGTTTTTTCAGCCCGAATCTCTGATACAAAAAGGGCAAGGGAGTACAGGGGTCTGGGATATAAAGGGTTACTGCCTGCCTACTGAGGACCCAGCCTGTTGCAGGGCTTTTGGCCGTGGTTCCTAGGATGTTGTGAGTTCTTGACTCTTTCTGCTAAAATGATTTGGTGTCTGTAAATACTGAATTGCTGTTCATCTGAAAGCACTAAGAGGAGCACTGCTTCCCTCCCTGGAGGCCTGAACTGTAATCTTCTTAGTGCTTTGAAGCCAAGGAGGCGCATTACGCCCTGCAAAAACGCTCTACTCATTTCTGAATCCCATGGCTCCACCGAAAAATATCGTGCTAGGCTCCACACTCCTGAGCTGGGAGAGGAACTGCTGAAGCATGCAAGGCTTTGTGGCAGGCGCAGACGGCATTAACAGAGACCAGAGACAGAGCAGAGCGAGCTGCCACGGGGCCAGATAACATGCGGACTTACCCCATGGCAGCTCCCCTGTGGCCAGGGGCCGGTTGTCCCG
>NW_009258666.1:1876185-1884549 GCF_000687185.1 Egretta garzetta
TACCCCCTGGCCGCTCCTCTGTGGCAAGTGCCTGTTGATCCCGTCTCGCTGCTGCTCCCTCGCCCCATCTCCTGCAGGTCGTTAGGGGCAGTTGCTGCAGAGCAGCTGATGCTCTGCAAGTTCAAAGCGCAGCTCGCGCTGCCGGCGTGACTGACGGGCGAGGACTCTCTGCCTGCTGGCTTTGACCCTGCCGCACTGATGATTTGAGCCAAGGGCACTGTTAAACCAGTGTCTAGTGCAGCCTGAGCCGGGCGGTTAGGTTTCATGATCTCTCTTTCCCCTTGTGCAGATGAGGTGACAATGAAGGAGATGGCGAAGAAAAACCAACAGCTGCGAGCGGGGGAAATTCTCATCATTGTTGTGGTGTTGTTTATGTGGGCAGGTCAGTTCAATCTTTCTGTCAAAAGCATGTAAAATCCCTAGGGCCTGCTGGCTTGCTTGGTTTGCATGCCTAATCATGTAAGACCTGAAAATGAAGCCTTCCTCCCGTAAAGAGTACTGTATATTCAGCTGTAAGGGCACCTCCGTTCCCTCTGCAGCATCACAAGGCAGGCAGAACCAAAAGCAGGTGAATCAATGGTCTGATCTGGTCCAGCAGGAAGCAGATAATGGACTTGATGAACCAATTGCCTAATTCCCCATGGCTAATCCTGTAATCTCAATTTTTCCAGAATGCACTGATGATAATGCCCTCAGACATCCAACAGGATGCCTCAAGCCCTTCAAATGATACAGGTCACTGTAATTATCTGGCTATTATATGACTCCAACTCTCATGTGAAAGAGAAATTTAAGAGTCTCGCTCTCAACACCCACTATTATATATACACTAAAACCCACTTCAAAATCAATTAAAATAATGGAAGCATCGAAAGAACAAATGGCCCCGAACATCAAAACACCAATAAACCCAGATCCTCTCAACATCCTTTATTAAAATACAAAGAATAGTATTTAATAGGAAGAGGGGGGACATTAGCAGAACCAGATGAACCAGAAAGAAGGAAAAGTCTACATGAGCTTGGGATGGTGGGAGGAGGAAGGACTAGCGTTAGCTGAAAGCTGCTCTCCAAAAGGGTGCTTTGGAGCCAAACTTTTAGCAATCTTTTGAAGTTCCACCCTAGTTCCTCCTCACACCCTGCAGCCACTAATCCTTTTAATCCAAGCAGAGGCTCTGCTACTAGATGGCTACTGTGGTATATGATTTTATAAGCACAATCACATGCCCAGCTGCAGCTGTGAGCACCCAGTGCCGTGGGAGGTGCAGTAAAGCCATCCTAGGGCCACTTTGCTGTGGGATGTGATGGGCATAGCTAGGCACATATATTAGCTCAGCCTCTAACAGAGCATCAGATAAATGCGGTCCTTTGATATGAAGATCCCTCACTACGACCTTCTGTAATACGTACAAATATATAAATTAAATCTCCAAAGAGAACCAAGAGTTTTCCAACATGAGTTTGGGACCACATTTCAACAGAGCTTGTAGCAAATTGGACCTAAGACAGATCTTGCTCATATGTTTTAAACTAGAAAACGGGGAGAGGAAAATGCCTCTGACTCCTGCTCCAACAGCTTTGCGTGTCTGGAGTGGCTGCAGCCAGCCCTTCAGCTTGTTCAGTTTGGAAATTACACGCATGAGTTAATGGGAAATAAAGTTTGCACATGTTTGTTTTCTATTTAGAGCCCCAGCCTCCCCTGGCTGCCAGTCAGCTCCCGCTCCTGCTGCAACGTAAAACATTAATGAAACAACATTTGCTCCCTGCGAGTCACAGAGCACCCTGCCCAAGGGGGAATGGTTCAGGTGACTCAAGGACATTGGCAGGCCAGGAAAATTGGTAAATCTATGACCCAGAAAAGACAACCTTTGCCACTTGGTATTTAGTCCTCTTGTCCCAGGCAAACCGCTTTTCCACACACAGAGCACGTGAACAGTCGCACAGAGAATTTTCCTCGGTCAGAAGAGAAACCCACCGCGATAGTATTGAGTGGCTGATGACGGACGACTTGTAGTTGGAGAGCGTAACGTTATGTCCTTTGACGGTGGTCTGTCATCTCTGCTGCTGTAAACTGTAACAGTCCTGAATTGATAGGGGTTGCAACAGTTTACTCCAGCAGAGGATTGGGCCCATCTATTCTCAGATTCTGCTGAGAGGAGATACCTCCATGGAGAGATGTAAAGGGGAAACCGGTCAGTGCCCTCAGATCTGTCCCAAAAGAGGGGGATGGAGGGATTAACTGTCCTCTGTACAGTTCCGCAAGGTTTCTTACAAGTGAAGCCAGGTGACACTGAATCAGATCCACATATAATTTTTTTTTTGCCCTGGAAAGTCCTGAGTTTACCACGCATTATTTGCATTTCCAGAGGCTGGACAGCAATTACAGCTAAAGATAATAACCAAATGAAAACCTAAACTAAATTACAAGGCTTCCAAAACCTCTAGTCCATAGTCTTTTCAGCATTTATGGCAAGTTTTAGCTGTGCACATTCAAATTTAAATGCCCTGCCGGTAAAAATAATCATGAATAACTACATGAAGTGACTGAACAACTGATTCATCTCCCACTATAGTATAATCTAAAACTCAGATCAGCGTCTGAACAAAGAACTTGCCGATACCACAATTTCCCTTCCAGACAGACGACTTACCTTTAAAAAGGAAAGTAGGTGGGAGGAAAATCTCTCTACATCTAGTGGGTTCTTTGCAAAGTCTCAATATACAGCCCTTGACCTTGCCTAGCCGTAACCTGAACGTATGAATGTTTTAGCAAATGCAAACTGGAATCGGTCTGCGCCCCGGGCTCTGAACTGAGACAAGACCCAAGCTCGTGTGCTGTCTTGTCTTTCTGGTAATGTTCACAGCACTTTGCTTCTCTGTGCCTCAGTTTTCCCATCAGAAATCACAGAACGTGTGACCGTGGCAGATGTTAACCTATTCTCCTAGGATCAGCCATTTGTTCACATACGCAAGAAAGAATTTGGACCACTGTGTTTATCAGTAATACCTGGGGGCAGCTGCCATAACAACACCTCGCTCTATAAAGCAGTTTGTGATGATCTGGTGAAAGCTTTACCTATGTTTTGCTATTAAGGGAGGCGGAATATTTTTCAGTAAGGGAGAAGCAGCATCTGCCTGGGTCTGCTTAACCTCTGTGTTTGGAATTTGCAGGCAGAGAAGTTATTTGGTCACAATGTCATATAAAAGCATCCGAGAAAGACATCTACAGCCTTCTTACGTGTCGTGGCTGCCCCTGCTTTTCTCTTCATGTGCCTGTGTGTGTGTGGGAGGAAATTTCCACTGGCAGCTTTTGCTGCCGTCACTGTTGCATATCTGCAGATGTTGTCCTGCTGCTCAAAAGCCCCTGGCTTGTATCACATGCAGGCAGGGCTGGTACCTGCCTCTCATCTGCCAGCTCCAGCTCCTTCTCTTCACCCCAGAGGAGAAAGATCAGAGGACACATTTGCACTAACCAGAAATTCCAGGAGCTCCTGTGTTTGCAAAGCAAAGATCCCATTTAACTTCACGGTTAGTGTTGATCACTATCCAAATGTTGGGATTAAAACACTTGTCCCATTTAATGACAGGGAACTTGGAATATAATTAATCTTCTGTCCATCTAGTTTAGTATGGAATTAGGCATTGAGAAGGAAACAGCCAGAGGACTGACGAGCTGTGTTAGAAAATGATCCTTAGGAGCGATTGTGAACGCTGCCGAGATCTCTACCAGAAGGCACAAAGCTGGCCGGCAAGCAAGGGATCTCTTGATCTTTGCAGGCTCCAGAGGCTGAGCTCATTTGTGTGATCACTAATGCTTTTTCCTGTTAGGGGTGATCGCCCTGTTTTGCAGACAGTACGATATCATCAAAGATAATGAACCAAATAACAGCAAGGAGAAAGTCAAGAGCGCCTCGGAGAACAGCACTCCTGAGCACCAGAGCGGAGGGCTCCTCCGCAGCAAGGTGAGATGCTGCCGGCACGCAGTGGGGGACGGGGCAGACAATCAACTGCCAGCTGGGCTTCAGCTAAATTACCCAAAAACCAGCCCCTGTTAAATATCCTCACTCCAGCCTCCTCCCTCCAGCTGGGGTGCAGAAAGGAAACACCTTCACATCCCACGCATGCCAGTACCACGGCTTCGTTAGTGGTCTGAGCCTCCCAGACACATCGGGACACCAGCACTTCGCTCCCACCTCTGGATTAGCCTGCGTGTCCATCAGTAAAATGGGTTTCAATCCCTATTTCTGAAATACCTGAACATCTCTGGAAAAAAAATGCGCTGAGCTATGCTGTAGTCCCCGGGTCCTTACCCCCACAGCGGCCCTGAGGCGGCATGTGGTAAAGGGGATATTACTCTTGCAATTAACTGAAGAGCTGATCAGCAGGAGCATGGCTGGTAATACACATGATGTCAAAGGTATGCCATATCCATAATGTAAGCAGACTGAAGCCTATAATTTATACCAAGTTATTTCAATTAATTTAACTTTCTTGTGTTTGCATTCACAACTTGCACTCTGGCGCATCCCCGCCACTTCACGTTTACTTATTATTTGAAATAGTCCACTAATTCATGCTCACTCAGAAGCAGACCGTGATGAACCATGCAAGCCTAAAGCCTCAACATCCTGAGGGGATGGGAACAAGAACTTTTACAAAACCAAAAATTGACCAGCACACTGCACTGATCTCTGACATGTTTTTTTTCGCCCCCCTCTCTAGCAATTCCTATATATCCTTTCTGCCTTTGTCTCCTCTTCTCTTCTAGTTTCCAAAAAACAAGCCCTCAGTGAATATCATCGAAGCGTGACAGCCTGCCATCTGATAGATGGACTCCATTCCTCACTCTCACTTTCTGCCTCTGAGCCTTGATGACTAGGGAGGTGAAATATTGTGGGAGCAATTTGGAAAGAGACCTAGTGATTGTCACTTGCTGGCATACACCTCCTTGTCTGTGTTCTGCAAAACATCAGGCCAGAAAGAAAAATCCTGCAAAAAGCCTTGAAACCCAAACAATTAAGATGGAAAAGCATCAGTGAGACAGCTGCTGCCGGTGATCCTACACTGGACTCATGAATCACTTGGGCTGGAGCAACTTCTCACACACACACCTCTCCACCCTCACGCTCCGTCTTCTGGAAGAATTTTCCTGTCTTTGGAAGCATACAAGGTTTTGTTGTATCTTTATTTTGTCTCACTGTCACTACATCTTGACAGTATTAACGTGAGCTCAGGCATCAGTCACTGTCACTCCTCTCCAAGCAAGAAAGGAGGAAAGCTCATTGCAGACACGACCAGCAACCAGATTTTGGCTGCTGTGTGCTCTCGGCTTGCTTTGTTCCATTGATGTGTGTTGTGTAATACGTCTTGCAGGTGGGTTTTTAAAACAAAAAAAAAAAAAAAGAAAAAAGGCATACCCCCGTTTCCATTCCCACTGCGAGAACTTCCCTGGTTGTTCTCCAGTTAGGCTGCAGCACGCATCTCCACCGTTGCTGTCTCTCCTCTCTCGCACTGGTGCTCTTCATCTCAGATAATCGGGGCACACCAAACACTGAGCCACAGACCAATATGAGGGGACACCAGAAGCCGTTATTTAGCTTCCAGGATAATTTTAACCATTTTCTTCATGGTATTTTCAGCTGGGCCTGTGTCCACCACCAGTGTGATAAAAGGTCCATAAAAATGTAGCCAGTCAGCAAAAAAAGTAAAAAAGAAAAAAAAACTCATGATACCGGTTGCTATGCAAGGTCTCCAGTGGCAATAGCTATTTACTGCAAAAGGCTCTTGCCTAAGGGACCTTTTTCTGAGGGCTTAAGTTCTTAAATTGCTTCTTCTAGTAGGGTTCCTGTGGGAAGGTCTGGTTCTCCTTACACGTCCTGTCTGCACTATTTTTGTGACGTTGTAACGCCAGGTATCTGCTGGAGGCAATCTGCCATAAAAAGGATGACAACGAATGGAAAAGGGGTTGGGCTTCTCCTCTCTCTTATTAAGTGCTTGATGTTTGTAAACTGACAGGATCCCTGGGATTGCTGGTGCTCTGGAAGCTGGTAGATGCAAGTCCATCACATGGAAAAGATTTACTCTTTGTAGTATGCCATGGGGTATCTGTATGTATTTAATTACTCCACAAGACCGCTCCATATGCACTAGGGGATGAGGCGAGATCCTACTTGTGCCATCAAATACATCAAAGACAGGTTGGCCTGAGTTGGGTTGGAATCTTGTACAACAAACCGGCACTCAGATGAGCCTGGTTTAAAAGTCCCTGCAAAGAAATAGGCTGGCAGTAACCGAGTTCAGCCATCTCTCCTCTTCCACTGTCACCAGCCTTTCCAAAATAGTTGATTTGGGAGAAAGGCACTAGGAAGTCTGCTTGCAGATGTGTTGGTGAACAAGCAAGGGTTTCCTTTGTGCCGGTTTCAGGAGGCAGGCTAACCCCAAAGGTCTCTTCAGTGGATCCTTTGCCAGAACATACTCCTCCATCACCAAGAGGGAGAGGTCAACACCTCTGATACAGACAGAGCAATAAACATTTTATAATGTACAATAAAAGATTAAAGGCATCTCTTGTGTCCTTGTAATGTCTGAATTTAATAATACTTCAACTTTGTCTGCATCGAGCAGAACACAATAGAATGGGGAGATTTTCCCTCTCTTGCCCAGGGACTACAGCACAAACTGTGTTCTCAGTGTCTGGGTGTAGAAAACCAGAAAGGTTCAGAGTTTGCTCTGGTTGCGGGACGAGGGCGGGGAAAAAAAAGTGTTGCAACATAAATAGCACTACAGCCATACCTAGCGAGATTCTTCAGACATGTCTGTTATCTCCTAAGAAAGAAATGTCATTTGGAATCCATACCCTTATAAAGGGAGACTTAGGACAGATGGTACAGCATGTGCAAAATGATAAGGGAGATGCTCTCTCATAATCCTAGAGCAGACAGCCAAGCAAGCAGCCCTCGGAAGCTGGCTAGTGAGGAAATTCAGCCTGGTAATTTGGCAGGTTTGGGGGGTAGGGGGTTGTGTCTCTGTTTTGAAAGACAGTTGTCCCTGGGAATTCAGACCATATCCCCTTTTTTACAGTAACTGTTGTTCCCTAGTGACAGGTTTAAATGATTTCTTTTGTAACGGAGATGTGCTCACTCCTTGTTTGGTAGGAAAGAATTAAAATGTAAAGCGTCAGTGCTTGCGCAGAGTTGAGTATTCACACCATCATGTGGCAGGAGGTAAAAGGGTTATCATTGTGTTCCATAACTGCAGGCTTTAAAAGTAAGGTAATAATGCTATTAGTGAGAAGAAACAAATGTAGGCTGGCAGCAACTCAACTCATCACAGAGGGAGTCCAAGCTCTCCAATTCAAGTGATTCTCTTAAAGGAAATGTTTTCAGCAACTAGGAATTGATGGAGTAAGTCCACACTTTAGGAAAAGGTGTTACCCATTATAGGAGAAGAAAGTTACTTAAGATTCTGCATCTCTCAGGGTCACAACCATCAAACCTTTAACTGCTCTTCCAGTATTAACTTCCACTGTAACCCAGGAGAGTCAGATACCATTAAGGCTCTGTGTGACTTGAAGCCTGAGCGTATCTCTAGAAGAGATGCCACATCCTCGTCAACAGCTGCCAAAAGATACTCCTGAGGTGTTTTACAGTCAAAGGGAAGACATTAAGAAAACAAAAAAAAAAAAAAAAAAGACAGCACTGAGGAAAGTCATGTTGGGTCACGGAATAACGCACCCCAAAGGCCACCCACATTTCCTCATGTGGTTTTGCCTGACTGCTGGTTTTGACTGGTTGTTGGAAGCAGGAGCTAGGAAAGGGAGGTTTCAGTAAATACTAAAAAGCAGCAAGTGGGAGTGGGCTGGCATGACAGGGATCCCAGAGAGCCCTGAAAGAACCGATTCCCCCTGAACTCAAAAGCAAAGGAAAGCAGCCCTCCAGCTGGCTCTGCCGATGCCGTGCAGCCCCCTGAGGACTAATCCTGTTGATTTCCAAGAACCAACTGAGAAAAGACTATGGGCACAATAAGGAGCAAGAAACTAAAAACAGAACCCTTTGCCAATATACGCAGCACATGTTTAAAGTTAAGCACCACTTGCCTTCATCCTTTCAAGCACTGTAATATTATGCCTACAAGTACAATTTAGCCAATATATTCCTCCCCCACGAGTTTAGTAAAATGGAGCCGCAGGAGGCGGTGTGGAGCAAACAATCCTGCACAGCATGTCCTTCCAATTCACAACACACAGCACCATCCACTTCTCACCACCTCCCTCAGTACAACAAGCAGCAGCACAAGCTCTGTTCTCCGTCTCCTCGGAGGAAAACGAGAACATTAGGCATTTTCCTCCCTGACAGTTCAATAGCAT
>NW_009258666.1:1884583-1889612 GCF_000687185.1 Egretta garzetta
CTGGAGGAGATGTAAATGGAGAGGAACAGACTGCTAATGCCGGTATTTGCCAAAGACATTAAAGGTTACATCACTCAAAAGCGTATGTCACAGCTGCATATCCATTTCGCTGATAAAAATATGGCAGTTCATTGACTGAGTAGTCAGACTTAACTTCCCAAGGAGAGAGCTGAAGATTATACCATATGTTATACCAAATGTAATTTCCCCAGATTTGCAGAAAAGCTTCCTAACTACATGTAATGAGCTATTACTGGCCAGTCTGGAAGCAGAAGCCTAGCTGACCAAATTCAATCAGCTTTCTAGCATTTGTTAAAAAGCTGTAGAATCAACATGCTTGTTATGCTAAAATATCTTCTGTTTCCTCCGCAAATCTGCTGTCTATTAAATCATCTGATGACCTTATAGATTAAAATTATTATGTTCCTACTTGTTAGTGCTTTAGCCCACACATCTCGAGGAAAGCAAGCTGGATTCTCTTTCAGCTCATGCATCAGCATCAATTTTAACTAAGTTCCAAATGAAGAATCTTTATTATTAGCGACAGAGCCAGGAAAGACACAGCTTGAATTTTAGATCCCAGATGGAGTCAGCAAAGTTGGCAGCCAGAAAAGCCATCTTTTTGCTTGCGATCTGAACACATAGGATGCGGAGTCATCGAGTGGCAGTAATGACACAGCCCCACGATGCCATTTGACACTTCCCAGCACATCGCTGTCCTTTTTAACTGACAAAAACCCCGCACCCAGTGCCACCAACTGCTAAATATAGCCCATTTATACCATCCAGACCGGTTTTGCAGAGGATGCAACCAGCATAGTACTAGACATCCTCTCAAACCAAAGGGAGAATATCATCAGCTTCCACTATTTCACGTTTCAGGACATAATTTCCTCCTCCCATTTAGAATTACCTTACAGCACCAGAGTAGGGAAGCGTTGGTTAGCTTTTGAGAGGACGGCTGAAAAAGCCACTTGGTAGTTTAATTTCAGTCTCATTGTTTTCTAGCTGCTGTTGTTGTTAGACTGTGATACATTGATGAATGTTATTAAATTTTTAATTGTAAGACATTTCATCAGAGCTCACGCAGGGCTTGCACAGTCTCTTCCAATCTTATCTGATGTTGCTGGATTCTACTACAGCAAAAACCACAGAGCCCGTGGCTACACTCTAGCAGCAAACACGCAGTATGTCATTCCACGAAGGCTTAATACACAATCTCTCCCTCCCCTTCCAGTATCTTTACCATTCAGCATATATGAATCACGGTTGCAATGTCAAAGAATGAAATCTTCAGTAATAAGGCTGCCCAGAAGCCTAAAGCCTTTACAAAGCGCAGAGCCGCTCCACAGCAGCGTTCATTCATGTGAGAGCTTTACATTCACAAAGACCACAAAGCACACGTTCAGGAGGAGGCACCCGCTTCTGCCTGAGGTCCTCCAGCACAGGGAAGCTGGCCTCAGACACAGCACATGTACAGACACCATCATCTTGCTGTCACGGTAAGGTGCTGCCTGTTCAGAATAATTTCATTTTCTCAGCATGGCTGGACTGGCAACAGAATGCCTGCTTTAAGAGAAGGCTAATATAAATAACAACCTGACTGCTATGCATCACTTAATAATAATCTCATAAAAAGACATATAACAAAATCAAGACAGCGAGCATGGAAAGCTCTGAACGTATAAAAGGCAGCGCCTCAGCACGCACAGCAAAGGGAGCAGATTGCCTTCCTACCGCCCTGTCCCTGCTCCGTTACATCACTGTCGATCAGCAGCGACCATCGATCACTGGTTGAGACAGAGCTTCGCTGTCCCAGCAGTATGTGTCTGCAACAGCTGCTGCCAGGCCCGTGCTACTTCTGGGCCTTCAAAGAGCCAGTCTGTTAGCAGTTTAATATCAGATAAACCCTCCGGCAGGCAAGCTAGCCGGCTTTTGCAAGGCAGGGGGAGGGAGATGCTCTGCAGCCAGGCTCCTGCTATCCCACTTGCCTTTTCAAAATGACAAGAAAAAGGAAATTTGAGGCAAACCTCTTCCTTCCTTTATTATGTGTATCTTAGGAGCGGGTGGACTTTACAGATATGACAACAACCTGGACAGCACATAAAACTGCCCTCAGGACCACAATAAAATTATTCCTTTTTCAGAGACATCACTTCAATTGGATGATACGTGGGATTCACTGGTTTAAAAGAAAACAGCTGCCATGTACCAACAAGCCCCCCACTACCCAATCAATGGCTGCCAAGGGACGTCACCTTCTCTTTCTATGCAAAATTTAGTGGTAGAAGTCCCATGAGAGGCTATGCTGGCATTAAGAACACATTATTAACTTGAAAAGATCAGTTATTGACACAAAGCCCTAACAATGGGCATGTACCACCCATGCCTGTACATCCCATCCCAAGGGGGTGGGGGGGAAAAAAAAAAAAAAAAAGACATTCCCCACCCCACAAAATTGTGGTATATGGATTACTTTGTTAATGGAGGCAGTATTATCTGGGAGCTAGTGCAGTCAGGCAATACCAGGCTCTGTTCCAAGCTTCACTGCTTATCCTTTGGACAAATTACTTCGATTCTCTGTGCCTCAGTCACTGCACATCTAGGACAGTGACAAACTTTGCCCGCTTTTTAAAGCCACTTCCTCCTGTCCCGCTCTGGCTTTGAAAGGTACTACAGAAGGGCAAAATATATGAATCAGAACACTGAAAAACATTAGTACTGTACCTAAGTTTTATTTCTTTAAAATCACAGTAGCCAAAAGTGTCACCAAAAGATTCAAATTACTGTAATAAAAATATAGTACAATTTCCTCCACAAATAAACCTAATTTGCTCTCTGAAATCCACCTATAAACACCTGAAGGGTTCACGTGGTCTGTGCAGGCCCTGCTAGCACTCCAGGAAGAGCATTTTGCAGAAAATCAACTTATCTCTGTTTTACAAATCCTCCAAATAATTTGGAGTTTCTATGCTCTGTTAGGGAAGGAGATGGAGGCAGCACGGAGGCCAGTGGTTGTTGTCAGCCTGTGTAGCTCCTAGAACAGGAGGTCACACTCTTCTGGGCACTCCAGAAAGCAGGCAAGTGAAAGGGGAGAGCCTCACAATAACACAGCAGAGAAGAAAACTACATCTAACCGGTGCAAAATATTTATAAACCGAAGTGAAAAATCTCATGAAACATTTTTTACAAGAGAAGTTACAAATGAAACAAGAAAAACAATCAAAAAAGCAAACTTTTCAGGGACAGAAAGAACAACAGAACAAGACAAGACATAACCAAATCAACAGCTGCTCCTGAGTTTACTGTAAACAAGCACAACTTTGTCTCTGCCAAATGGAGGGGGACAGCAGCCACAAGCTGGTTTTACAATTTAAAACCTTAATGTTATTCAAAGGGACCCCAATCACTGCAGGAGATTTAATGCCAAGGTTTAAGTCCAAGCTTTAAAAAAAGCTTTTCCACTTCAAAGCACATTTTCCAGTTTCCATTATTGAAATATTTCATCCTCACATCCAACGTGCAATCTTGCCTCTTGAACACCAACTACATGTTACTTACTCTACGAGGAGGTTGTTTTCAGTTCAAAGGATAATGCTGATGCAAAACATAGAAGTTACCTATACAAAACAGACCACATTTAAGTTGGACTTCAAACACAGTTCCAAATGTTTCTAAAACACAGGAACTTCCACCGACCTTATTAAAAACAGATCATAAAACAACTTATGAAAATACAAACCACTCAAAACCAGAACAACGAAGAACAACTCTGAATGCAGAACAAGAACCAGCACAGTCCCTCAGCAGCAAAATCAGACATTAGAAAAGGCTGTGACAGGGCTACGCTGAAGTGGTCAGGAAATGATGGTGTTTGGCCAAGTTCTTGCTACCCGCTGTGTAAGGCTGTACTTTTGGGTGGGTTTCTTGGTGGACCTTGGGTAATTTCTGCAAAAAGTAAGTAAAATAGTTAAAACAAACACAAAAGCAGCATATGTATGAGAGACTGAAACAGCATCTTCTCTGAAAACACCTTCCCCATTCCTTGGGGCTTGCAGCTGGTACCTAATTTTCTTGTTACAAGGGAAACCACATTCCAAGGCTGCACCTTGATAAGTAACAATATGAAAGTTTAAAGACTGTCATTTCAGGAACACTGCTTTGTGTTTTGTCACCTTCTTTGCAATGCTCTTTCTCCTTGGCCCAGCAGAGAAGGCTGAGAGCTCCATTACACAGCAGGTTAAACAAGAGGTAAATTTTCCTCACAAAGTGCGATGCTCACATTAAATACTCTCATTTGCTACATCTAAGCACGTTCTGAAATAACAAGACAAAATCCCACAAACTTTAAGCAGTCTTATAGGAGCAAGATTAAGAAACAAATTACATTTCAATAAGCTTGGTTATCTCCAGGCCTCAGAGTGTTACAAAGCTTTTTCTGTATTAGAGGCTGCTTTGCCCCTTCTGCATTTTGAAAAAAGCCAACTGCTATCTTATTTTTTTCTTATTTGCGCGCAGGCATCAGCATTACTCAGGAAAAAGCATTTATAAAACTGCAGACCCATCTGAAGAACAAATGACCACAAGGGTCAGTCCTGCAAAACCACTATCAAAACAGTTGGTCTGGAGAAGGAGGATCTGGCTGGCATTGGGTCATTGCATCCACAACATGGAGAGTTTAATTTCTACAGCAGCTCCACAGCAAGAGCAGCCAGTGACTAGAAAGGTCTCTCAAGCCAGCAAAGCAACTTGTTCATGCCAACAGCTGGGGAGAGATGCCTGTGTTACACTCAACGTAGATTTATCGTAACATTCAGAAAAGCTGTGTTGTGACTGGATCATACAGGCTGCTCCCAAGAGGTCTTTAAGGTTACATGGGTGACAGAGCACCAAACTTTTACTCATCGCTCGAGCGCTCCAGTACTACTGATCTGACAGCCAGTGCTATCTGTGCACACAGAACAAGCCCCTCTATTCAAAAGAGCAGATCTGAAGGCCTTGCCTAGGGAATCCTCTCCAAGAGATGGTT
>NW_009258666.1:1889657-1898300 GCF_000687185.1 Egretta garzetta
TAGCAGACTGCAAGAATCCTTGAATTCATGTCACAAAATACGAAACAACCAGTAACTTCAGCCTTGCTGTAGCCTTTGCCCTTCTGCTCACTCAGAACAGGTACTACAGCCCAGTGAAAGGCAACTTCCTTGGAATACTGCCCTTGCTGAAGTCCACTGTTTCAAAGCGCTCTCAGTACAGAACAGTGTGTGTCCTTGCCCAGTCGAAACTCGAAGGTTTTTCCATCTTGCCGCTGTAGTCATGTGATTAATGTGAATCACACTTCTGCATAACACCGCTTCCTTTCCAGGGAACATAGTGTCTCTTGAACAAATCCAGGTCTCCTTCCTAAACTGCAGTACTGTCTTTTATTTACCCAAAGAAATAACATCTTGTCAAAAAAAGATACTTCCAGAAAAGATTTCAGAAGTGTTCTTGAAAAAAAAGTAAATCCATGTTTTCAGGCAGCATTGTTTAGGAAGAAGGGAGGCACTCCAGGACAGCTAACAAAAGGCAAACTCTGTCACACAGCAATTCATGTTGTCTGCAATAAGCTGATGCAAGATGTGTGTATGACTAGAAGAAAATCACAGCTTTTCACAAATTCTCAGCCTTCCTATATTGAAGTCCCCCTCCCTTGCCATTCTGAGTCACAGTCAAAATCGGTCACAGAAACAGGGGCATCATTTCCTACTGTCAGGGGTGCAGCCTTCACCCCTGCACCCAAGGGAAGACAAGAAGTTGTGCAAACTGCCACCATGACTGGCAAGTACTTCACACCAGTAAGAGGTTTGAGCTCCTCTACAAGAGGCAAAGTCACAGGAGCAGTCTAACCCCATCGGGTACTTGGAGAGAGCCATTATTGCAGTACCTCACGTAACTACCTAACCCAAGACTCAGAGAGGGAATCCTTACAGCCATCACATGAGGAAGAGGGACAACACCACCCTAGGTAAAGTGAACTGCCATGGAACAGAACTTAAAATATTTTGATTTCTTTCTCCCCAGGCACAGGCCATCCTCCATCCTTCCACAACGGTTGAGACCAAACTACAGATTGAGGATGAGACTTTCAGGCAAGTCCCACTCTCATTTAGAAACCAGGAGTTCTGATTATCTCAGCAAAAGTACCTGCAAACCAAAGCTATGTGGTTTGCCACTAGAGAAGCCCTTGGACCAGCTGTGCAGTCTAGGGAGTATCACGCTCTGCTAAGAACAGCCAACTCCTCCACCACTCCCCTCACCATAAGCCTCCCTGCCATCTGCTTTATCAGTTCCTACCCCATCCCCTACTCCAAACCCCATCTCACATCCCTCTTGAAATTTAGGGTTTGTAGGTGGATTTCATTTGCTTTGAAGTGAAATCTCCCTCCTAGGCTCAGCCATAAATGTAATTCCTCCTTTATGTCAGCACAGCCCAAGTCCTGTACCTTCCCTGCATGCTTTCCATTCAAGCAAAATGAGTTTGGGCAGGTAAGAATGGTTTCAAGTTTTTTCCTCACCAGCTTAGTACCAATCAACAGACCAGACTGTTTCAAGGCAGAGCCCACTAGCACAGCATTCATTTCTATTTCACAGATTTGTTTCTCCATATGCTCCCTTATACTATTCTCCTCTTCCATCACCTTAAGCCTGGTGTGTCTAGTTTTTTTTAAGATATTGATCTTTGTTATCACAGTAAGACCAGATGGTCTGTGACTTTTCATAAGGTATTTCCTCCTCCTCCTCCCTCCCTTGATTCAAGAGGGATCCAAGAAAACCATTTATCAGGTTTCTCTCAGGTTGTAAGAAGTCTGATAAAATTGCTAAGCATCATAAACCTCTACCAAACAAACCAACCCCCAAGGCGAACTCCTAGTGGAGTCCTTCTAGCAGAAGCAGAGAAAGCAGTGGTTGGAGGTCGGATGGAGCTAACTCAGCTTCCCAGGTACCCGGGGGTGCATGAGTCTGGCGAGAGAGATGCCGCTCCAAACAACAGGAGGATACTTGTCTGAGCAGCAGGTGGTGCAAGCACTACCCCATACGCACAATTGCAATGTTAATGACCTGTGAAAGCAGATCTCCTGAAGTACAGATGTTTGGGTGGAAACCAAGAGAAGGTTCTGTTTAGAGAGAAACGCTGTTTCTGTTAAGTTTGTCCTTCCCCTGCTCATTTAAAAATAGGCCTGTCCAGCTATGTACGTTGCCAAGGACAAGACTAGGCAGCAGAGTGCTCACAATCAGTGCCAAGAGTCACAGTTATAAAAGTAGGAGCCTCATTACTTCCGTAGACTGGGACTGAACTAACCAGAATTGCCGAGGAGGATCTCATCAAGAAGGATATGATTCCATTTACTGTTGGATAAAGGGCAATAATGAAGTGTGAATGCTAACAAATGGTCAGCTGGCAGAAATCTTTTGTGGTCAATTATGAGTTTCAGCCACCCATTTCCAAGCAGATGTTCAAATCCCATCTGATGTTTACATCTGCTACATCGCAGCCTCAGCAGCATTTAGATTCCTATAGGAAGCTGCAAATAAATTTATCTATTCAGACTGAATAATATCCTCTAGAAACTAGAATGAGAGGAAAAACAACCAGAACCACAGGTTATGTCCCAACTCGCTTGAGATGGCTAGATGTGAAAAGTTTACTCTGAATATAGAAGGATTTCTTCCAACTAGTTGACGTTCAGAGATTGCACATGCAGTAGCCAGTGCAACACACTCAACACAGATATAAGAAAACTGTATTTACAGAGAACCTGCAAGTGCAAGATACCGTGCAGATAAGCGAAGAGATAAAGCCTCTGCCGTAGCCAGCCTGTAATTCACCCAGACAATGTACGAGCAAGGAGCAAGAGCCAGGATACAAGGAAGAGCAGACAGATCATGCAGAAGAGAGGATAGCAAAGTCAAACACTACCTTAAGACAAATGCCAGGAGATTTGCAATACAAAACAGAGCTAAAGATTTATAGCAGCAATATATTAGTTACTGCTTCCCAAAGGGAATTCCCTTGCTGGCTCTGAAACCCACTAATTTTCCTTCAGGAATTTCTTGGGATCATTCTGCATTTCTGCATCTCCTACACAAATGATACACAAGCCATTGCTGCAGACCCAGGTGCACAGAAGTACCGTACAGGGTCAGAGTCAGCCCACTGAGGAGGTTTTGCTGTGACAACTGGGAAAGCCCACGCTGTCTGTCGGGCTGAATTCCAAGCCTACAGCTATTTGGAATAAGAGAGGTTTGCACTAATAAGAAAATCAAATTTCGTGCATCACAGACAATGTTTTTCCTCAGCAAAATAGATCTCTATTTCACTCACCAGCCTTGTTCATTTGGAGCTCTTGCCTGATTTTCTGTGACTCAGAACATACGTCTTGCATTTTTAATTTGAAAGGAAGGGAAAACAGGCCATTTTAGCTTTCTTTGCATAGTCCCCTCTGCATTACTTATGCTGTATTCATACACTGGAAAGCAGCCCTGTGGCTATGCAGCTGTTCCTGCTGCCCAGATAAGTGCAGGCTCCATGCAATGAGCCACAAAACTGTCAGTTTCTTCTAACTCTCAAGAAATGACAATTATTGCATCCATGAATGCTCAGAATAACCACAGCGGGAGGCCATCTCTGGAAGCTACCAGAACACTCTTTGCCCTTCAGAACATCCCAATTCTACCCATCAACCCATCAGATACAGCTCTTCAGCTGATATCCATACCTGCTCTTTACAGGCATCTTCCTTTAAACCTCCACAGTCGATAGCTCTCAGATAATACCGTTGAGGGAGGCAATGTGTAGAAGGTATCAATAGTAAATCCAAACCTCAGCACTTAAGCTAAATATTCCCCAAGCCTGGGTTCATAGTTGAGGACTGACAAGAACAAGTTACCTCCCAACACAACAAGCCAGAGCTCAGCTCTGCTCTCCCCAGGTAACATGGGCCTGTTTCAGGAGCACCCCTAATTTACCGCAGCAAGCCCCCTGTAGAACGTTTCCCAGGTATCCCTAACTATGAGACTCATCTGAACCAGTCTTGGAACAAGACTGACTGCTGTGTGGGAACTCTGTGCATGGTAGTGCCAGCAAGTGTAACAGGCACTTTTTATTTCCCTCTGAAAAAAAAGTACATTCAAAACATCAAAGAAGACAAGCTCAGCAAGCCAGGCCTCCTGCTAGGGTACCTATCCTCCACTCTGCCCTCCCCACCAGTACAGCCTTACCCCACCCCATCCCGGGGTTACCTGGTGTAGCAGCTACCGTTTCCTTTATATGGACATGTAGAGTCTGGATATATATGCGTCTTCTGCTCAAGCTCCACTTCTGAAATGCATGTCCATTGATTCAGTCTTTAAAATAAAAGACAGTTAATTTTTTTAGGCAGTTTGTCAAATGAGGTTACAGAAGACAGAGGAGACAGTGTCCTGTAGAACTAGTACAGACATAAATTTTTGTAGCATTATTCTATGATTGCAAAAATAAAAGTATTTATTCTAATAAAGCTGCAAAGATAACATACTGAGAGCAGAGCAGGACAGAGTGTCAGCTGAGTGAAACAGCAAGTCACTGTCCTGATTAACAAGCCAGAAACCTGCAGTGAGCCCTCAAAAGCAGCAGATCTTTCATGTTACTCAAGGCCATGCTGGGAACGGCAATGCACAGAACATCTGAGTGCAGCAGATCTGCAGCGGCCACAGGGAAGAACCACCGAACTGACAACTCCAGGCCCAGGAGCACCAGACAGCAGAAGCCAACCATCCCTGCCCAGCACACGGCGCTGCTCTGCTGCTGCCATCTGCCGGAAACCACTCCAGGAGAGCAGCCACCAAGCCAAGCCAGCACAAACACCTCCTCTTCCACCCTGCAGACTACTGCCCAGAACTGCCTTAGCGACCTTCTTTCCCATTTGGATCAGCCCTCTATTCTTCCCCCTCTTACAGGGTAAAATATTAAGTACTTTTCTCCACTATTTCAGTGCACTTTAAGAAAAAAAAAAAAAAAGAAAAAGAGAGAAAACCAGCAGCACACAACCAACCAAACTGGTTTGGGAAACTGCTGGGACATTTTTCAAAGTGCAAAGGCATTTAGATGCTCTTAAGAAATTACCTTTCCTCCTCTTGTGGCACAGAAATAACTTTGCCAAGCTTCTTCCCACTGGTTGTCTCTTCCTGTCCAATCTGGTCTACAGCTGTACCACTTAACTAGAAAGATAAGGAAAAAGGGGATTGACACCCAATAGAAAAATCATTCCATGTAAGTCTTGCTTATACAGTTACATAAAAATCACACTTTCCTCCCCTTGAAAAACCTTCCCTTGCTGTGTAAAAATACACACTTGCGTGCATACAGCCATTACTGCAAGTACAAATCAAAAGGAATGGAATTAAAAACATTTGAGTTACAAGAATTAAGATGTGCATTTACTTTAATGCTGTTTGATGGCTGTCCAAGTTCTGAAGATTCCTGCCCCCCACCATCCTCTGGAGAGTCTAACTTCCTTGAGAAACAGCTCTTTGTTGCTTTGGGAAGTTCTTGGTTTCTGGACCCGGAAGATGGTGCAGGACACCCTGGCAACACAGGTGCTGAGCTCTCCTCAGCTGTACTCTGGTCACAGGCAAGATCAGAAGAGGGCATGGATCTTCCCACATGATCACCACAGGAGTGAGACACATCTCTGCTTGCGAAGGGAGCCTTTCCCAGGCAATGCACACCCAGGCTTTGCCAGCCATTAGACATCAGCCCCTCCGAGGTTTCTTTGAGAACACAGCTACTAGCAGTTTTAGCACACTCTAGGCAATCATTTATGATTGCTTCTGAAGCTTCTCTTTCAGCTTCTTCCAAACAATTGTCCTCCAGAGGCTGATCTACACAGACAGCATCAATTGGGCTAAGACTCAGAAGCTCCTGAATGTCAAGGTCAAACAACATGCAAGTTACTTGGGCTGACTGCAGATGGTTCTCCTCCCAACCAGCACTTTCATTCGAAAGGCTAGGACAACACTCAGAAGCGACTGAAGAACACTCTCTGGCCAGAGGTTCATTTGGTTTCTCTGCGATCTCTGAGGTTATGTTTGCCTCTTCGCTGATGACTGATGCCCCAGTGCAGCTGCTGCTCTTGTTCTTCTCGCTCTCTCCATTTACATTTTGGCTCAGAGTGCTTTTTCTAGTTAGGTACCGCTCAGATTCCACACAATCATCTGCCAAGATTTCCTGGATCTCTTCCTCAGTGTAATCAAAAGGAGAGTTCCCTTCTTCACTATCTGACAGTTCCAACAAGGAGTCATCTGGCTCGCTATCATCAAAACATCTGGTTGTATCTAGAGAAATGGCTACATCATCATATTTTGATGCAGAACTGGTAACAAGGTCGTCATGGCCAGGATCATCTAGAAAATGAGAGGATCCTTGAGAGCAGGCAGAATCTGGGGAACAGAGCAGCAGTTTCCCTGATGGATCTGAGGTGCTACAGTAATGACTCAATTCACAAGCTTTCTTAGCTGACTGCAGGGCCTGAACCTGCCCTGCGGAATCCAGCAGCCTTTTTGCCCTGGGAACTGTGTTACGAACAGGTTTAAATTCACGACAAAGATAAGGCCCAAAGGTGTGAGGGGAATGGTCATCCATGTTGCTGTCGGTTCCTGTATCTAAGTGGCCCTGTGCCTTCTGCTTACAGCTCTAGAAGCCTGTTCTGAAGTTCATCTGATCCTGGTGCCCTTTGATCAGCCCTTTCAGAAAGAAAAAAAATCAGCAGGAGTCAGCTCCAACCTGCCGGCAAAAAACATCTTAAAAGAAATTCAGCTGTTTTCCAAACATGCAGTAATATAACGGGGAATGCAAAAACACTAGCTGAGGCACAACAATTTTAACTCCCTGGTCTCCATTGCCTCTACTCCTGATCATTTTAGGTCTTAACACCATATAAAAACCATTCCATGAGGGCTCTCAGGTTGTCTGGCTTTATCAAGCAGGACTAATACAAGCCCCAATCGTCAGCGCAGTCTGCACCATCTCCTCCAAAGCTGCTGTAAATGAGTCATTCTAACACCAGATACCAGTATGCACAAATTACATTCTTTACGACCTTGAAGTACAGAGCACACTTTAGGTATTAAATAAAGCCTCACAGACCCTCCCAGTCTCCCAACCCCCACCTCCATCCTTCAACAATATTAAACAAATAAAAAGTCTTTTTTGGGTTTGGAAAAACTGAGCAACGGAAATGTAACTGTCAGGGAGCGAAAAGGACATTCAGCAGCATATTAGTCACTAGCACACTCATACAAAATGCATATTACAAGGAGAGATCAGAAGATAAAGGACCTTCCTGTAAAATTCAATAGTTTAAAAATATTCACAAACAAAACCTGTTTTCCTCTTAGTGAGGACTCACACTAACATGTATCTTTTGACCTGAAAGCCCTGCATTTGACTCTTACCCAGCGGGAGAATCTGGACGAAGGAAAGGTATTTCCTGTCCTCTTTGACAAGATTTAAAGGAATGACTTTTGTTTTCCCATTGGTTTGACTACTCACTGCTTTCAAAAAGGGCAGGTTACCCACTACAGGAATAAAACCCCTGCAGTTCTGCTGCTTCCTCTTGTCATTCCATCCAAATAATAAAAATGACCACTTTCAGAATAATGCTGTATCCACACTGAAGAAATAAAATACCTTGGGGAGACACCTACATACATATAAAACCTATATATACAGAGTCATGGGCAGTCCTCACTAGATAGTACTTGTCTGGAGTCGTGCAATTTAGCTACAAGTGCTCAAGTGCTTCAAAGAGAAACAAAAGGCAAATAAAAACAAATTAAATGTGGATTTAGTCCTACAGAGTGTAGCAGTCTGATAATCTAGCTCCTAACCAATAAGGACCTGAAAGAGAACCAAATATTTTGAGCCTTTTTTTTCTGGAACTGGCTTACAAACAGTAGAGTTGGAGACGTTTATATGCTCAGCTTGCAGACAAGGAAATGGTTTCTTTACTGCCGTGACCTTCCCAATTCACCTAGCTGCAGCCTACTCTGGGTCTGTGCTTTCAGCCCTACATCAACTGATTCTGGAAGCAGAACTCGGGTAACTACGTGAACCCCTATGAACCCAGAGAGAGACCCCTGCCATTCCCCACAGAAGTGTGTTGAATTCAGGGGTCATTCAAGGATTTACACCAGGGTAATGCCCCGTAACATTGAAACATGGCTCTTAAATTGATGTAAGACAAGGCTGCCTGCTGCCACCCTCTCACCCTGACCCTCCTTCCAGCACTGGTTCTTGTATGGTCAGACTACACTGGAGCCAGCTCACCCCCAACTGCAAGGGTACCAGCCATGGATGGGCCATTCTCCTGGGGGCTGCAAAAGGAAGGCTCTTTGGAAAGTTACACACGCTTTATGTGGGTCTCTAGCACTGCTTCAGTAAATAAGGAGATCAAAAGACAAAGCTACTGAGAAACACAGCTCTGCTGAGGCTCAAGGACTGGCCGCCTTGCCCACTGCACTCCCCACAGCCAGCCACAGACAGGGCAAGCCTGCAGCGCTGGGCTCTGCTCCCCAAAGAGAGCAGGGGGCACCTGCTAGAGAAAACACTCCCAGGCCACCGGGGGAGAGTCCCCTCAGCCCCACGATTTGCCCACCACAGGGGAGACCTCCTCTGAAAAAGCAAAATCTCGAGGCCG
>NW_009258666.1:1899066-1905575 GCF_000687185.1 Egretta garzetta
CCTGCTCAGGCCCTGCCCCCGCCACCCCAGCGTGTGCCCGGGGAGGCTCAGCTGTGCCGGGTGTGTGTCTGGACCCTCCACAGGAGGTGCTGGGGGAGGATAAGCTCATGGCTATCCTGAAGGAGCGAGAGTTGAAGATCTACTGGGGGACCGCCACCACGGGCAAGCCGCACGTGGCCTACTTTGTGCCCATGTCCAAGATCGCCGACTTCCTGAAGGCAGGGTGTGAGGTAGGTGGGCAGGCCGGGAGCTCGGACCCTGAAGGACTTTGTCACCACACTGGTGGGTGAGAACCTGCAGTTCCCCCGCGCAGTGCAGCGCTGATTCTGTCCCCCTCCGTGCTAGGTGACAATACTCTTTGCTGACCTCCATGCTTACCTAGACAACATGAAGGCGCCCTGGGAGCTGCTGGAGTTGCGCACCCGCTATTACGAGAACGTGATCAAAGCCATGCTGGAGAGCATTGGAGTGCCCCTGGAAAAGCTGAAGTTTGTCCGGGGCACTGACTACCAGCTCAGCAAGTGAGTCCTGGGGTGCCTTTCGGGAAGGAAGAGACTGGCCTGGGGCTCTGCTGTTCCTGAGCCTGCTCCAAGGCACTGTCATTCCGGGAACAAAGCGAAGGTGCCTCCACGCCTTGGCTCTTCTTGATGTGGCCAGAACCAGTGTTTATGTGAATTGACTCTAAAAGATGTCCCCCTCCCCGGTGCTAACAGCGCTGTCTCTTCCCACAGGGAGTACACGCTGGACGTGTACCGCCTCTCGTCCGTGGTGACGCAGCACGATGCAAAGAAGGCGGGAGCGGAGGTGGTGAAGCAGGTGGAGCACCCATTGCTGAGCGGTTTGCTCTACCCAGGCCTGCAGGTGCGTGGCGAGGCAGGTCGGCAGGGCCTCTTGGCTGGGGAGGTGCTGGGTGAAGCCAGGACCGCAGGGATGTGTGAGGCTGAATGCCAAGGTCACTGTATCCCACCCCAATATTACACCTGGCAGCAGTATAAGGCATAAACCCGAGCACACAGCTGTTTTTACAGCAGCTCCAGCCAGCAGCAGGACAGCAGGCAGTCAAGAGAGCTCCCGCCCTTCCCCAGGCAGGAGTGCCCTGGCAGAGGCTGCGCAGATCCTGGGGGACAGAGGCTGAACGCAGCTGGAGTGCGGAGTCTTGGGTCCGGTCTCAAAGCTGCATGTGTCTCTCTGCAGGCCCTGGATGAGGAGTACCTCAAGGTCGACGCACAGTTTGGAGGAGTTGATCAGAGGAAGATATTCACCTTTGCAGAGAAGGTGAGGAATGGGGTTGTTTCTGAGCCCCCTGCGATGCTTACACCTGGCTTGGGGCTCAAACACTTGCCAGTCCATTGGGGGAAGTATGTCTGTGATTTTGGTGGGCACCACAGCACCCTTTGCAGCTCCTGCTGTTGCTCTCATAGTCTGCAGGGCTCTGGTGTGCTGCCACACATCCCTGGCTGTGGCTGTCAGCACCTCATGAACTCGCAGTAGCTTTCTGGGTCCTGTTATTCTGTGCCCCAAGTTATCTGGAGCCAGGAGCAAACAGGGATTGTGACTTAAAGCTGATCTTCAGGACTGTCCATGACTTGTGTCCTTGCTTTGTCCCAGTACCTTCCTTCCCTGGGCTATGCCAAGCGCGTCCATTTGATGAATCCAATGGTTCCCGGGCTGACAGGCAGCAAAATGAGCTCATCAGAAGAGGTTGGTCCCTGAATGGTGGCTGTGGCCCGGGGTTCTGCGAGGGGATGGGTTAATGGCTGGGGGCAGAGAGGCTGCACCCCAAGAGAAAGAGACTTCTCTCTGCTCACACTGGGGTCTAGGAAGAAGTTGCAGCAACTCCAGCATGAGTTGTCGCTTTTGGACAAGATGTTGGGTAAAGGGCTGCGGAAATCTGTTCCTGCAGGACTCAAAGATTGACCTTCTGGACCGCAAGGAGGATGTGAAGAAGAAGTTGAAGAAGGCTTTCTGCGAGCCAGGCAATGTGGAGAACAACGGTGTCCTCTCCTTCATCAAGCACGTCCTCTTTCCCCTCAAGTCAGGTGAAGGGCTCACCATGCTTGGGCGCTGGGGCTAGTTTTCCCTGTGGGTAAGAGGAGGGGATGGGAGTGTGTCCTCCCCCTGAAGCAGGCTGCCCTTGGAGTGTCCCCTCCCCAGCCCCTGCTGCAGTCCCCCTCGGCTATTGGGCTAAGTGGGACGGGTGGTTTATGTGGCTGAGCAGGGGGTTAATCTGAGCCTCAAAATCTGTGTTGCAGAGTTTGTGGTTCTGCGAGAAGAAAAATGGGGAGGAAACAAAACCTACACAGCCTATGAGGCCCTGGAGAAGGACTTTGCTGAGCAGGTGAGTGCTGGAGTTCATCTCCCTGCCCTGCGTCGTCTCCAGTTCCTACCTCTCTGGACTCAGATCAGTGACTCGAATTCTGCTGCTCCCCGTGCCCTGGAGGAAACCATGCAGGAACCTGTCTGTTTGTCGCGATACAGGTCGTGCATCCCGGAGACCTGAAGAACTCGGTGGAAGTAGCCCTGAACAAACTCCTTGACCCCATCAGAGAGAAATTCAACAGCCCGGAACTGAAGAAGCTGACTGACGCAGCGTATCCCAACCCGACCAAAGCCAGTAAGGAGGTGCTGGGAGCTCGGGGAAGTGGGGCCCTGGCCATGCAGGGCTGGGTGGGAGAGAGTCCCTCCACAGGGGCTGAGGTTAGAGAGAAGTTCTGAAACTTCAGTCTCAGGAGCAGCCCCGGAGAGCATTAGGAAGGGTGAGCAAAGGCCAATGACAGGGGTGTTTGCGTGCCCCAGAGAGGACAGATGCCAGCGTGCTTCTCTGGTACTTGAGAGGCCAAGAAAGCGGAGGAGAGGCTGTGCTCTGTGGTATACGACAAGCAGGGAATCAGGGCCAGCATTTGGGGGTCACTGTGTGCTCCTCCGGGCCTGGCCAGCTCCCTGGGTTTATGCTGAGTGGCACAACTCTTCCCTTTGCGCTGCAGAGCCTGTAGAGAAGGGCACCAAGAACTCAGAGCCAGAGAACGTGGTCCCATCCCGGCTGGACATTCGCGTTGGCAAAGTGATCAGTGTGGAAAAGGTACTGGCACAACAGGGAGAGAGGCGTAACCTTCCCACATGGTGACATGAGCACTCAGTGTGTGTATGGGGGGTCTGCCTCCTTCTTCTCTGCCACCCCAGTGCCCTCCCCTGCTCCTCACCTTGCTTCTGCTTGCCAGCACCCAGATGCTGACAGCCTGTACGTGGAGAAGATTGATGTGGGAGAGCCCAAGCCCCGCACTGTGGTCAGTGGCCTGGTGCAGTTCGTCCCCAAGGAGCAGCTGCAGGACAGGCTGGTGGTGCTGCTTTGCAACCTCAAGCCCCAGAAGATGAGGGGTGTGGAGTCGCAGGGCATGGTGCTGTGTGCCTCCAGGTGAGGGAGGGGGCATCAGGGCCGTACCCTTCCAGGGGTGCAGTCCAGACCCCCTTCTCCTGCCCCAGAGCCCAGCGGTGCCAAGGGGAAGGTGAGTACCTCCTCGGGGTGACTCTGCTTCCTCCCTGCCACTCTGCAGTGTGGGGGAGCCGCGGCAGGTGGAGCCCCTGGACCCGCCGGCCGGGTGCTGCGCTGGGGAGCGCGTCTACGTGGAGGGCTATGAGGCCGGGGAGCCCGACGACGAGCTCAAGCCAAAGAAGAAGGTCTTTGAGAAGCTGCAGGTGAGGGGCTGCATCGGGGGGCTGGGCCACAGCTCGGAGTAGCTGGGGCTCCAGGCATTGAGTAGGGCAGTGCTTAGGGCCATGTAGACACCACTGTCCCCACCTCTGGCTGACTCCAAATGAGCTGTTTGCTGCTCAGTGCCCGTGTTCGCTACTGTCAGCAAAGCCGTGGAGGAGACAAACCTCCCACCGGCCGAGCAGGGCGCTGCTGCCTCGCTGGCAGCCCAGGCCTGACTCTACCTCCGCTGCTCTGCTCCCCAGGCCGACTTCCGCGTCTCCGAGGACTGTGTTGCCCAGTGGAAGGAGAGAAACTTCCTGACCAAGCTGGGGAGAGTCTCCTGTAAAAGCCTGAAGGGAGGGAGCATCAGCTAACAAGCGCCAGAGCCGCTGCTCACGCCTCCTGCCTGGCCCCCTCCACCACCTCAGCCAGGCTCTCCTTCCCGGTCTCTGCCATCTCCTCCCCAGTGCCCCAAGCCGGGGCCTCAGCCCTGTGGGACCTGGGGGCTCTGGGACTGAATTTGCAGCCAGAGAGCTGCCTCCAACACTCCCCCCGCCCCGGCCTGCCCAGCCAGCATCCGTGCCTTGGCTGTGGGCCAGCTCTGGGGACTGGCGGTGGCACCACACCTAAGGGACCTGTGTGACTTGTGCCCGTGACCTCAGGCTCTAACACTGGGGCCATCAGCTTGCTCCCACTTGTGCCATGGACTGGACGCCCTGCCCGCTGCTCCGGACTGGGACGGCACGCGTGGGCGCTGCGGTGAGGGCAGAAAGGGAAAGCTGCTTGCTCAAACCTCTGTTGCTGCTAACGGAGCCGGGGGCAGCTGCCTGGCAGCCAGGCGCGCCCCGTCCCCTGCTTCGCCCGGGCACCCCCTGCTCTGCGCTCAGCCTGCCCGGGGCTGGGGCCACTCTGGTGCTGCTCTTTGGTCGGGAGCCCAGGCAGCACTCGTGGGTCTCTCCTGAGCCCCTGGGAGGCTGTGGGGGGCGCGGGCCTTAAACACTGACTCGGGAGCCATCTGTCTGTCCTAAACCCAAATAAAACATCGAGCTGACGTCGCCCGGGTGTGCCTGTCTGTCCGGGGAGAGGTGGCTGAGCTGGCAGCCAGCCCTGCTCCTGTGTTTTAGCACTGCGAGCCCTGTGGGCTGGGGTGCCAGCAGCTAGCCCAGGTGGGGGCTGTGCCTGCCCCAGAGCTCGATGCCCCCGGGCAGGGCAGCCGCCGCGCGTGGCGAGGCCGTGGCCATAAGCCAGGAAGCACAGGAGGCAGCAAGCTTCGGTCGTCATTTTTACCAGCCAGGTACAGAGCTCGGAGCAGCTACTCGGCGGCAGAGGGTTGGTTGCTTTTGGTCTGGGTTGGGGTTTTTTTTGGTTTTTTTGGTTTTTTACAATCAAAGAAATCAAAATGTGGCCCAAGTTTACAGAAACAGAAATCGAGGCTCTGCCCCAGAGCCTGGGGTCTGAAGACCAGCTCACGGGGCAGCTGGGCTCCCCCTCAACCCTGCGGCCAGCGGGCAGAGACTGGTGGTAGCCACAAGCCCCCTCTTGCCTTTCCATCAAGGGCTGAGGCCCTGGTCCCTCCCAACCAGTGCCTCCGTCCTGTCCTGCTGCTCCTGCCCGTGTCCCCCCGGGCACTGCCGTGGCCGAAGCCTTCCCACTCCCTCGTCCAAAGTGCTTCCATTCCTCGCAGGCCCAGCTGGCTGGGAGCAGAGCGGCTCCAGCTCCAGCGTCTTTGGCCCCCACACTCCTCTCCGCGCGGCGGCTCTGCTCCGCACGCACAAACCAAGCAGCAGCCCAGCAGGGAGGAGGTGCTGGCTCGGCACGGGCCTTGAGTCCAGTAAAAAAAAAAAAAAAAAGGCAAAATAAAGCTGTAGTACTTAGGAAAGTGAAACCAACACCATTTTTGCATAAATATCATCAAGGCCGTGGAGGCTAAGGCTCTTTGCTTCTTGTATTAAGTTAGTTGCCAGTTCCACACTTGTCCGTTGACCTGCCCAGGTCCCTGAGAGATTTTTGGATTCCTGTCCACGGGGGCACCAGTCCTGCAGCTTCGTCCTTCAGGCCGTCCCTCCCCGTCCATCTGCAAGGCAGGAAGGAAGAGCCCGTCAGCTACCCTGAGCCCCAGCTTCCCACAGCCCTGCCCCACGTCTGGCCCCATGGCCGGGCTCTCCCGGCCACCCCGGGGCCACCTTGGCTCCCCCGTGTGCTGCGCTGGGAGCCTATGGCTGAGGAGCCCAAGCACCCACAGTGCCATCGTCCCGTGGCGGGGCTGAACCGGGCCCACGTACCTTGTGCAGGGAGGCTCTGCACTGGCGGCTCCGCGGTGCTCCTGCCCTCCATCCCCGAGGCCGCCGTCCCTGCCGGCTCACTCTTAGTCCTGCTCTCGTCTACCGGCACTGCCTTGGCCTTCCCGTCCGGCACGGGGGAGCCCAGCGCCTCTGCCCCTGGCACCTTCGGGCTCAAGGGGGAAGGAGCCGGCCCTGGGCCAAGTGAAGGCTTCTTGGCTACCGGAGGGGGGATCTTGCTGGGTTTTCGGTGGGCTTGCACCTTGCCAGGGCCCTGCTGGGCGGCAGCCGGGGCTGCCGAGCGCTGCCCCGAGAAATTCATCAGCTCGGCCACCAAGTTCCTCTTCAGGTCGGCCTGCGCCTCGGGAGACGAGGCCGTCTCGATCACCAGCTTCCTGGAGCTCTTGGCGAAGATGAAGCTGGCGGTGGAAGCCGGTGACTTGTGCCTGGGGGAGAGCTGACCGTCCCCGGGGGGCCCCTCGGCGCCGGGCAGAGCCGCTCTGCTGCCCAGTGGCTTTTCCCCCGCCCCCCCTGGGGGC
>NW_009258666.1:1906407-1906719 GCF_000687185.1 Egretta garzetta
AGGGCAGCGTTCAGGAGGGCATGGGTCTGAAGCCGAGGAGGAGATGGAGGTGAGGGAGGAGGACATGGAGAGTGCAGGCGACTGCAGGGAGCTGACCCGGTCTGGCTTCTGGGGCTGAGCCCTGCCCGGGGATGCGGATGAGGGTCCCAGCCCCTTGGTGGGCAGCGTGGGGGTCCCAGCCTGGCTGGAGTAGCCGCTGGAGGGGGACATGGTGCGGTCAGACCCATCCAGGCAGCTCCACTTGGGCTGAGCTTGGGGCTCCCTCAGCACCACCGTCACCCCGGGGCTGCCCCGCGAGGCCTCGGGGGAGCT
>NW_009258666.1:1906986-1907329 GCF_000687185.1 Egretta garzetta
CGAGGGAGCGCACCGAGGCCGGGCTGGATGACACCAGGCTGCAGCGGCTCAGTGTCCGCACGCTGCTCCGCGTCAGGGCCACCACATCTACCATGGGCGGCAGGATGGCATTGGGGATGATCTTGGACATGTAGGTGCCCTGGGGCGAGATGGACATGACGGGGCTCAGCAGCTCTGGGGGACTGGCGTTGGTGGTCATGCCTGGCACGGCCAACGACTTTGGCCTCACCATGGGCGACAGCTTGGCTGCTGTCTTCCTCCCCAGCAATGTGTCGTCGTAGTAAACCCGGTTGATGTGCTTCTGCAGGGCTGCGTCTGCCTCCTCCAGGGCTCCCAGGCAGAC
>NW_009258666.1:1907431-1908258 GCF_000687185.1 Egretta garzetta
CAGGCGCGGGCGCCCCCGGGGACAGCCAGGGGCTGCAGCTTCCCGTCGATGGTGGGGATGCGGATGGCGTTGCCGGAGACTTGCCCACCGTTCAGCAAGGGCTGCGGTGCCTGGCTGCCCCCGCGCCCTGCCTGCCCTCGCCCATCAGCCTCGGGGCGTCCCTTGGCTTCCTGGCTGCTCCTGAGACCTGGGAGGAGGGAGAGACGAACCCGGTATGATCCCAAGGCAGACGCACCGAGCCAAGGCAAACGGAGCCTGGGCAACCAGGCCAGACCCTAAAAATCCCCCTTTGCCCCCAGTGCTTACCCAGCTCCTTCTGGACATGCTGGGGGATGCCCAGCACCGTCGTCCTCCTCTCCTTCCTCTTCTTGCCAGCCCTCTCAGTGGATTTGGGAAAGGAGTCGTGCGGTCGGAAGGTGGAACCTGCGAGAGGCAGGAGCGGGTCCAGCCGGCGTGAGGGGGACCCTGGCCGGGGCATCCCCAGCACCCCCCCACCGCCGGAGATGCTCCGGGACAAGCTGGGCTCAGGCGCTCAGCACAGCCCGGAGAGGCACCAGCAGCTGCCAAACAGCCGCGCAGTCTGAGCAGGGAGGAGACGGTGTCTGTCCGTCCGTCTGTCCACCTCGCCCAGCCCCAATGCTCTGACTCAGCCAGAGTTGCTCTCTTCTCTCCAAGGGCCCCCAAATCCCCGATGCTGGCTTGTGGCCACGCCAACGCAGAGCCCAGCTTCCCTGCCATGCACCCCGGCCCTCCCCGCACCCCCTCGGCTCAACGTCACCCAGCCCTGCAGCCCCCCCAGCCAGGTACCTTTTCGCTGGATCATCCCG
>NW_009258666.1:1909064-1909490 GCF_000687185.1 Egretta garzetta
CGGCGACGGGCCCGGCTTTCAGTGCCCCCCCCCGCCCCGTCCCTCCAAAGCATCTCTTGGCACAGGCGGAGGTCGGGATGAGACATCAGCGTGAACCACCACCCAACCCCTCCACCACCCCGCCCTGAGCTGGCCCTGCTCCCCGCCACGGCGCTGCCTCCCCAGGGGCTCCCGACCCCCCGCTGCCAAGGGGTTAAGGGGGCCGAGAGCCAGGGGGAGGCAGAGCCTTGAGCAAACACGGGTGGGTGAGGCACTGGCAGCGGGGTCAGAGCCCGGGGAAGCGGCAAAGCCCAGCTCGGCCAAGAGAGTGGGAGTTTCTCCTCGTCAGCAGCCAGGGAGGGGCCCAGCCACGGGTCTGGATATGGCTGATGTCCCCGTCACACTGCCCCGTCACCCCACCTCGCTCAGGGCTGCCACGGGGCACCA
>NW_009258666.1:1909601-1910884 GCF_000687185.1 Egretta garzetta
CGCCTCCCACCCCCGCCACCCCTGCCCGACCCCCCCGCCCCCCGCTGCCAGCCCCGGCACTGGACTCTGGTCAGTCCCATCGCACCGCCCACGCAGCCCGGCCAGCCAGGAGCCGGGGCCACCCAGCTGCACCCTCCGCCCTGTCCCCCGGCCACCCAGGGGCTGGGGACACCTACCCTGGTGCTGCAGGGACTTCAGTCCCTGCTGGGCCTGGTTGTGCAGCTCCTCCAGGTGCGGGGGCCGTGTGCTGGGGAAGAAGACGTTGTCGGGACATTCCTCGCCCGCCGTGTACTGCACGCTCAGCCGCTTCTCAGCCTCGCCCTTGGCAGCGCCTGCGGAGATAGAGGGGTCAGCTTGGCTGGGGGGACACAGCCGCGCTCCCACCGATGCACCCCCACCCACAGGATGCAGCCCCAGCAAGCCGGGAGAGGCGCCAGGCAATGACAGCCAGCCCGGGATGACGTTATCCCGCTCATCCCCAAACCGGGCGCTGGAAGCGCCAGGCGAGAAATTATCTCCTGTGGCTCTGCCCGGCCGGTCGATACACCAGAGTCAGGCTGTCTCCACCACGAAGCTGCAGGGTTTTCTCCCCACTGGCCAGAGCAGAGCTGGGACACAGCACCACCCTCCCCCCCAGCACCTTCGTTAGGAGCAAATGAGGCAGCAAGCTGTGCCAGGCTGTGGGCAGCTGAGCAGAGAAAGGGCAGCATGGGGGGATTAAACGAGGACAGAAAGACGATGACTTTCCCTTTGGACGGTTGCATCATCCCCAGGCCGTGCAAAGCACCCAAGGAGCAGGGACTCAGCCCGTGCCCAAGCAGGCTGGGAACTGCACAGACGAGGGAAACTGAGGCACAGCCTGGCGCAGAGACCCCAGAGGACCCGAATCCCCCCTCCAAGCCTCCCAGGTGCTGGAGAACCCATGCCAGGGCAAGTACGGGGCCCTCCACGCCCCGTCTCGCAGCTCCCTGCCTGCAAACCATTGCGAGCACCCTGGGGTGCACACCACCCTTGCTGGGGGCTGTGCCTGGCATCGCCCGGCCAGGGCACCGCGGGCACAGCCCTGCCTGCTCCTGCCTGCACGCTGCTGCCTGCCGCGAAGGAAGCCTCAAACTCTTCCTGCCTGGAAAAAAACAACTTCAGGCTGAGGAAGGGAAGGGCGAGCACAGGAAAACGGCGGGGCTGGCGGCAGCACCCTGGGGACACGGGCACCTGCTGCTCAGCATTGCCGGTACCCTGCACCCATCCCCTGTCCCCCGTGTCCCCTGTCCCCTCCCAGCCAG
>NW_009258666.1:1911315-1911533 GCF_000687185.1 Egretta garzetta
ACCCCTTCCTCCCCCAATTTCGGCAGCCCCTCGCCTGACACCCCCCCCAGGCACACTCGGAGCCGCCTTCCGGAGCGAGGAGCGCCGTGATTTATTCCATTAACTTCCCAGTGGACGAGACCGGGGCTGGGGTGACCTTCCCTGCCCTCCGCCTCGGATGGCAGCCCTCCCTGCCCACTGCGGGTGGGCGAGCACCCGGTGCTGGGCAGGGCAGGGTC
>NW_009258666.1:1911676-1912316 GCF_000687185.1 Egretta garzetta
GCCCCCTCCCTCCGTCCTCATCCGCGCAGTGGGAGGATGCTCGGCCGGGAGAAGAGGCTCCGGCGCAGCTGCCTGCGCGCGGGGAGAAGCCTGACCCCCGGGATGGTGACGCGGTGGCAGGGGGGGACAGCCCCAGCTGCGCCCACCATGCTCCTCGGTCACGGGAAGAGGGGAGCGGGGGCCCCTCCTCTGGCCTCCCCGCTCGCCCCCGGCCCTCCCGCCTCCTCCCACTCACAGCAGGGCTGGCTGGGATCCATCCTGCCGGGCTCAGGGCTGGGATTTTCCCAACTCCCTGCTCCTGCATCCCTGGGATGCCCCCAGGACCCTCCTCACCGGCTCCCTCCTGGGCACAGCATCCCCCCAAGCCAGTTGCTCGCTTCCACAACAGTGTGGCCAACTGGGAGGAACTGGGAGGCTTTTCCTCCGACAAGCACTGGCCCTTGGGAGGTGGCACAGCACAGCTGACGGTGCTGGCATTCCCCCTCCTTCTCCATCCCCAGTGCCCCCTGGGACCCAGCACCCACCAGGACCCCCCCAGCCCTGGCAGGGAGAGCCCTGCTCCCCCCACGGCTCAGCCCGCAGCGGGAGGACGCGAGCCATGGCGGGGCAAAGGGGGGTTGTCCTTAGGGGCGGGGCATCA
>NW_009258666.1:1912898-1916141 GCF_000687185.1 Egretta garzetta
AGCCTGCAAAGAGCTGGCAGCGGTGGGGGAGAATGTGGTCTGGGACCAGTCTAACCAGTAGCTCCAGCTGCTGGCATGGGGGCACATGAAGGCAGGGGCAGAAATGCTCTGCTGCCAGGCACCAGCACGGGCGGTGGCATGAACGGCCGCCGGCCCGCACCACACGGGGTGCGGCGTGCTGCCGGGGCAGTGGGTGCCAGGGAGCCCCGTGCCACCAGGGGCTAATTCCCAGCTGCCTGTCTATCAGCCCCGGTGCCCAACACCGCAGGGAGCTCCATTCCTCCCATCTCCAGGTGTTTTACCCCAAAAGGTGAAGAGCTCCCAGCATTTACCCAGCGGGTAGGGCCGTCCTCGTGCCACCTGGGAGCCGACGTGTCAAACCCTCCTTCCCCTGCCCCGCCAGCCCCCCATGGGCTGCGCCCAGGGTTTGCTGCAGCAGGACAGAGGTTGGGCTGCAGATGGAGCAGCGTAACCCGGAGCAGAGAGCGAGGGTCCCTCCGGACCCCAGGCATTTGAACGTGCACCCCGAGGGACAGTTTGACCTTGCAAAGGGCACCTCTGCATCCCCGGACGGGCAGCTCCGGGCTTAGGGAGGATTTCTTCCCCTGCAGCTCCTACTTGCCCGTAACAGTGAATATAAGCAGTGCCCTGCAGCCCCTGCCACATATAACCCAGCACCCTGCCTCCAGCGCGGGCAGGATCGACCCCACTGCCCACGCGCTCACCCAGAAGGTGCCGGCGGCTGCAGGCAGACGCTGCCCAGCTCTTTTCACAGCGCAAGTGGAAAAGGGACATAATTAAAAGGCTGAGGATGCACAAAGCGGGCAGCCACGTGCTGCGCTGAACGCTGCCCTTTCCTCTCCGGGCAGCCCATCACGAGCCCCAGCAAGGGCCACGGCCGACGGCGGGCAAACGCAGCCAAGAGTGACGCCAGGCCCAGCCCTCGGGGACAGCGCGTCCAGCTCTTCCCTGCATGGATGGAGCTGCACCCGGGACCCCCCAGCACAGCACCGGCAGCTCTGCAAGCCCCCATGGGTAAAGGGGGACAGTCCCCCCTGTGCTGCCAGTCCAGGGCTCAGGCACAACTGAGCTTCAGCCTCGTGGGTCTGCTCGTGGCATGGAAGCCACTTCCCGGGGCTCTAAGGACATTCCCAGGTGCCGGCAGACAGCCTGTCCCTGCTCCTCCTCCCCATACGTGGCCCATCGCCCAGGAGGATCCAAAGATCCCCAAGACTGTCCCGTGCTGACAGAGACGTGCGTCCCTCTTCTGAGGGGCAGGAGATGCTCAGCAACGCTGGCTGCAACCACCCAAAGGATAATCCGGGCAGGACGCCGTGGCCACTGCCCAGCCGGGGCAGGAGTGCTGCCTGACTGCGGAGGAGCCTTGTGCCAAGGGCCGACACCGGGGAGCGCGGCGGCGTGCAAAGAGCAGCAGCCTCTGCTTCTCCTCCCTCTCCCTCCGACCTTTGCTACCACGTCCTCCTCGCCCGGATGGCCTCGCCCCGGCTCTGTCAACACACGGCGAAACCTGCTGCGAAAGGGACTGGGAAAGGGGGGGAAGCCAGGAGGGAGAGAGGCCTGATCCTGCAGATCTTGGTGGGCCAAGGAAGCCGCCGCAGCTGCAGCCGGTGCCGGTAGCAACATGCCCGGTCGGTGCTGGCGTCCTGTCCCTCATGCATTCCTTGCAACGCGCCCGGGATCGCCCCGTCCCCTCCAGGCTCGGCGGCATTGATCTGACACACGTGCCTCGCCTGCACGTGGCAGTGGGATCCTCCTGGAGAAGGAGCCGGAGGCCTTTTGGGGCCGGGCACTCTCTCAAGGACGGTCTCCCTGACTCGGAGCTGGTATCTGAAGCTACCGGTGCCAGGGATAGTCTGGAGGGAGCAAAGCACCCCCACAGCAAGGCTGTGATAGGAAGGGGCAGGGAACCCCAGGCACCCTGCCTTCAGCTCTGCCAGCTCCGCTCTGTGCCAGCAGAGATGGGCTGGAGGGCACCGGGGTGGGAATGGGAATGGGAATGGGAATGGCTGCACAAGGTGGAGACGGGAGCTGAGACCCCCAAAGAAGAGCTGAGACCCCCAAAGAGGCGCTGAGACCCCCAAAGAGGTGCTGAGACTCCAAAGAAAAACAGCCAGGGCCGTACGGCCGTGGTCTGGCAACGCTGCAAGCGGGATACGGTGCCAGCCCAGCTCCCTCCCAGATCTGGCTTTGCCATGATGCTGCTCTTCAGGTGGGGAGAGCAGGAGGAGGAAATCCTGGCTCCTGTCCCCCTCCTCGCCAGGCTTCTGCCTCCCGCAAGCAGCAGGTTTGGCCGGACTCTGCTGCAAACATCCATCTTTGCCTGCACGGCACTGCCCTGACTTGCCTTCTCCCTGCGCAGCGTTGGGTCCTGCGGCAGGAGGCAGGGAACAGGCAGAGCAGAGCAGGCAGCGCAGCTCCCTGCCCGCCCCTTCCACCACCACTGACTCACCGGAGAAAAATGGGGAGGAGGGGGGAGCTGGCAGGGAAGGGGGTGCGAGGTCCCCGGGGGAGGAGGGGGAGGAGAACCTGCCTGTGTGTGTCCTCCTGCTCAGTGGGATGGAGACCTCGCCTCCCTCCTCCCAGCAGCCGGGACGGTGCAGAAGACAGCGAGAAGACCCCCTTGCCCCGTGGGGTCGATGCTCTCCCACCACTTTGGGGCTCCTTCCCACCACGCTGCACTGGCCAACACCATCCAGGTGTGCAGCCAGCACTGGGGACTGCTCTGCTCCTGCCTGCGGATGCCAGAAGTGTGGGTAATGCCAATGGGGTGCACGATGAACCCCAGCCCTGAGAGCCCCAGGGAGCAGCCAGCACAGAGATGCCACCACGGCTGCGAGAGCCCCCATGCTCTGCTCCAACATCCAGCCCTGCTGCTCCAGCATCCAGCCCAGCTTCTCCAGCAACCTCCCTTCCGAATCGGCCTCTCCCACCGCAGCAGGGCCAGCCAGTTCCCCAGCCGGCAGGGTGGCGCAGGCAGCCCCGCTGGCATCTCCCCATCGGGAGCGCCGCCACCTCTTTACGAGCCCGAGCGCATCCACCTTTCTCCCCTGGGCCCATCACCTCTGCTCGGGCAGCTCCATGGCCCCGGGTGGGACCTGGGACCTGCCTGGCCACCCTCATTGCCCAAGCCCTTGTTGTCTCTGCACAGGATTCATGCCCTGGGACACGCCGCAGGACCGTGCTCTCTCCAGGCGGGATAAGAGCACAATATTTACTGTGGCT
>NW_009258666.1:1917161-1918478 GCF_000687185.1 Egretta garzetta
CCTGCCCGCAGATCTCTCGCTCGGCAGCACGGGCAGGAGGTGGTGAGGAAGCACCGAGGAGCTGCGGATTCTCCACTGGGGACTGACCCACAGATCACCTCCTCCCCTGCTCCAGGAGCAGGAGGGGGCACGGGGAAGGGCTCAGCCCTCCCAGCCGGCAGCAGGATGCCAGCAGGCGAGCCCGGCAGGCCGGCATTGCCAGGTTGGCGGTGCCCGGAGAAAGCGCCTGTGTAAATCTCCGTGCGTCCCCCACCAGGGCGGGCCCCCGCCCTTATCTGCTCCCCTGGATGTTTGCGGAGCCAGCCCAGCGTGGGTCTGGCACGAAGAGCGGCTGTGAAAGAGAAAAGACGCCCAGAGCTGCTCAGCCCACCCCGGAGCTGCACGGCAAGAGCTGGGGCTGCCGAGGGGCTCCGCCACCAGCGTCCCGGCTAGGGCAGGCACTGGTGCCCGCTGCCAGGGAGCCTCATGGCCATGGGGTCACCCCTCGCCCCTGCAACCTGCCCCAGCACCCATCGACAGGGACGTGGGTGCCAGGGGACCCCGCACCCAGGGAACCCCGCTCCAGCTGGAGCCGCATCCCCGCTGACTCCGCGGGGCGCAGCCTGGCCGGCCGCCACGTTCCTCCACCCTGACTCAGCAGCACCCGGCGGGGCCATCCCGATAAGGAGGCGATAAGAGGCTTTGGTCTCCCTGGTGCTCAAGGACCTTCCCCAGCAGCTCCGGCCGGAGATGAGCCCAGGGAGGAGAGGCAGGGGATGCATCCCAAAGCAAGCCAGGCCCCGCTCCGGCACGGGAATGGGGACACGAGGGTTTGGCAGTGGTGAAGCAGAGTGGGGAGAGCCAGGCAGAGAGCAAGGCGGCGGGGAGCAGGTTGCAGGCAGCTGCCCACAGCAGGTCGAGCCATCCCGGCAGCCCTCAGCCATGCTCCCACCTGGACAGCCCTGTCCCTGGGGACCGCTGCTCTGGCCCTTCAGGATCACAAGGCAGTGGGTGCCCACACCGCCCCGTGCATGGCAGGAGCACACAGGCAGCTGCGGATGCCGGCAGTGGGCATGGCAGAACCAAACTGATGCTCCCAAGCAGCCAGGGATGGGAGAGATGGGAACTGGGGGATACTGGTCCAGTTCCCCACGATACACAATAAGCCTCTGACCCAAAATCCAGAAGCACCCACGGTCTCCCAGGGTCTGGGTGAGGGGCGAGGGCGAGACGAGAGCGACCGCGGGGGCCCGTCCAGCGGGTGCTGGCGCACCCTGCCCCCAGCCGGTGATCCCGGCTGCGCCCTCCGAAATGCTGAAGCGACACAATGCAAAATCT
>NW_009258666.1:1918548-1920074 GCF_000687185.1 Egretta garzetta
GACACAATGCAAATTCTTTTGCTTTGTGGTCGCCGCGCCGTTGCCATGGAGCCGCCGCAGAGAACAAACACAACTCGCCCCATGTTTTCTCAGCACCTTCCACCCCACGGCCTTCGGCCCCAGCGCCGGTCCTCACCTCACAGGATCTGCCCCGGCTGTATTGCATGGTCCCACATTGCACCCATATCAGGGCATCCGAAAGGGAGCAGGGCTTCTCCCAGCCAGCCCTGGGGAAGGGCAGCAGTGGTGGCATGCACCCCTCAGCAGCCCCGCAATCCTGGTTCAGGGACCGGCAAGAGGCACCAAAGCCTGGCAGGGGGATGGAGAGGGGATGAGGATCTGGATGGGGACGGCACAAGGAAAAGGCCAGGACTGCGCCAGGGATGCTCACATGAGCCCCCAAACCCCCTCTCCTGGGGAGGCGGCTCACCCCATCACCTGCACGGCTGCGGTTTGGGGCATGGGCAAAGGGATGGCGTCCAGCAGAGCCACGCACGGCAGAGCAGAGCGGGAGCCCAGCTACGACACAGCCTGACCGGTAGCACCCAGTCCTTCCTGCGTGGAGATCATGAGAAGAGGATGACCAGCGGAGAGGAGGCCGCCGCCAGCCGGCGAGGAGAGACGGACGGCAGAGAGCTGGCAGTGAAGGAGATGCCGTCCCTGCATGGCCATGGCCGACTGGTGTCACCACTCCTGCCTCAGTTTCCCCAGGCGCCGAGCGGACGCTGCTGGCCCAGGGCACTTCAGCACCCTCTCCCCGTGTGCCTGTGGGGTCTCCCCATCCCGGCCCCTGCCTCTCCAGGGCAATTTTGCTTGGCGTGGTCGCTCCGCAAGCCTGCGAGGGGTTGACTCCAGACCCTGTTTACCCTGCGGACAGCTCGGCTCAGCGCAGCTGGGCAGCTGCTGACTGTGAAGACCGAGGGAAATGGGGCAAGCCAAGGGCAGGGGGGACGGTGGGGCTGGGGATCCTGCAGGGCTGGCAGGAGAAAACCGCCTGGTTCCCACCGCTCTGGTCCCACTGGTCCTGCTTCTACCGACCCCAGACCCCTGCCCACACACGGCTCAAGTCCCCTCCCCAACTCAGGCTGGGCTGGGGACACGGGGACGGTTTAACGACATCAATGGGGAAACTGGCAGCCCCGGGATGGGGACAACATTACTCCGAGAGACCTTCCCCACTGTCACTGCCCCGCTCCGACAGACGGACTGTGGAGGGAGCTCACCAGGACCAGGCACACCCCCGGGCCTGATGGTTCAAAACATGGGTCCAGGCTGACGTGGGACCCTTTCCCCCCTCCCCTTCCCCACAGAAAAGAGCTCCCCCAGCCCCCTGCCTCCTCCTGGGCTTTTCAGCTGCATCCCTGGAGCCGGAGCATAAAGAAGCGGAGCAATCAGTGCACAGACAGACAGACAGACGCACTCAGAGCGAGGCGGGCAAGCGGCGCAGGACGGATGCAGGGGGGAGCAGCCTGGTGCTCTCTGCAACTGCTTCCAGATCCGCCGCTCCCTGGGGCGACGCAAGGGAA